>NW_027223321.1:9814831-10414831 GCF_030449975.1 Polyergus mexicanus | reverse complement strand
ATTGCGTATCACGATACCGCGATCACACAACCGGCAGGTGGCTAATAATTGCGTAGGGGTGTGAACGATGTTGATGACGACCGTGATAAAGGAGAATTCCTTTGAGAGCGTATCGCACGCCCGCAGATACGACGGGCCTCGGGTAGCTCGCTTTGAAGACAAGTCATTATAATCAAGTCGAGTGCAACTTAGTTAACAGTATCAAACCCTGGTCTCAATGGCGCCTCATATATTGGCGCGAGAATGCGACGAACGAGACAACTGACGCGACGTATACGTTACGATGGCGATGCAACGAGCAGCTTCGCCTTAGGAGAGACTCGGTCGCGTGCAAAGTTTTGCCATTATCTCCCAAAGTATCCTACCGGCGAAGCGTCGGTACAAAGCTGAATCCCTAGATTCACCCAGTTAGATAAACGTCGATTCTGACGCCAGTAGTGTCGGATCGCCTCGTCCATGTCGTCTGTCGGGTTTCATCACAGCGATTTCTTAAACGACAATTTGAATTCTTTTCGCGATATGAATTTCTAATTCAATAAAAGTTTCTCCGAGTTCTTCTGGTTAAATTTTATCCGAGCTTAAATAAACTGTTGTTGTGCAATTTATAACAATAAGATATTCAAAGTTCAAATGTAAAGAGTTTAAAGTAAGTATGTCAGTAAGAGCAGGGTTCAATGGAAAAATAAAATGTTTTTGACTGACACGTAAAAAGATAGATTTGGCAAAAACTATTAACAAAAGCACTATTAATGAAAAATAATTGACGACATTATGTCACCACGAAACAAAGAAAATGCTTGTAATCAATATCTGAGCAAAGTTGAGAGTAGAGAGGATAGGTAGATAGGTATTTGCATAGAACAAATTGCTGAGACGACAGATAATTTTCCCTGCAGTCGCCATCTTTTCATTCCGCTTTCTCTTTAACTGGGATTAAACAATACCAACTAATTAAGGATTCGATATTACCACGATAACGTCAACGTACCGCTACGTCTTGAAGTGTTCGGAAAATTATGGAACTCCCTGAAAACTTTCAATTGCTCTCGCATCTAATGAATAATTTTGCGATCCCTCTTTACACTTAGTAATTATCTCTTAGCGAAACTATAAAGTCAGCTAGAGGAGAAACTAAAAGTACTATAAAATCAATATTTAATATGGCTGTGAGCTATCTTTACTCATTACATTTATATGAAAACATACGAGATGGTTTAGATGGAGTAAGAGATTTAAATAAGCATGAAAAACATTTTCTGTACAAATGAAAAAGGGGAAAAATATCAGGGCTCTCTCTTTCTCTCTCTCTCTCTCTCTCTCTCTCTCTCTCTCTCTCTCTCTCTACATTTATATACATTTTATACTCTAATGTTTTTTTTTTTTTTAGTTTTAATTTATACTTCTTACAAAAAAGTTGAAATCTTATTTATATTGTCTGACGAAAATCTCTTATCGTTAGATTAATAAAGTAATATACACGTATATTACTTTATTAATCACAAATCTCATGATGTACTCACGCGAGTAATACTCGACTTCATTTTAATATCTGTCCGTTCATGCTGCACTTATCTCATAATTATTGGGAAATATTATTCTTTGTATCATTCTTTTCTCAAAAAGAAAATCGGTCGAGAAAAAATCTGTTTCATCCTAAGGGTCAACTCTTGCCCTACTCACTTCGTTTTATCGACGTCGTACCACTGTAAAAAACGACGCTGCGACGTCAACAGGATTTTTAATCTAGCTTCGGCGTTCAATTTCAAACATCGATGTCTTTGGTGCAAATTGAAGAAAAATACTCTTTCCACCAAAATTATCCCTTTTATTGTTACATCGTACAAATGCATATATGTCGATTTTAATTCTTTTATTTTGATATTTCGTTTTAGCATAATGACTTGCTTGAAAGCTTTACATCTCACTAATTTATAAAATTACAGTCTATCAAAATTTATTTAATTAATCAATGAATATATACTTTTATCATAAGCTTTTTATTTTCTACAAATCTATAGAAAAAGCAATTCAATGTTTAATATTAATATTAAATCACGTTGTTTTGGTATAACGGATATTTGATTTTCTCGCGTAAAATCGAAATCATCTATTTACAATTTACTAATTTATTGTGCTAAACTATCGGCGATACTTTGACATATAAATTATTGATTTTATACCTTGTTTTGTAGAAATACCTGAAATACGAATCGGTGTAATGGTTGTAAATCAATGTGCATGATGGATCGTGCGATCTTTCACTACGTAGCGTTGTATTTTGCAATTCATATTTTATACATGCGCATTTTTTGCGAAAAAAAGAGAGAGAATGAGATAACAGTCGGTTCATTATTGGGCTCAGGTTCAAAATCATAGCAAAAAAAAATCTGTTACGAACAATTGCGCGACAGCTAAAACTGAGGATGATCGATCTCGTCACTGGCTATATAGCGAGACGATTTTATGAAACGCATCGTAAATATTTGTTACTCAAAAGCATCGTCGCGCACAATAAAAACGCAAGTGCACGAGTGTACCTGGGACAAAAAGAAACCTATTGCGAGAACGAAAATACGAGTATAACTTCCAAAATCTGATGAATACTATTTTACTCGAGGTCGCGACGCCCATTGAAAGGCCGGAATAATGAAATGCAAACTGTCCGGTGCGCATCCTGAAGTTTATACTCAATCTCATTAATTTACCGCAATTACTTGCAGAACTTTTGTTTCGTAGAACAAGGACAACCTGCCGGTCGAACAGTAACGGCGCTTATTATTATTCCTGGCGCTTCGAGGAATATACAAGGTACATAATCTATCATGTCTACATGCGTTATGCATATAAATATTATAAGCCGTTCAAATCTATTATTATAATCGATATAGTGTAATGGCACATATAATTCATACAGTTACATATAGAATCATGTCTTTTTACGGAGTATGTAAGCTGTTATTTTTATAAGAGCTTTTTTTTAATATTAAACATGACATTATACCCTTGTCAAAATATCGATATATAGAGTTATGTCGGGTCAGTATAAGACTCGAGCTGATTGATCGTTTTTCCAACTAGACACGATGATAAATGGCAATGATATTTTTTTGATAAGATAAAAAAATAGAAACGATATATTTGAATTTTTTTCTAGCTCTTTACCATTTTTAAACGATTTTTTCAGTTGTGGGCAAGATGTTGTACCCAAAGGATACTTTTTTAGACATATTCAATAACCATCCTTAGTGTACGACATGAGTTTTCATTAAATCGAATGACTTGGCCAATTTTTTTCTTCTTTGTCAGTTGACGAAATTGCGTCAAGCTTTGGATGTCAACGACAAGATGATTCAACCAAGTGTGATCTCTTTGAAAATAAAAAGTATATTTAAAAAATTTTTTTTAAATGTTTTTATTAAAACAATAAATTTCAAGAGACATTTTATGTTCTAATTGATAATGGAATTTTATTAATTCTAATTAATAATTGAATAAATTTGATGGTGAGAAACATTGTAGTGATTTAATTTCAAGATAATTGAATTTGCATAATGCACAAATGAGAAAACATCAAACATCTTTTACCACCATCTCTCAGTCTCTAACTACGAAATTTATTTTAGCTATACAAACATACAGCAATGAACTCTTGAGAGAAGAAGGTCGATCGATAAATGCGCTAGATGAATGCTTTCTACGCGTAGGGCGGCGTCGACTTCTGAATTTCGATTCAATATAGTATTCCGGCCGCGAATAAGAAACGGATGACGTGAGCAGTCGGATCCATAATGTTATTTTGAGAATGGAAATGCGACATGAAAAAGAAGAAAGAGCGGCGAATGATTTGAATACATTTGCGCTTTGTGAACACTATTTAAAAACTTGCTATTACATTCATAAAATTTACTACAAAAATCTTTGGAAGTCTTACACTTTACCCAAATATTTCTGATTAAAGAAATATCGTGGAACATCTCTCTCTTGTCAAATAACACCATTTCAATACTATTTATCAATAATCGATATAAGATTAACATATAAAAAATTACATTTACTATAGAAACAAGAAATTTAACATTAAAATGACTATTATTTAATATTAGTATAAGTATATTAATATTATTATTAATTAGTATTATTATAATTAGTATTATTATGCGAGCATAACACTAGATTTTTATACAAAAAAACATACACACATATATCGTTAATTATGTTTTAATTGGTGATTGTGTAAAATATTGATATATCTGCGCGATATTAATTTTTATATTTACATGTGAATGATAACACATGGCAAAATCATATCAATTGTATTATAATAAGGAATAATCTATTTATATCTGGACATTTTATTACATGACTATGTCTAAATTTGTATGATACTAAATTTTTTTTAATAATCTGAGCCGCCAATTTGGCTGAAAGAAGGAGACATTTCAAACTAAGAAGGCGATAATGAGGGGCAAATCTCTGCGGGCGTCGTCATGGCGTTTGTTTGCACAACAGAGTGATGAGAAATGAGAAAAGTGGTTATTAAGAAGGCAGGAGGATTTCTCACATGGCAGCGGAAGGGCTGCCGACATTACTTACTGAGGGGTGAAAAAGCGAGGAGAGGCTATCGCAGAATTGAGTTGGGTGTCAGGGAAAGACCGTGCGCTGCTATCGGAAATTAAGGTCTACCGGGTAGGAGAGAGGTTAATAGACGCGTCAAACTGTCTGATAAATTGCAGCGGCAAGGGACTTGGTGGCATTCGCATATTCGACTTTACGATTCTGTCCAGACGCTTCACGCTAGATAACGAATAGACCTCGTAACTCGTTGCCATTAAAAACGTTTTTTTTTTTATCGTTACACCCGATTATTATTAATTATACAATTTGTGTTTGCTTTTCCCTGACCCAGGCATATTTTCCTTTGTGCTGGTTCTCCATTTGTGTCCAACGCAGATGATTTGCTAATGAATATTATAATTACATCGCAATTGCGCACTACAATTAATTTTTTTATCAAACATTTTAATTTTCTACAAAAGTATATGTGTGAGTTAATTAAAAATTTCTTCTTTAAATATCACTTTGAGATAAAAAATTGTAAATGTCGTCTTCGATTATTTTCCCTTAAATTTGCTTTTTGCATTGTAATGTCGTCCATCGATTTTAGAATTATTTTGTAATCGAGATTAGAAGACAGACGACGGACTAGTCATTGCATGATAAATTACATCGCTCCCTAGTCCAAACTTGCGAATGGCTATTCCGCGTAAAATGGGGCACTTCCGACACTCAACCTCGCTCGTGAAAGCTCTTCGTGTTTGGGTGGTTCTAAGCGGAGTGGTTGCTCGTGTCGTCGTGTTAACGATTAATAAGACGTTTCGCGAAGCGCAACGTTTAAACATTAAATTGAACAGACCGCATTCTACGCGTAACGTGTATGTACATCATGGAGGTATACAGTACCGCGTATTGTACATAATCTCAAACGAGCCATTTATCATTTCCAGATACGAGATTATCGATCGCCAAACATATCTCGCAGCCCATGTTTACGCGCGTGATTGTTAAGTATATATAATTTAGTCATTGTTATACCTCCATATTTATGTTTAGATTAGTCTAAGTATTATTTCATTAATTTTTATTAACTACTTTTTCATTAACACTAAGATTATATCGAATAATTTTATATCATAGATTTGTTATTAAATATACAATATCATAAACATATTGAGATCTCTCATTTCAATAGCAAAAGTATGTAAATTTTTGGTAAACGTTCATTAATTGCAAAATACAAAAAAAAAAAAGTGTACTAGATAATTAATAATTGTCAATCAAAGACATATAGATATAAAAAAAAACAAATTTTTATGAATAATTATCTAAAAAAGGAGAAGAAAATTGCAAGAAAGTGAAGACGACTTTCTTGGTTAGTTTATATTTCTGATTCTATTTGCATGAGATCACGTGAATCGCTAACAAGCACTATTCAACGACGGTTTATTGCACAAATATATCCATGTACAGCTGTACAATAATAAACCGGAAATCTGTCAGATAATTGCGAATCTTGCTATAAATATGTATTGCCTGTTGCATCAATATTGTATCTTATTTTAAGGATTGCAATTTTTCAATTATAAGAGCTTCTTCGCAATCATCTAACGATCACATTATTTTATCACAGGGTGAAAAAACAATTAACGCAATATTATTACACCAATATATCGAGACGTGACGTATCCCGTCAAATGTTTCTATGGATGCTTTTCGCGAAGGAAACCTCGCGAACACTCAGATGATTTCGATCCCTATCATAGCACCCTCATCGTGCACTCTAGGCGTCCATTTCCGAGAGATTAATTCATCGAGTCCCTTAGGAGTGCGCCTGGCATGTAACAGGCGACAGGCGCAATATACCATTATAGAAAAATATGCGAGCGAATTTGCATAGCGGATCTTTATTGCCCGGGGAACGCCGAGCTTTATTATCGCTAGAGGAGCCTGAGGTGTGGCCACGTCGTACTCTTCTAGGCCATTACTCAGACTGTCATAACACAACCAGGGAACAAGTTGAAATATACGGTCGGTCGCGCCTCGTCCACCTTTCTACGAGATACACGCGGTGCCGCAAACGAGGAAATCACCCCAAACAGACTAATTTATTATCTTGTGTTCTTAAAGATCTTCTCCTCACCTTTTTCCACATTCAATGAACCGAGCGAAGATCATTATCCTCATTATGTTGTCCAAACATTTTGATTTGTCTGCCGCCATATGTGTGCTTGTTTATATATCATAATTTTAAACGATTTTTATTTTACGAAAAATATTTATGTATTCCTGAAGATAATTAGCTTTCTTCCTCATCATACATATTTTGATTTTGTTACTGCGTATGTAATTTTTGCAAACCATTATTTTCCACGATTTCCTATGTTTCACGAATAATATTTACATATTATCTCAATAATTATCTTTTGTTTTCGTTATATTTTGATTCTAGTGTTTATTTGCAGAAAATGACCATATGTTAATGTAACCGAGTTTATTAAATCAGATAAAACTGTTTGAAATCAAGATCTGGTAAATATGCATAAAAGATTACACCTCGCTACTTAAATATGTTGTAGGGGAGGTTCTTCTGAATAATTTCCCGCAAGAAAAAAGTGGGGAAAAGCATTCGTTTAGAAGATATAATAAATTGAAATTTCACAATTTTAAAAAATGCTTTCTTTGAAGTATCAAATAAAATTAGGAACAGTGATATTTGTGTACATTTTATTTCTTGCAGGGAACATAGGAAATGTTTTTGTTTACATCTACGAGATAGGTACAGGGTCATAGATGGGTTATATAACGTAATCGAAACCAAATTTTAGTTTTAAATCAGAAATAGGTTTGAATTAGATTATACAATATCTTAGGGAAGTGGAGCCTCCCCGTAGGGGAGGTGGAACCCACTGCATCCACACAACAATTGTGGGGTGGACTTTGCGTTTCAGTTTTAAAAGTAAAATTGAAGAATTACTCAGAAGAACCTCCCCTACAACATATCTGAGTGGCGATAAAATCGGTGAGGTGTAACCTTTTATGTAATATATTTACCCAAAATCTTTTTCTGAAAAACGCATACATGGGTTAAAATCTTTTGTTGGCATTTATAACAATAAACTTGCATACGATAAAAACACTCGTTGCCTTGTCAGGCGAAATGTCCGATAACATTGTAAAATATTTTTTACTTTTCAATCAAATGTGCTCTTTTGCTATATTATTCTCGGGGACATTTCTACTTTTCGATTAAACATACTTAATCATATGTCAATACGTTTAAAACGTTAAATTCTGCCTTTGATATACTTTCAATATACTCGATGATGTTTTATTATGCTTTAAAACTTTCCGACTGATACGCGTCGATTTTTTAAATATATAGAGAAAATCCATCCAGCGAGAGTAAAATTAAAATAACATAAAAACATTTTTATTAATTAATGTAATGTCCGTTAAATCTTAGTACGATAACATTATTACTTGTGTTATACCTCGCGAAATTATTCGTGTGCAGGTGAGATGTATCCGGATAACGTGTACATTGCTCGAAGCACATGTACGATTACTCCATACGAATGCGTGTGTAATATCCACTTTAGCGTAGACGCATCGTCGGACGACGAGGACCAGTGGGAACCATCTCGTCACGTCCAATGGGGATGCTTTCAACCCGATTGGCTCGGCATTTCTCGACGCGGGCATTTCAGACGTTCGAGCCACTGAACCGTGATTAATATCGTGTTCCCTTCGTGTTCTCTCGTTTTCAGGATATCGTGAAGAAAAAACTGCCGTCCGGGAAAAGCCGCCTTTCTCCTTTCTACTCACGCAATTTCAAAGAAAATATTATTTTACTTTATTGAAAATTTGTTGCGTTTCCAATCTCCCTACGCGCAATCTTCTCTCTCTCTCTCTCTCTCTCTCTCTCTCTCTCTCTCTCTGTCTTTCTCCCTTTTGCCTTTCTTTCTCTCGGATTGAATCCTCTTGATGCAGGGCATCGTCAGCGTAACGGAAGAAATCTTTGGTACACAATCACGAAGGAACGGAAATTAATTACCGACGTTTGGTCGAACATGGTATAATTTACGAATTTATTCGTCCGCGTAATGTTTAGCCAATAATGTTTAGAATTAATAGCGAAAAATAGGAAACGTCTTATTATCATTTACATACATTTCTTTAAAGATTTCAAAAAGATAAATCTTAACTTCAAGTTACAAATATAAATTTTAATTTGTGACACAGATGAAAATAATTTTAATGTATTAAAAATATTGTGTGTGTGTGTGTGTGTATATATGTGTTCAAGTTTACTTTTTTTTATCAGACAGAAAATCACGTTGCCTTACGGAGTTTATTTTATCTGCTCTAAAACTTTGATAGATATTGTTCTTGAAACAAAGTATACTATACACACACACATACACAAAACTTTTGTAAGATATATGTACAATAAAAATTTGATTAATATAAGAAAAACAAGAAGATTATATATATATATATATATATATATATATATATATATATGTGTGTGTGTAATATATTTTGTGTGTGTATTCGTGAGTAGAGCACGCATTACTTTTCTATGGTTTACATATACTATAAGTGTTTGGATAGTTGATATTTTGGATATTTTCATAATATTAAATATGGGGCAATATAAATAAAAAATTAGGTCGACTAGCGCTTAGATACTCGCTAGTAAAGAGAACCATTTAATCTCTCGTCGTAAAATAATTTACGCGCTCTTCTTTGACCTCGCTTCTTATTACTATTGCATGACGTTATTAGCGTTATGTCTGAAAAATAAATTGCGCAAAGAAGTTCTTTCCGCTTGAAAAATACATTTCATGTCGTTGCAGATTTCTCTATTTTACGAATGTAGACGGAAGCAATTGAAATGTACGGCCGCATAAGAGATGAACATGAGGAAAATGTAACGCGCGAACAAGAAAGGTTCTTTTCGCAGCGGTCTCATGTCAACGGTAATTTACATTCTAAATTAATCCCCGCGTCTCTCATATACGCGATATTTCGTCCATTAAACTGTCGCTTTACTACCGCTGCTTTTCACTTCCACTCGTTATTTCGTTTGTTCCGTTTGTTCTCTCCAGTCTTATCCTACACATTTTTCCGATTCCGATTAATCGATACATTACTCTACAATTTTTTCACTCTAGCCTAAATTATAATAAACTCAATAAAAATTTACAAATATTTAAAAATAAATCAAACAATCTCGTATAATTCCTATGATCTCCTTTTAAATAAACTATATCCAATAAAAAGATATCGATTATTTCGTATAATATCGCAAAAAATCATTAAACGTATTATAAAGACAGGAAAAATTTCGAGCAATTATCTTTCTATTCAATGTTTCATTATTGAAAATTAACAAAGTGAAAAAGTAATTACGAACCGCCGCGAGAAATTATAGTTAGAATGATTCATAAACGAACACAAAGAGTCGACAAACCATAAGATTATTAAATACTCTAATAAATGCAAATTTAATTGCGTAGATTGTACTGTCGATTATGCCAAGAAATGAGTGAGCCGTTTGAGCGGTTGTATGTTCCTATCAATATGTAAATAAATAGATCAATAGAGCCAGGAGATAAATTTCTTAAATTGAGGAAACATTTTTCGAGGAGAAATGACTTTGCCGAATAATTTCGCAAAAAAGTTAAGTTATTTAAAAATATTGTTAAAGACATCATTTTTTTTTACTGTTATATTTAAAGACATTTAGAACGCAAACCATTATTGTATGTAAATTATGAAAAGAAGTTTCTACACGTAGAAATTATACATATACGCATCTCGAAAACGAGCATCTGTTTAAATGGATTGCCATCTAATCTTGAATTCGTGCAGTTTCCAAATTAATGTCATTTTGTATTAACTGTGCCACTTGCGCAACTCTGCAAACAGCATTAGAAAGAATTCCCTTAGGATCTGCCCGATGAGTTTACGTGGAATCTACCTCGACCACATTTAACGTTGACATGTAGTCTCGGTTAAAGTGAAGAAAATGCAAGATTTGATTTTAAAATGCTTTGATAAAAAATAAATCTTTAATAATATATATTTGAATTAGTTTTTGTTAATAAAAATATTTTTTTAGCATTAAATTTGTATTATGCACAACTATACATAATTCGAATAAGATCATTAACGATAGAGACGGGTTGTTGGTATTCACAATATGCAAAACTACAAAGTGTTGTTTGGGTTTTTTGATGCAAAATAGTATTAGCATAGATTTAATGCTATACATTTGATTTATCCCATACATCCCATACGTTCATGGAACTCTCTTCCCGATGAAAAAACCTAACGATGAAAATGCACAAAGTCGGCCGAAGAAAAATCGAGGAGCTTTACGATGCGTGATCATTTACCATACGTCCTTGTTCGGCGGAGGCCGTAGCGCTGTGCAACGAAGAAACGAATAAATGGCTTGTTTATGTGTTAGAGCGAAAGAAATGTGAAAGGCGAGAGAGGATAGATTTATCGCGCCTGGGAAAACTCTAGATATTAGACGAGTTTCGATATTGTTTTGTTTCTCCTTGTGAAATTGATCCGCGCGTTTCAAGTGCGGCTTTTCGCGACTTTTCTTTTTTTTTACATAAAGAAAACAAGCGGACATTTTTAAATTATATTAAATAAAACTTTAACTTGAACTATATGTGTTTATTATCTGAAGGATTATTGTGTGTGCGTTAAGAAGTGAAATATCTTTTCTTATTGGTATAATATTAAATGCACATATAATATCACAAAACAATAATATATCCATTTATATTTTTACTCTTGCATTTCTACATTTATTTAAAAAAGCCTAGAATAATTATTTGCAATACAAAATTGAGAAACTTATAATCCCAAATCTGCTTTAAAATATCTTATGCATATATATATATATAAGTAGAAAAACATGAATCCTAATTGTCATTACCGTCAAAATTTATTTTTCCATTATATTTTAAAAGATTTCTGAGTTACAAACGTACAGAAGACATTAAAATACAAAAGAATTATAGAATTATTCGATCAAAAATAAATAATCAGTAAGCAATCGTTAATTTTAAACATTTAAATTAAAAAAAAAAATTAATGAGAGATAGAGAAAAAGAGATGATTTGTTCTTAAAATATTAAAGAATAAAATTTTTCTTATTTTTGTTCTTGTATTCGAGAGTTGTTGCTTCGTCCGCACAAACGAGGCATTTACGCAAAGAGGCGCCTGGCAAACTTTCGGTAACTGATGGTAACTTTCCAGATGTAGCTGCAAGTTTTCCGCGTAACTCTGTCATGAGATTTTTACGACCCGCGATCGCGCTTAACGTCCTGATCCAGGCGCGCCGAGAGAGGAACGAAAAATGCACGAACAAATGGCACGGTTCTCGTGTACTGCACAACACCCCCGGCAAGGTCGGGGATTAGTTGAAAGGGTGGCGAATAATGTACGAGCCCGATGTCACTGTGTTTACGAGCATAGGCGACGCAATCCTACTGAAGAAAGGAACGGGAATTATGCCGTTAAATGAATTTGTAATTCATAAGATTTTCCGGGATGGGACAAACTCCGATGCGTCTCTTTATAATAGCGCGATGGCAAATTGTATTAGCTGAATCGAGAAGGGGCGAGGAAAATAATGTCTTCTTGTTTCGCAGCATGCGTACACATGCATATGAAGATATGTAGTCTTGTTACGAAAAAATTGCATTATCATAATATCACGGAAAATTCTTCCCTCACCGTACGAAGCGAGAATCGTGCGATTTACATAGCGACTGTTATGCTTCAGCCGAGACACGTCGTAAGAGATAATGTTGTGCCGTTTTGCATTATTGCAGATTGCATGTGTTCAGGCTGCGATAAGCGCGTTGTCATTTCTTTTTTCGTACTTGTTTCGCAGCGTGAAAATTATACGGCAGACGCCACGTAATTACATCGAACACGTTGACACGCACGCGAGTTTCCTCGTGTCGTTTTTATTGGGGAGGAGTCTCGTCCTTGCGAGAGGGGAAAGTTCGACGTCGAAATATATCATGCGCAAACTTTTCTCGCCGTTAAAACACCTCGTGTTTTTCGATAATACGATCTAATGAAAATTTCGCCAGCCCATTAAATTCTTCTTTCAACTAGTGTCACTAGAATACCTTTAACGTTCCGATGTTCCGCGAAACGCGAGCGTGATGGAAGCGCGTTGGAAAATGAAAGATAGATCGCGTTTTATTTCGCTCTCACAAAGGTCTGTAGTCAAACGAAATAATGAAAGCAACGACGAGGACTCATTATAAATCTTCTACAGTGAAGCTATCGTGCGCGATGACGCTTGGTGGAACTTTAATTAAGTCACAAAGAGTTTTGCAGTTGACGGATGCGCGCGGTTCAATTTTATTGTATTACGCGTGAGAAAAACTCGAACTTATAACGACCTTAACACAACGTCCAGCGCGATAGATGGTGATGACCCACGCGATGATGAGAAAGACTCTACGCTGTTCCTTAAGCCAAACAAAGTGCATTAAAGAAACGATCGCACTTTCGGGCTAAAACGACCCGTCGACTTTTTACGGTGATGAATACACGTGGAATGGAACTTGGAAGCGTTAAAGAGCTTTAAAGCTCGTAGCTGAATTGAACTTCATTCGATGAGAATGGACGTTAAATTATTTAAACTGACTTTGGATGGAAGCGCGTTTAACGGAAAAGCGAAGGGAATTGCAGTTTCTGCAGAGGCTTTTATTTGCCACAAAGTCTTAAGTAGATCGACAAAAAATATCGGGATATCTCGATTTGACATAAAGCAATTTCATAATTGATTGAAAATAAATAAATTTAAACGATAAATCTTTTTTGGTTGGTTATTTAATATTGTATTTCTTAGTTATTTTATATATAATATTTACATGTTTATTCTATTTATGTGTTTACATAATAATCTAAAATGTAGCATTTTTTCTAATATATTTTTGATGTATTTTCCTTTTTATATTTTTTACAGACGAAAAGCATTTAAAAATATAAGAATGCAAACTAAGAAATCGAAATTACCACAATGTTATGGCAAAATCGTTTTATAATAGTTATCTTATAATTTCTCAGATTGCAATTTTTTGTTATATTATGTCATCAAATCTTTATAAGATAATTAAACAATGAAATCTTAATCGGAAATCAATGTACGCAAAATCGAAATACAATTTAACAATCTTCCTTTCATTTAGTATGCAGTTAGAAGCGTATCACTCCTACATGGAGAGTGCAATTGTCACGGTGGATTGTTTGCCCTTCTACCGTGATCACAGAGATGGTAGAGAAGCTGATCGCAATGGAATGATACGAATGTGCGAGCCGGATAAAAATAGAGGGATACGGAGAGAAAAATCTTATTCGAGTGGCAGAGCTTGAGTGTCTGAAAATGCTGACGACACTGAGTCTCTTACCCTTTCGAGAGGTGCCTTTCGCACGTAACGAGGAAAGCATTCTCGAAAAGGGATCGAAACGAAGAAGTTCCGGAACGTATCCTTTTTATCGAAGCTCTTTGTGCTTTCACACGTAATTGCACATCAAGAAGTACAGATTGTTTACGATTGCATATTGTGTAACTGTTCTTATCCAGCTATTATGATTTATGATATATTGATGAGAGATGTATTGCATTATACATTCCTGCCTTTTACCAATTACTCGTATTACACGAATTAAGGAAGGAATTAGTGAGGGTGTGATTTAAATCTTACAACAATATTTTTTAAGCAATAATTTACATCAGCATATTAATGCTTTGTAATTATATAAAAATATGTAAATGAGTATAAATTAAATAAGGTATAATACATGCGATTTTTGTTTGAATTTTTTAATGCAGATCAAAAAAGAAAAAAATGATAGAAATTCGCGTAAGACAATCGACTAATGAAGAAATTTATTAAAATGCGATATGCGAAAATGCAATTCAAATGTTCAGGAAGCACGGAAAGAAAAAGTCTGCCTTTATAGTTTAAAGTGGAAAGGAGAAAGCATGCTCCTTTCTCTTTTTCTCCGGTATTGTGGCGGTCGTCATTTGTAACGTCGCGATAACAATATCTCTCGGTACAAATCTTTTCGACACCCACGGCAGAGAAGAACATTACACGCCCGGTACAGTCTTATCATTTTCCCAACGATGTTTTTCCAAGCGCGTATTTCCGTTCGAGTAGCCAATCAGCCGTCTCATTGTGCGCTTTACGACGCTTGCCGATCGAAGTATATTCTATTGTCATGGCTACGGGCGCGGTCTCATTTTATTCCATCGTTCCTCGACGAAGATCTCACCGGGTTGTACGGTGTGATCCCCGATGAAAATAGAAGCTCCTGTCACATCTCTCGAAATCGGCACGTGCGCGGGATAGGCACCTAGAAAAAGCTCCCAGGCACGCTGCGGAGGATCGAGCTATTCAGCGCGAAGGGATACACCTAATGCGATTGCATCGCAGGTGCATCTCACGTTCCGGATGTACAGGGACATTGTAAGAGAGAATAGAGAAAAGTCCTACCCGTGACCCTAACCTACGAGATCTTCAACCTCAGCCAAATAATTCACCTCTTTTGTCATGCCGTCTCGAGGAACAAATAGGCGCCATTGCTTTTCGCTGCGCTACGTTCTCGCCCAATGGCGCATGAAACTTTTACAGATCGTGCTATACCAAGACCGGATGAGTCCTGATATTGCCGACGATCGTTGAAAATTGTGGTGCTTGAGAGAATGCGCGAAGGCGCATCAAGTCCTCTAAAGGATCACGGTGTAGTTTCATGTCGTATAATGTGGAAATTATTCAACGGTGCATATAAGGAATTGGATGAAACTTTATTTAAAATTTATGTGTAATGTATATTGTCGTTATTCTGTGAAAATAAAATAAGATATATTGCCTGAATATTGTATATCTAGGAAAATTCACGCGAATGCATTTGTATGCTTCAAACATCTGTAACTTTATATTCTATTCTTGACATTATATAAGAGACAAATAAGAAATAAGACAAACATGCAAAAATATCATAAAGATGCAATGACAATTATTAAAGAATACAATATATATATTTTATTAAATTAACGAAGAAGAAACCATTGCATAATTAATTTCGGGCTATGTTTTTGTAGATGCTATCAGTTGATTTCTTTCCGATATTTTATTAATAACTTTTTATATGAATCAATATATTAACTGTAATAATTTGCATTAGAATATCTTCTATGATATAATTTATTTAAATGTAACTTTTAAAATTTTTCATATCAAATATTTTTCATTAAAATTCTCATCAATATTTACATAACACATACATGTTGAATTGCACTATTATAATAGGCATCTTGATAAGTCTACGCACATAAGTGTATAGACAATGAAAGATTAAATATATAAACGCGTTTGCGTGGGATTAGAGATACCCCATTTATATATAGATCTGTTTGATATAAATTCTGCTTGATGCATATAAATTGCAACAGGCTGCGACGCGATTAATTATTTGTACATATGTACGTACAAGTCGCGTCCTCGTGCTCTGTTCTTCTAAAGAGGCTCATTTCTCTTGATCGATATGCGTTCTATTTATCAGCATTGCATTTCGATTCCTTTCTTTATTCGCTACTACTCTTGGCATCGAGAAACAAATCGTTCGTGTTATTGGGCAAATTCGCAAGCGCGATACGCTCTGCTTACAAATGCGGTAATAAAATTTGTCTTCTCTTACCACCGTCGCTTTTTCAACCTTTACCTTACCCTCTCCGACATTTTACACTTTCTTTCCTTTCACTCGTTGGCACTGTCGTTTCTTTCTCGTCTAGAGCTACCTCCGAGCTTTGTACCGCCCGAAAGGTTTACCAATACAAAAAGTAAAATTAATTGTTGTTCTTCGTGGCAGTCGCGTTTTCCGGATTTCATTCTCTTCTCGTTTTCCATTTATTCCGATTGATGCTCTACATATCTTCTCTAATCAGAATTAATCGCAATCGATCGCAAAAACAATTTACTCCGATTGTAGAGAATTGTTTGGCGGACAATGAAATCTGAAGCGCGCGACGAGGATCACGAGAGAATACTTACTTGATTTTCATCTCTTGGAAAATGTAATGATCTATAAATAAAATTGAAATGCTTTTCACTGCTTTTAAAACATAGATAAACGTTTGTCGCGGAATAAAACTCTCGAGGAACATCAAAATAATTTTTGATATTGCATTGATTTTTCCTCACAAATGGTATTATATTATGATTAAAAGAAAAAGAGAAATGTAAGCGAAGCACATTAATTCTGTTTTAAAATAAAAGAGCATACATATAAATTTATTTTTTTATATAAATACTATATAAATATTACAAATATATTTTAAACATATATTGTATCTTTATCTGTATTTACTTGTCGTTAGGTTGTCGGGTGAAGGTAAGGCAAAGGCGAAGCGAATAAATATATCACATCCATTTGAAAAGTTGGCCACTGGCTCTGTATTATATAAATCCGATTTGAATGAATATCGATTGTTTTATACTTAACATAATGGACAATATTTGTGCCAACAAAGGAACCTGTCTCAAAAAATAACAACTATCACAAAGAAAATACATGATATAATATTTCTTAATCTAATAAGTGCGCAGCGGCCATCTCGATATACATTGTTATTCATTAATAATTCTTCTCGTAAACTGTAATCCCCTATATAGCTGCCGTATCCTTTCCATTTACTTTTTCTCGATACTTCATCAGAACTAGGAAGATATTGGCTCGCTTTCGTTTGTTTCATTTTAACCCATAATGCGAACCGCGACAGAATGAAATCCATAGCGCTCGTAGCGATTTGCGGAATTGCCCAAGCGGACCTTCTCTACTTACAGCTACGATCCTAAAGATGACTCCATTATCCTGAAAGGACAACTTTATCGCGCACGAAACCTACAGCGTCATCGACTAAATCCTATAGTTCCTTACGTGATCCGCATCGGTCATTGATTCCTTTCGCGCGGATCTGATCTCTATTTCTACCATTTTTCCTTTTCCGTTCCATCCCTTCACGCTTGAGAAATCTCACCCTTCTTCAACCAAGTATCTATCAGGATAAACTTACGTTGCGAGCAGAAAAATCTCATTCGTTATAGATTAGGATAAAGAGTATACTTTCGGTCTGGTGGACCGAGTTTTTTAAATAAAGTCATCTTGATTATGCTTTATCGTTGTATTATCGTCATATTTACAAAAAAATTTTTAATTTATCACGCAACATCTAATAATAATTGCAACGTCAAATAAATAATAATGATGCGGATTTTCCAATAACTCACTTGCTTCGCATAATTCTTTCTTATCGAATTTGAAATCTGTCGCATTGCCTATATAATATTCAGAAACAAGACAGATTTACGAACTACGCGAAATAGCTGTCAAAAGATTTTCAACGGCAGATGGCGAATGTCGACGTGCCATGTTCGAGCGATAAACTCCGTTGCGGCATTATAGCCGCGTCGGACTTCCGCGGAAATTTTAATTCAATTAGGAACATCGTGGTCGAGGGTTAAGGCGAAAGTCGGTATTTAACGTGGAATTTAGTTAAGGAGTTTCCTTTAACTCGGTTATAGTTTTCAAGCAGCCGCACACGGCGTATTTACTGTTCGCGACAAAGGCGCCCGAAACCACGCGCATGCAAGGAACCCTGACGAATGACATTAACTCGCATGAGACATCGCAATTCTCGTAACTTTGATAAAGAAATTTTACTTTCAAGATTAACAATACTGTCACAGATTGAAGCTATTATTTCAACTTCTAAAATATATCTTAAATAAAAAATTTCACTCTCTGTACTTTCATAGTTTTTTTTTTTTCTCTTTTAGATTATCCATAGTTTATTATTTCTATGGAAATCATATTAGTAATATCATACAATCGATATTCAGAAAATATCTTATTTATAAAAACTTTTATATCTTTAAACATAAAAAAATTCAAATCCAGCAAATATTATAGAAATTACGTACGTTTTCATAAAAGACTATTTATTTATTTTGATTTTTTAATATTAAATATTTCAAATTATTGGATATTTTTTTAAAATTTGATTTCTGTTTGATAACATTCTCGAACGATATTTTATAAAAATATTTAACAACAAGGATATCTTTCCGTGTGAACATCAAGAATAATTCAAACCAATCCCAGATATTATTCTATAGAATAACAGCGACTTGTATAATAACGTGTTAAATTGGCTAGGTCATTACGAGCAATTTAGCGGAAACACGAATCACAAATGAGAGCATCGGAAGGATAATGCGAGACAAACATGACGCGTGTTTCAATCAAAAAGGACATTGTAGCGATTCAGGATGAAGAGGACGAGACGATAGAAGATAGATCGATAGGGGGAATGGGATATATTGTACGATCGAGAGATGTGCCGGGACGATTAGTTACGTTGGGCATCGCGAATCCGATCTCAATGGCCTTGATCCTGCTCCCCTATCGTCGTAATTCAAACTTGCAGACTATCAGAAATGCATTGCATACAAAATCATGCGCGCCGTCGAGTCTGTCACAATAAAGGAAGGATTTACACAGTAATGCTTTGCAACGGAAGTGGAAGCGATTTGCGTCTTCGAACTCTATACAGCGTCTACGATAGCGTAACGTCACGGTCATGTCGAAACATTTCGCACATCTCTGTTTACACACGTTTTGTATAAAAAGGTTTTATTATTTATACGAAAATTGAATAAAGAGTAAATTTTAAAGCGCACGATATTTCAATAAAATTTATTATCGTACCTGAAAAATTATCATTTCTTTTTAATTTAGCGCACAGATTAAAAATCGTTAATCTCTGTTGAATTTACAGTGCAAATTTGCCTCATTTGACTTTCTAGCGGACTAAATTTATTTCGTTAATTTAGCAGACGTCAGTTATTTAACGGCAATATAAAATCGGAATATTTATTAGATTAATAAAGCTCTCATCACAACTATCGGTGGTGTAATAAAAACGCGCAAGCTCATTGATCGTAAAAGCAGCCTTTAATTAACGATCTGATATATACGCAACGGGAGATCGCGACTCGACACTTAATTCATGTATTATGTACGCATTTGCATGTCACAAGTCTTGAAGCATTGATAGTTATAAGTATGTCATGAATCGTTGAATGAAATGGTAAAATTTATAGCTTTGCCTGAGAAAGAAATTTTGCGTTTCATACATGATTTATTGATCAAAAAGATATTATTGGTCGCACAAACAATTTGGCAATCAAATTAAAATATAATGACAATGGAAAATTTATTCGAAAATATATTTTAAATCGATTTGTATTATATGACATAAAAACAAAGAATATATATTGGAGTATCTAAAGCGCAGCTGACAATTTTCGAAATATGAGATGACCGCGCATAGGCTGTCGAAAGTTAAGAGCTATTATTTTTATATCGAGTAGGAATATTTGATCGACCACTTGCAAAACACGTTTTAATAACGCGGCTATCGACTCCTTCGCGATACGGACAAGCTGTTTGCTCGTATGCCAGATCTCCCGTATGAATCGCCAACAGCGAGCACCGTTTTTGTTTTATCGCCGCATAACGCGAATACAGGTGAACCAGATACAAAGTGAACGTTTTCCTCATGCCTTGCTATACTGTCCATTCCTGTCAATCGCATTCACATCAATGGACGAAATAAAATCTCTTTTAAAAAGACTTTACGCGAGGCTGCTCGACAATTTTACTAACCACGAGATGGCTTCGGCCGAATGACTTTTATCTTCTACAAAAGAAGAAAATCAATCGAATATTTCTCATATTAATTGGATTGCGAAACGCATTGCAACATTTAATTCTTTAATATGGTATTTATATTCGATATTCTATGTACTTGTTTCTTTTTTTTTTATTCTAATTTAAAAATAAGGATAAATCTAAATATAATGCAACTAAAACATTTAACATTTGTTTGTCTTATTTTGAGGTCCGACTAATATCTTATAGATATTTGTTAACGCAATCGTTAACGATGATTTAATCATGGATTAAATGTGATAATTTAGGAAATATGATCATTATCTATTTGTAAGAATGAATGTATATAGGCTTTAGGAAATAAAATCTAATTAGATAAAATAAATCTTTCGAAATGTTTTAAAGTCGAAAACGCGATGCGTAAAAGAATATTAAAATAATTTTTAATCGCGCATGAATGACAAAATCCAATACGAATACGAGTTAACGCGATATGAGCTTAAAATGTTCTTGTGTTACGAAAATATAAATTCCTCGGAAAAACGTCTGTTTCACGAGCAATGCACAAATTTCTCTTACCCACCGCAACATCTGTCTTTCACGGAGACCGGAGTTACGGTGTTGTCAGATGCCTGAAGATAAACTTTCCAAACCGTTTCATGAAAATTTTTCCAAATATGTTGTAAAAAGTATCCTACTAATTTACAGTCTTTGAAACAAAACATATAACAGTCGTGGTCTGTTATTATTATTATTATTATTATTATTATTATTATTATTATTATTATTGTATACCGATTTTTATCTATAACTTTTATTGTATGTGTAAAATATTTTATTTTACAAGTATTATGATAGAATCTACACTACATTCTATTTGAAAGAATTAAAAATCTATCAGTTTTTTGTATTACTCCAATATTTTTAACACAGGAAGTGTAAGAAAATGCAATTGAAAAGAACAAATCTCACGAGAATATTCTCGAAATTTTTTAAGTGAAAAAATATTCCTTAATACATTTTCTTTCAACTATTACTTTTATCAAAAATTTTTATGGAGTTTGAAATTTTGGAAGAAAAATATTTTTGATCTAACAATTTTGTGAACAGATATGCGTATTGGGGGGGGGGGGGGAAAAAAAAAAAAAAATTGCTTTGTGAAGAAACGAATTTCAGAAACTTTGATGGGTTGCTCTTTGCCGGTTATCTTTTCGGCGTGATATATTTCATCGAGCATAAAGGCCGCTTCGCGATACCGGGTGTCCAGAAGCAGACGATGTGCACTGCCCTGAACGGACAATGGCCTTAGAATCGTAGATTTATGGAGAAACTTTTCCACCGTGGCTGCCACCCCTCCGTTTCCTCCGACCGGCGGAACTCGTCGCAAAGAAGTATTATTATCAGCGCACTGTCTGCGAATATGCTAGAACGTGCTTCCACTTCCGATCACGCGCGTTATCGCAACAATGCGTGTGTTATACCGCGGACATTTATTATCAGTGGCGCAATCCTCGAACGAAGAGGCCCGCTTACTCTCTCGGCGGGAGTACGCCAGATTAAATTCAGCCATTCGTAATAAATAGCCCAGTTAAATACTCGCGTACGAAAAATTATTAAATGCACCGCTTCCTCCATTGCAAATTATCGCGAAATTCTCTTTGCATTTATTTTATTTATCGAATAAAGGGAAACAGCGCGTGAAATATAACGATTATTATTATTGAAACACGATACAAATAGTTTGTAGCACGAAAATATTGTCTTATATTAATTTCCATAATCATTTTTTTTATCTTTTTAATTGCGATTGTATAAAAACCTATCGATATGCATAAGGCTCAACGTGTTTCGATAAACAGCACAGCGACTAACTGCAGGGTATTTGCGAATTGAAATTAGGAAAGTTTTGTTTTCCTGTCACGCGGTCGGAATTGGAAACAAAATCGTTATCCTGATTCTGCATCACTACCGGCAATTTTCCCGATCCTTTCATTCGTTTTACCCGACTTCACGATTCACGATGTAACAATGCGGTTCCGTGTTTTTGTCGTGTTTCATTAATTTTACGTTGCCAATACGTAACATTTTTTTTTTTTTATGTATCTGTTTTTTGTAAAGAAATTTTTATAATAAAAGAAATTTTTTCAAAAATTGTCTAACGGAATACGAAAAAAATTATTGAAAATATCGAATCAATAATATGCTGCAAATATATGGAAAAAATAATGTGATACATTACATTGAGACAAAGATATTTGTTTAGTGATATTTTATTACAGCATTGCATAAAATCTTTTCTAAAATTTTTCTAATTTTTTTTTTCCATATTTTTTCTTAGGCAAAAATTAATAATAACGTTGTCGAAAGATCTCTTATTTTAATCTCTTGATACTCATAAATGTACAAGAATATAAAGGGACATAAATCGCGAAGCCTATTATTTACGGAGCAGCTTTAATCATCTTAGAAGTTTGAACAATATGTAAATTTCTAAGTTTAATAATGTTCTATTAAAATTTGAAAACTGATTAATTCAAGATATTACAAGTTTCTCGAAAATTGAATATTTGACAGAGTATATAAAGATATTCTTTAGAACTGAAAAAGGAGGACGTGTGATTTCAGTCTCAAGCTGGTTCAATGTATAATACCACTTCTATCGAGTGCTCGATGAACAAGATGGTATTAATAATATTGTCATTACTATATTTATTTAGCATACTAAAGAACTTTCAATTGCTCTTAGCGAATTGTTGAATGCGTATTTGCAGGACGCGTAAACATTAATTGTACACGTTTCCACAAACTACGTGGATAAACGATCGATATTTTACGATCCGTTCAACGGGATAACATTGTAGGTACTTTTGAGAGACCTTCGATTTTTGTGTCTGTCGACGTTTCCTCGACGCTTCGTACGATCTAATATTTCTTTTTCCTTTTTTTTTTGTTTCGTTTGGAACAGGCGTTCTCGTTTTTACGTCTGTGTACCAATTGGAGAGCGAAATTTCGTCGTAAAAGCGGACTGCGGTACACGACATGCTCGATAAATTTCCAGGAGTCCACCCAGAAGAGCTGATAATAATCGTACTTACTCGTAGTAAGTAATAAAGGTTTTTAACATTTTGCGAGAACATGCGCTTTTCCATTTTACGACAGGAAGAGGAATAAAGGCATTAATGTCGTCGGTATGCGTAACGAGCGCGCGAACATGAAGAGGGATAAATATTGCTGCTTCTAATTATATTCGGAGTATTCGATATTCTGATACTCGTAATATGTAAACAGGTATTCCTCCGATATTTATGGCGTTTTTAATCGCACTTATAACGAGAACTATTAATAAAGCTCTCTCTTGACGTCTATTAATGACGATGTTGTAACGCGACGATGCAAGAACGGTCGATAACTTCCTAATGAAAAGCAAATATTCGACTGAATTAATAAACGACTTTTGATAAACCCGTCGATATTTTTCACCACGCATATGTTATCATAAATACACAAACACGTGGCCTTAAATATGTGATAAAAACAACGTATAAAAATTTATTACATCTTCTTTTACGGTATAATAAATGAAGTATAGTGTTTTAATATCGTACCTTCGTTTATTATTACTTCGTAAATTGGGACGGCAAGATTTTTATGGTTTTTCGGTCAGCCGATGATTATTTTGTCGTAATGATGTATCGAAAATGTGCTATCAACGACGAATAAGGGTTCGCGCGTTTCTAAAAGTCCATTTCTCTTTGATAGCCATTGGGGTGGCTTTTAGGAAACTAGTTCATGAATCAGGAGGCGGTTCATGAATTACAAAGCAATTTCAACGTGACCGCCATACGGTATACGATATTTCGCCATAAAAACACGTGACACACACGTGTGTAAATCTCCGGTTTGACGGTAAACTCGGTAGCGGAAAGATAATAATTGAGACCCTTAATACGTACGCTGTCTGTACGAAAAAAAAGGACTGATGAAGAGCTTGCATCGTCAACAACTAGCTGCGCGCCCTTTATCGTAAATTTTACGAGGCAGAACTGGAGGAGGGGATTTATTATGCATCGTCATAACGCTCCAGGTAAACGCGCATTTACGTCGCACATTTACGAGAAGTTTGAGAGAATTAAAGGCAAGCGGCGAATAAGAGCGCGCATGCACACACAGTTATTTTCTCCATCAAATTTTTATAACTGTAATATATGAATCACTCGGTGGTAGAAAAAACGAATTGCATAATAGCTCATAAAAAATTAAATCTTCTCTCTCTCTCTTTCTCTCTCTCTAATCAAGAAACATAATCATATTTTTTTAGTAAACAAAAATATTTTAAATCTGCAAAATTTTGAGGCAACTTAATCATCTCGAGATGATAGATGTACCATCTCGGCTGAAGAGATTTATTCGTTGCCAGATGTCATTCACACTTTCGTTTTTATTGTTCCAGCGATATGATTAAAAGATATCGAGACAATACGTAAAGCGAATATGCGAGCGGATGCTTGACGCACGCACGCACGCATGAACGTTATATACAATATATCACATTTTACCATGGGCACATATTGGATCGTAAAATGTCGTTAGATATTCATTCGTTATTCGCGCTCGATCGAGCGGCGCACATCAGTTCCCGACGGGACCGTTTCCTTGATCTTTAAACATCGCTTGCCCATGAGGAACGACCCATAAAGCGTCGCCATTCTGCGAGTATCACGTTTCCAATGTGCCTTTTGTGGTTCATGTGCTTTCCGCAGTCCGATATTTTTGTGAATCTGATAAAATCGAAACTTTTATGTGAGATAATATGTACGAAAATGCTGCTTAACAATATAAAGGCAACAGCGATACAGACGTATATTTTTAAAATCTCCTTTATATAAATATTAATATTCCGTAAAAAAAAGAAATATATATATATATATATATATATATATATATATATATATGAAGTAAATCACGCTTTTTAGAGTGAAGAAACGCAGGATTCAACCGCGGTTATTTGTACTCGCAAAAAACTCTATATAAGTTGGATGGATTAATTAACGCGAAGAGGGAACTTACTCTCCGAGAAAATTCATTTTAACGAATTTATCTGATATTGGTGTAAATTCCTGATTACATAATTTACGTATAATAAGAAAAAAATAAATATAGTATAATGTAAATTATTCAATTATATCTTTTATGACTTTTTTCTTGAAAATATATGTTATCCTTTTTATTTGATATACAGAGCACACATAACGTATAGTATGTTACTTTCATATTTATTGTATTCATCTTAATTAACTAAAAACACTATCAAAAGCATGAGGGAGCTTTACATTATATTTATTATCGTTTTGCAATTAATATTATCGCTTGACAATTAATTGCCAATTCTCTTGTTTCAACATATATAATAAAAGGACAGTCTACCCAATATTATATTATTATTCATAATGATGCATTGCAATGTTATATCTATAAATTTATCGGGACTTCCGTATACTGACAACATTGCTCGACATACAGATCTGAAATATTATCATGACAATTAGTTAATATATGTAAAATCCCATTATATGTATATAGCATAATATAAATTATCGATATTGTCAAACAGAACTGTTCATGTTTATAAAAAGCTCGCATTATTCTTTTTTGCGCCTTTTTATCCTTACTTTAATTTTAACTTTTGAAATCATATCACGTACACATTCGCGCAATAAGACTTATGAACAAAACTTGCGACCAAAACTTTTCTCGACTATATTTTATCTTCCGAGGATGCGAAAGATGAAGATACCTTTACTTTTTCTTCTCTTAATAGAGGATAAAACAATTTTGCCTTAGAATACGGTAAAATATAAAGAGTGCAAGTAATCGATGGATTTATAATGTCTACAATAACGATCATTAATAATTATGAAGAGGCAAAATATTTATCTTAAGCGATATTTATTTCAGGATGATAAACGAGGATTGCTTTGAAATTATTATTTCAATGAAACGCGTTTTCTATACATAATTATAATATATATTTAATTATAACATTAGCATCAAAAAAAATAATACTTTATAAAAAAAAAAATTTCTTTAAAATAACTATTTTAGTACTGCTTTCTCTAAAAATAATCGATTGCTTTTCTGTATATTTCAGGTAAGCTTTATATCTGATTTCTATTCTGAAGATGAAGACGCACCGCGATTATAGAGTGAGTGACAAGATTTTATATTAATTTTTGCATTACAAATCTCAGACATAGATAAAGCGTAAGGTTTATTCTTACGTATGTTTACCTACAAATTTAAGTGATTTTCTGTAAAATTGAAGTTGTGAGCGCGTATAGCATGTAACGAGAATATAAGAAAAAATATAATTCATCAGAAAATAAATTCGCACCATCATCTGATATTAATGGATTATGTCAGATTGAAATAAAAACATTGCATTTAAAGAAGAAGTCCGAAAGAGGTAATTCGTAATCAGCGATGAAAATGTTCGCTTAATGATTCAATCAATTTGCAAATTTTGCTTCACTCTCTGCGAAAATGGTATAATCCCTTGGTAGAATTACGAGCATACTTCTTTTGAAGTGTGTTGGGAAAATTTATGAATTTCTGGGCGCACTCTCGCTCTGCTGGCGCAACGATTCGTCGCAGGCCCTGCTACCCTCTTGTATTCCTCTTAACGTTATTGAGGAAACGATCTACGGTAAATTCTACGAGAGCACAATTCGCGGGCAAAATGGTTCGTCGCGGAATAAAAAGCACGTGCCTCGACTCGTAGCCGCCCATATCTATGATTCGATCAACTATGTTTTTTCATACATACGAGAATCGTAGTTCATTACGATGACCGCTGTAAAGTTATGTTCCGTTTTATTAAATTGATCGAAGAAATTCTTAAATTGTGTGTGTGGTTACTTATCACTGTAAATTTAATAATTTAAATGAATTTCTTTGCATAAATGAAGTTAAATGTGATATTAATATAGCAAAGAAAATATTTAATAATTACATACATATATATATATATATATATATATATAAACATTTTATCTGAAATACGATACATATATACGTCAGACGATTGTTCACTGGTTATATGAGATTGACCGCAATTTATTTTGCAAAAGATTATGCGGATTTGCATCGTCTTGCTGAATGTCGTTCTAGTTCCATTCTCTTTTCTCTGGCGAAATGACAAAGAGATCCAAGTCATCTTACGTCTTACTTGTGTCTCCAATGTTCCGTCTGAACATTCGCGCGTTGTATCCAGTAGTGCAGGTAAACAGTTAAGCAAACGACGAGACAATTTGTCCAGTTAAGGCAAGCAGTTCGTTACAGAGGTTCTAAGGATATATTACGGTAAATGGTGCTTTTGTGCATCCTCGCATTTGCACACTCGTACTTCATTACTTCATTTTCGTATATGCGTTATACATATGAAAAGAGATGTACTGTAAATTTTGCACTAACGAGATTAATCAACAAGATTAATAGAAGTCAAATAAGTCGTGATTTTTATGAAATATGTATGTAAAAAGAAGTAACATTTAACAAAAATGTAACGTAATATATAAAATAATATTTTTATACTTGAAAAATGGAGAAACACTGTATGGCACAATGTATGAGATTCCGAGAAAGTTCGCGGAGAAGCTTAAATTCACGATTCAATCGAATCAAATTGCGATATTAATTATCTTTCCACTTCAGCCATCTCGATTATTCCATCGAATTATTTCCGATAGCATTTCGACTATTAAAACCTGAGATTTTGTCTATATTAGAATTAGTTTTGAGATGCAAATCTCAGGGAAAATATATTTGTATGTTGTTGGCTTATATAACAAACTGTATACTTTTGCAATATACTATAACTTATGTAAAATGTAATTATAAGACGAGAAAAGTCATCATACAAGTTTCTCACTTTGAATATCGGCAATGAAATGCAATCCGAAAATAATGAGAAAGATACGTCACGAAAATGCGAGACGAAAAGAAAAATAATGACAAGAACAATGATAGAGGCAATGACAATGATAACTATAACCACAACGACAACGAGATAAGTTGGATTTGTTTTTGTTCTACCCTTCGCGCCAGTTTTATTTCCTGGACGTTTCCTTCTGTCGTCCAGTCACGTTTTCCGGAAACACTTGTCTCGACAAAACGCACAGCCGTGACGGCGGCATGACGAGGCGAACCCGACAACGTATAACGAGATCGATTCTGCCCCACCCATGTCCCATCCAGACGGGAAATAAAGGAATTTCTGGACAAAACACGAAGGAGCGCAGGATCTTTGAAATAAGAAATGTGAAATGGCAGTGATCGTTCCGACCACCGATACAAATGAGAAAGTTTATACTCTTTTCCCTTATTAGCTATACATTATAGAATGAAATATGGCGATTAGAAAACGTAATGAGATGAATCCTGGATTCTATGGACGAAGAAATCCGACTTATTGTTAGGGAATATTTTAATTTTGCCAGCCAAGATACCGAGGTCATCGCCGAATAAATCTTTTCATTTCCCGAGCATAGAAGAAATGGGAAATCCGCAGGAGGCTAGAATCATACGAAGCTCGCGACTTTAGAGGCGCCATTTCTTCATCGTGAATATTTCAGGAGTTTCGCTCGTTGTGGTGTTTTGCGGAATACCGGAAGAGCGTTGGTAGCGCACATCAGATCGGGATATGCCAGACGCTCGTTCGACGTCAAAGCAGCAAAAGATTCCTTGACCCTCTCTCTCCCGTCTCTTCCGCCTCTGCCTCGTCGGCTTTGATTTCTTTTTTTCCTCTTTTTTTTTTTTTTTTTTTTTTTTTTATTGTGTCGGCTTTGATTCTACTCTTCGCGTACTCCGGTACGGAGATCGGAGACTTTCGAGCGCTTTGCCTCCGACTTACGGGAAGTATCCATCCTCGCTTTTCGTGCAGGCTTCGCGGAGTATTATTTGCAAGGCGGATGATCCTGCCCAAGATTATTCTTAGAAAGAATATGAGCTTTTACGTATGAGATTGAAAATAAAAGAAACATCAAATGATACAATTTTGATATTTGTTTTTTAAACAAAAATTAAATTAGAAAAATTTAAGAAAATTTTTGTTTCTTTATAAAACAATCGAAATATAAATTACATGTGCAAGTTAAAATTTTATAAAGTCGAAATAATCAAAAAGATGATAAAAATATGTTTTATTAATCCATAAGAGAAAGTCTCTATATTTTAAAATAAATATTTGTTTAGAGAAATATATATTTGATGTGAAAAAAGAGGAAAGGACAAAATTGGTATATGGCAGCATCCATATAACTTTTCGATAAGACGGTATATCTCACGCTAAGCGCGCTAAAGCCTCTTTTATCAATTACACTGATAATGAAATTGATGATAAAATTAAATATAATTGCATCATAAAAGAGTTATAGTCAGGATGCTCATTTTTATAATCATCATCATCATTTTTATAATAAATTCTATTATAATACTAGTAATATCAACCATATATGCATGTATTATATACTATATACAATCGTATATTATAAATTATAGTGAATTTATAGTAATTTCAACTATATTTTTTTATCAGTGTACGTTCAGCAACAGACCAAGCAGCTGAATGTCACGAACGGCTTAAGGAAATGTCGAGTAACTCAGTGCTTTCCCATAATACAATCTGCTTTTCTACGAGGATGCCTAATTCTTGTATCATCCCTTCGCACGGCATCCCTAATACTAAGCCTAATTGAATTAGCCAACAACGTTCAGTTAAGCGGCGATATAACAGAACTGCTGGAAAGAAAGATGCCCTTTCTGTAAATCGATTTACCTCGTTGAATTTTGAGAAGGCGCATTAAACGTTAAGGAAAAAGATTTATTCTAATAGAATTTACACGTCATTATATTATGCATTTATTGTCGTATTCATTGTCATGTATAAACATAAGTGTATTGATATTATTAACAAGAGATGATAGAGATAAGAAAATATAAATAATATTTTGAGAAATAATTCTGATTGGTAAACGGCGGCTATAAATAAGCGCGATAAACTAGAAAGCATATCGTTATGCGATTGTAAATATGGACACATTGTAATTATGAAGTTTTGAAACACGTTTTGCAAGCATCGTCAGATTAAAAGTCAAATGGTTATTTCGCAGCGCTTTTGCACAAACTTAAGATTAAACAGTCGTTACGCTCCAGTGTACCCTTGCAAATCTTAACTACAATCCCTTTAGCGCACAGACGTATGTTCGCGAGGATACTAAAGGCATGAATAAATCAAATTCTACCGATCCACGCTACGCGTACTTGTGTATAAGAGTACCTGTAACGATGAGAGAATATATAGCCTGCTAAAGCTGTAACCTAAAGGTTGCAATATATTTGCTAGAAGGACTGGTTACGTATATTATCACGTCCAACACAAAGAGCTTCATCAAATTAATATTATTATATACAAGAAGTATCCATAGAGCACTATAAAAATTGTTATGAAAATAGTTGACAATTATTTTTTGCGAGAAAATATTATTTTATTAATAAAATATAATATATCATTGTTAATTATTAAACTCTAAATTGCTATATTCTAGTATTTTAAAATTAATATACACATTTTCGTGGATAATTTATTTAAATTATGTGTATCTTTTTGATAAAAAGATGTATAGTATCACTTTCCTATCCCTCAGATTTTATCTCAAATATCACAGTGTCTACTGGAGGCTCTTTTTTCCACGGTACGAAAAAAAGTTTTTTGACGAGAGAGATTTGGAAAGTGTAGGAGGCTTTCAGTCGCTTTTCCCACTTCATTGTCTGCTACGTCGCACGCCATTCATCCATGTTTATTCTCCTATATGTGTTCTATAGTAAGCTACTCTGACATACTTACTCCATATCCAATTTTTTATCTATTTTTCCCTGTTGTGATGAACGTCCGTTCTATCGCAACACGAGAATTAATAACTCGAAGGGTTTGTTAAATTTCGCATCTAATTGCATGCGATAGAAGCATGATAATCTTCAAACTGCATTATATAAGTTGAAATATAAACAGTGAGAATTCGCTCATAATTTGAAATATGGTTGCCATGGTATTCGCATAAATAAATTAGTAAAGCTCGATTAAAATTCAAACTCACGTATTCTGGTTTCAATGAATTTTGTATACGATGGCGCATCGTCGCATATTCTGCAATATTTCACATGATAAAAATTTATAAGCTGAAACGATATTAATTGCATTGTGCTCACATATATATATTGTATTTTAATTACCTATGAACAAAATTAATGAGCAGAAACATCGTCGTTCCGTATATGATATATGGAAACGTGCCTAACACAATTGAAAATTTAATATAATTTATAGCCTAAAGACGTTGCGTTCCTTCTTTGCAATAATACATTATTCCCTTTATATATTTTACAATCTTTTTCATTCTAACATTACAATAATTTTATTCTTTTTGGTGAAAGCAAATTAAATCGATCGTTTAAACTTGCTCGAGAGAATGGCCCGAGAGAATAGCATAATAATAAGAATTTGCCGCGTATGACGTCATGACCCGCTTTAAGTCAGAGCAAAGTGCCGTCGGGCATCAATTAATTCAATTCCTCCAGTCGACGCAACGACCACACTGACCGTCAGCGAGATTGGAACCAAATCGTTGCAAATCGCTTTTGCTCTGGGCAATCGACTGATTATATTCCCGTAATCTCTATTAGAGAGAAATACAAATTTTATATGTACTATTATCACATCTATTATTATTACGAATATATATGTACATATATATATATATAAATGTGTATGTATATATATAAGTGCACGCGCATGCAAATAAACGCTATTATTTCGGGGAAAAAATAATTTCTTTTTAATTTTGGTTTTTATGTCAATTTCTGTGAACATTTGTTTATTAAATGCATATTATATATATAAGTTTTGTATCTTCTACACAAACAAACTGGTTTTATTATTCTGTAAGCTATTAACAAATAAATTGATGATCTCTTTTCGATCTTACTATGTAATATATTCAATGTTGTTTTATATAATTAATCACTCGTAATATTGGCTAATATGTACATAATATAAATTGTCATTTTATACGCTGCCATTTATTTATGTGTTTGTAACAACTTTTGCGTCGATTCTTTTGACACATTAATGATACGCAGCTGCAACATATTATTGCAAATGTAATCATAAAAATACAATACGCATGAGAAGAACGACCGTCGACTAGCTAACGAAATCAATTACAGATGAAAAGTGTTGAACCGTATCCAGAGACGAATCATTGAGTGCATATCCGATTTATTTTTATTACGAATGCCATTGTGAACGAGTACGGCTCGTCGCTTTAGACCATAAACGAATAAATCAGCTTTCCATAATTTTATTTTATTCGCGATTGTGCCACTCATCATTCCAAAAATTATAGTTTCCATTTTCTCTCGGAGATATGTTGATATTATATTTTTCAAAAATAACAATTTTATGATCAAGTACATATTATATAGGAACGTTCGAGCTAGATTTTGAGATCTTCTAGGAAATTTAATTCTGAATAAAAAATTTCCTATAAGCATGGGTCGAAAAATGTTTTCTTAAGAAGTTATCGCTAGAAAACCTCTGATGCAAAGGAAGAGCAAAAGGTGAAAAAAAAAATGAAATAAAAAAATGTAACTTAATAAATTTCATGAAAAAACGATAAAAATAAAAGATAATTTTTTTTTTTTTTTTTTTTTTTTTAATGAAAATAAAATTAATTTTTATACACTAAAATAGCACATAATAGTAGAAAATGAATAAAGACGTGAAAAAACTAAATGTTCTCAAAATGTTCCCCCCTAGCTTCAATACACTTTCGGCATCGAGTAATGATCGATCTAGTCGCTTTACGGATTTCCTCCCGATTCAACTTTAATCGATCTAACAATAAGTAACAAAAGCACTTTTTGTACGTTTGAAACTGGTTATATCAATATCTATGGAACGTGCAACAATCATTTTGATCTCGTTTGAAAGATAATTTAATTTTCTACAACTTTTGTTTTGGTACTTTTTGTTAAAAGACGCACATTTTCCATGATATTTGAAAAAATATGTAGAATAATCACGATTTTAGAAGTTTTTGAGCGATAACTTCTTAAGAAAGCATTTTTCGACTTATGTTTATAGGAAATTTTTTGTTCAGAATTAAATTTCCTATAAGATCTCAAAGTCCGGCTGGAAGCCACTTTGGGGCCACCCTGTATATTTTAATTCTCCTATTTTTTAATTATTTATAATTATTTAAAATATTAATATTTTTTTTGGTATATATTAATCAATAATATACAATGAATTTTATTTTTGTTAAAATTATTTTATAAATATTTAATTTATTGCACTATATGGTTACATTTTTAACAAGAAATTTGTACTGCAAAATATATATACCTACATATGAGAATGCAAATAATTTTATCATTAAAATATTTTTAGCGTACATTACACATACATATAGGTGCAAAGAAAAAGACAAACTACTTATAAATAAATGTCAAAGATTCGAAATTACTACATTAGCGTTTTGACGATGAAATATGATGTGGTATTATATATATATGATAAATCTGAAGCCTAATATGTTGTAGAGATGGCAAAAGGCTAGGAGAAGTAAAGATCAAGTAACCTTAGGAACGCCGAAGTCATGGCGATACTTCGGCAGGTTCCTGTATATCATACGGCGAACACGTTAAAAGCTATTTGGGTCGCTGACTCGAATCAAATCACAGGACTTCGGGATCGAGCCTGTCGAGTGTAGCGGTACCGACAGGATCTGTCGACAGTACCATGACGGTTTCCTGTACATGCTCTCGAATAATTACGTACGAGTGCGCAGAGAGAATCTCCACCTGTGCAATCCTCACCCTTCTGTCCTCTCGACAGCTAGTTGATCTCACTTTCTTCCTCTTCTACGACTGACACCACTGTCGAGAAACTTCATACCCTTTAACTTTCTTGTCGATCGACAAGATCGTTACTCAAGTACGAAGGTGCGATGTAGCGAATGCAAATTTAATTCAACGGTATCAAATTGAACAAATAAATTTTAGAATGCATATTTTGCAATATTGCACGCGTTGAAATTAGAAAAGTATTATGATCAAATTTGATTAATAAAAAAAAAAAAAATTTTTTTTTAGTTTTCCCACTCATATATCTAAAATTTCTAAGTTCTATGTTTCTATGGTGATAAAAGGGTTCTATTAAAAAAAAAGATCTACAAAACCTTTTTTAAGAAAGAACCAGTGATTATATCAATTATATTAAAATTCCAAAAAATAACTTTACAGGCACTTTTCTATACTAAAAGTCAAACATTGAATATTCCACGAGGAAGCGTGCCTTCTATGCACGGATCACATTAGGAGTCCAATCGCAGCTGGGTGTAGCCAGTCACTTTTAGATGCATAATGTAGTCTCTGGGTTACCCCGATCTCCGTGGAAACTACCCCATGCCGCAATCCGCTCGTGTCGTGACCAGGTTGCCAACTAACAGCTACGGCTTGTATGCGCTTTTACTCTTTATTGCACAAGCATCCCTAGACTCGCTACGATATATCGAATTTCCTCTTTGCCCTTATCGAGCACTTATGACATTTCTACGTATCGGTTTCATAATTTAGAAGATATGTGTTAAGCTTAAATTATCATATCTTATAAATTTTTTATTTCAAACTTTTCCTACGCTGCCTTGCAAGAAAAGAATCGTTTATTTAAACACTTGGATAACTTATTTATTTAATGCGGTATTTTATCTTTATTTATCCTTTAAAAAATTTTAATTTATTATTATATAATATAATATCAATCGCGTATGTAATCTAGTAAATTTGCAATAGAATAAAAACTCATTGTCAGTAAATCTTGAAACCTCTCGTACTTGAAATTTATATAGAAGATTTAAAAGTCAGACATTTGTATATTTACTTGTATATTTCCATACAAAGTTAGTTCTCCTACCTATATTCATCTCGCTATGTTTTCAGCTACCTCTCTATCCCTTTATCTGCATTTTCCCAGGTTAATATGAAGAATGGAAGCGGTAATGCGTGCACAGCTCGCACATCGATGGCGTATACGTCAGTCTTCATACTGTAATGTCGGGCCGTCGATAGGACACGAGAATGAAAAATGACCGAAAGTTCCCTCCGGGTTGATGCGGCAGAGGGTTGAGGGAGTATAGAGGGACGAGCGCGAAAGAGAGAGGCGGATTGTGAGTGCTATTGATTGCCCATCGCCATTGTTGCTGGCCGCGAGGACCAGAAAGGGTAGGAAATAATGCGATATTACCGAGCAGAAAGCGATGATAAATTGATATCTAAACCGCGGCTTTTATGACACCAGTCGTCCCATGAAATTTACATTAAGCCATTGCTGTCAAAGATTTAGCTGCACGATGGAGGACAGTAAGTCAACATATCAATTTTTGAGTATGCATTGTTCGGCTGTAATTTCTGCCCTATAAATATTTAAAGTTCCAAACAACTCAGTTTCTATCAGCAAACGGCGTATAAAATTAATGATTAAGAATATCATTACGAAATTATAACAGTCTAAATGAATATAATACCAAGTTTATAATATCGTCAATTTCTTTGCCAATGGCCAATGGTCATAACAAAATTTGCTAAAATGCCTCGAAACAGCCATTGTATATATACAATCATTACTTGGCTATAAAAGTATCTCTAAAGAAAAAAAAAAGGAAACATAAACAAAAATGCGTGAATTAATTGGTGTTGCTTTATTTCGCCAGATCATCAAACGCGCGGAGAAATCTTAATAGATCTGATAAATCTGTCGTACTTTTGTCAAGATGTTTTTATTCTATTACGTAATTTTATTTGTCATTTTATTTTTGAGAAAACTTTTACACATCTTGAAGTTTCGATATAAATCGTATCTCAAGGAGACAAACGATGCTCGCTATTTTGATGTGGAACGTGTTTCTATTTCCTACAAAATCATGTTCACTGTCATTTCAAGAGCGATCTACATTTCTCCTCTCATATATAACACGATCATTTATTAGATTCGTGAAAGTGATTTTTCGAAAACGATCCTATTTAGCGAGTTTCAAACTTTTATCTGGTTTTATTTTAAAATATAATACATTGTCATTTTTTTTTACATTACAATGTGATATTATTGCAATATTCTATAAATGTTTGCGTTAAAAAATTATATTTGTGTTAAAAAATAATATTTAATAAATTGATCATTATTTTATTTGTAGCATATAATATATTGTTTAAAATAACGAATATGTCATGTAATAACATGCAATATGTAAAATATAAAAAAATGCAATATAAAAAAGCTGCAATATATAAAAAAGTTGCAATATAAAAAAGCTGCAATATGAAAAAATTGTAATATAAAAAAAGTTGTTAGTTTTTACCGAAAATTAATTCCTCTTATTATTGCACCATTGTAAAAGTCAATGCGAAATATTGCATTGCCATCACAAATGAAAAATTTGCTGTGCAGCGAACGATACGGCATCTTTGAGTGCATTCGAAACTCTGTCCCGCGTTCTCCAGTAATCATCTATAATTTTAATTCTGGAACAGAAATAACATGAAACTAATTCAAACTCAGACTCTTTACTCACCAGTAGCAGAACTTTCTAGTAGCCTTTAAAATTACAAGATGAGATTATTTGCAATCCGCAAAATCCAATCGCGCAATGCTGAAGTACGAAATAGAAGAAAAACATTGATAATCTTGCAAATATTTAAAAAAAGATCGAACTAGTTTTACTAAAATGTAAAAAATTAATTAATATGTCGTGCGAAATTATAGTTGCAAAATATCTAATATGTTTAAAAAATAAATGTTTAACAATATTACGATCAAAGATATGAAAATGAATTTTATATCTATTATCTGCTTCAATAATTTACAAAACGCAATAGTAAATTAACGTTGAATTTGATGAATTTTGCATTTTGATAATGTAACAATTCTCGATTGCGAATGGCTGCGTGATTGCGATGCCTCCTAAATAATACATACGTGGAAATCAATTTTGCTTCTTTTGAATTTCAAACAGTGCTTCATATACGCGACATTGTTTCGATCATAAAAAAATCGCGGAGCGGCGAGATGATGCGAGAGGCTTTAATTACAAGGAGATCGTGCGAGACACGAAGCACAGGGAACAGGAGGGAACAGCATGACGCGTGCTCGAGCACGCGCGACTCGCCGAGGATATAATCCACGAGACGCATTCTTCACGTTCGAAAGTGTTGGCAGACCCTCGAAGCACAACCTACGAGGTTACCTGCACAATTGCTGGAAAAAAAGATAGAAACTTTTCGAGCTCGACTATGTTCGGCCTCAAGTTTTTAACGTTACCAACATAAAGAATTATACTTACTGGAGGATGAATGATTTAATCGGCAACGTTGTTCTCAAACATATATATTTGCTCGATCTTATATATCATGTTTTTGTAGTTTTTTTAAACATCCCTCAATTTTTTTAATATCAAAAACAATTAAGAATTCTATTCCATTTTAAACAAAATATAGAGATAGATTTGTTTGGCTGGAGTAGCTACTTTTAAAGGAACGTCAAAAGAGGACCACGGGAAAAGTTAGAGATAGCGGAATGTTCGCAGCTGCTTTTCGTGCTTACCATGAGTATCACGCGAAAAGTTTCATCGGCACCTGATGCCACCGATCAAATTTCAGCCAGTGGTTAAGGACGCCGTTGAATAATGTAGAAAGCTAGCACCCTGTCGAGAATACGCCGGAATCGTTCAGGAGCAACGGAAGGATGTTAAATGTCGGTTGCTAGTAACCAAACTCATACCCTTCTCGTGCAAACATCGACATTATACACACAAAACTCGCATTTATTTCGAACTCGTATTTTCCGCAAAGCCACGACTAAGGTTGAAATCATCTTTTCTTGTCGACTGTCATTTGAAGATTATTGCATTTTTTTTGTATTTATTGTATGAGCTTTTGCAACAAAAATCGTATTTAAAAATATACGTCCAGAATCCAATAACTTTAACTTAAGGGGTTACATACGTTTGACAAACCTAAAATTAGGTCAAATTAGGTCATTAACGAATTTTTATTGTGGGTAAAATTGTATTTTATCGAAAAATGAAAATACATGTCTTGTAGAGTAATCTTTTGAAAATATCTCTCCAAAATTTCAATAAAAAATATCAAAAATTGAGAACCTGGCAGCTATTTTCCCAAACGGTATTTCTAAAAACGGCATTCACGGTACCAGAGATAGCTTCGCTCTCTCTCATCTGAAATAAAAAATAAAAATATTCCTTTAAACTAGATGAATAAAACTAGTACTTGTCATAGTCAATTTTGAAAATATTGATTTTTCGAGAAATGGCAGCGATTCGTAGTGAAAAATGTGATTTTTTTTACTTAAAAATCGATCTTCTTTTATTTATAAAAAAGAATTAAGCCATAAATCGAAAAAATCCTATGACTAGTTTTATTCATCTAGTTAACGGAAAATTTTTGTTTTTTGTTTCGAATGAGAGGAGGCGGAGGTATCTCTGGTACCGCGAACGCCGTTTTTACAAATACCGTTCGGAAAAATAGCAGCCAGGAAATATCAATTTTTGATATTTTTTATTGTAACTTTAGGAGATATTCTCAAAACAATACTCTACAAGACATGTATTTTCATTTTTTAATAAAACATAATTTTACTTATGATAAAAATTTATTAATTTTGATCTAGTTTTAGATCTGTCGAAGGTATGTAATTTCTTAAATAAAAAAAAAATAATAAAAAATAATATATCGACCATAAGAAACAGAAAAAAAAATTTAGAATAAAAGAATTAATATCGATTATCGTTAAGATTAATTAAAATTATGGTTATATGTATAATCGCCATGATTGCTTTTCGCAAGGGGTAAAAGCTTGCCTCTCTCTGGGAAAAACTCAATCGACGAACGATGAGGAAGCAATTCTCGCGGGAAAGATATACGAAAACAAAAAAAGAATACGAAAGAGTTGTGTTCTCGCTACTGTAAGCTTACATGAGGTCAGTTTTGTTTTTAGATCTTCTCGGCGAAGTTATTTTTTGCGTTTCTTGCATTCTTCTCTTGCCTTGTTCCTCTAAATCAGCACGCTAGAATCGATCTTTCTCATTCCTTATCCTCCGACTAGTTCGTATCTCCCTTTCTCTTCAGCGTCGCTTGTATTACTCTGGTGAACTACGAGGACGCCTCTCGACTCCAGCTAAATTGCACCATTAATTGCACCTTGCGCGCGTGGTATGCAACTATGTCGAGTGTAATAGGCCGTCCTTGGCCCAGATACCGATTCTTGGAGACAGTATTCGGTACATCGCGCAAATGTTGCGCTTGTCATCTATTGTTTGGAACATTTGCTGAAAAGTGAAAATTTATCCACACAATTGATTTACCTATAGTCTATATACTTTGATAAATTATTATTTTTCATCAATTTATTTCATACACAAGTTGTTATATTCAAAAACATAATTTAAAAATTGATAAACTACAAAAAGATATTACAATATTATTTTAATATAATAATATAAAAATAAAAATTTACTTTTGCAAAATATTAAAATATTAATGATGTATATAATAATGTTATTCTATTTAATTAATATTATGTGATGTTGATTAAAGATACAGAATAGCGTGTCATGCACAAGATAAATAATAAAAAAATAAACACGTATTTCTTATATAAATATCGGCACTTAAATATATGAAATTATTTATTTAATAGACATTTAATTATATAATCTTTTTCTTAATTTACAAAAATATTGATCAAAGTTATTAAATTTTTCAATCGACACTATCTATTCTATCACACGAGAAAAATAAATCATTTGATAAAGTTTGATTGGGCTATTTTGAAGAATATATCATACAAGGTACTACATGCACCTTAACATTGAACTTATCCGAAGATACGATGTTTGATTGGTTTGGAGCAGGCGACTTACAAGGTACCCCATTAACAGTAACATCGTAACGACTGGTTGCACCAGCTGCTCATGGTTCGCTTCGTACACTGGGAAGGGGACATATCTAGAGCAAGCTGTATTCCCCGTCTAACAAAGGCAATTGCGCGTATGTAACGCCATTTCAAGATATTTATGATCCGTCTTGTAGCGATTTACCTTACCCTCCGTCTCCGCGATGGCGAGGAGAGATCGTCTCTTCCCATCTCGCCTCTGGCTCCATTTACTCGCGTTGCACCGCACGCTCTCTCCTGCAAACATGACAATCTGTTTCTTCGAAACACTCGCGCTGAAATGCACACTCGCCTCGTGAATCGAACCGATCACGCGTATACAGGTGACGAACGTAGCGCACACACTTGATAGTCACGACGCGAACCAATTGGGTGTGCAACACACGTTCCGACGTGCCACATGCGAGATACGCACGCATGTACGCACAATTCAGGTCACCCTCGTCGACGAAATATCCGTTCGTGCATGATTGTATGCTCGTCATCGAGTCTGAGTTTATCAATCACCGAGTGCACACACTTGGATACTCATCTCACCTGTATCTCCCGCCATAATTCGCACAGTTTCATCTGGCAGATGCGCTGGCAAAAATATGTTCGTGAATATAACATGTTCGTGTAACCTAAGACTCGTTTAATTTAATAGATTAAATTAATTTTTGACGGAAGTAATCAACCAAAAATAGTGTGTTGAAAAATTTTGATTTTAAAAATATACTTCGATATATAATACATATATAGAGAAGAAATATTTAAAAAATAGATGAACATACAAAGTGAACATTTACGAAAATTCGTAAATGGACCAAGAGATTCTTAGAAAATGTAGTCTTTTATGGGAGCAATTTGAAACTCTAAAATGAACCGACTTGATGAGGTTTACTTTGAGTATGAAATTGTATGCAGAGTAGACCTTATGAATTATGGATTTTGCCTACTTCTACTTCTTATATGATGTTACGTATCGAAAGCGTTACTTTTTTCTGAAAAGCAATATTTTCTTATAATAAAATATTTCAGTATTTTTAAATGCGAAAGATCATGTAACGATATACTAAACGTACTCCCTATGTATATGTGAGGTTTCAAGTTATTTATTTCACATTTACTCCATGCGCAGTTTCTGCAGTTAAAAACCATAAAATTATCTAGCATTTTTCTTAAAATCTAATTACTTACTTTTATTACTATTAATTGTCATTTTATTCATTTATATTTATTATATATCCATACTTATGATATACACTTATTAAATTCTTCTATAGCTTTTGTCTCCCTATCTTTTTCTCGCACACCTTTCTTCCTCTCTCGCCTCATTTAACTCTCTTAAATTTGCCATTTTAGCTGAGCCGTCATGTCAGTAAAACACTCCGACTTAGCTGCGAAATGAACTTGGACTTTTTCAACGTTCATCCGACCAAAACCACTCGCGACTGTCTTTGTTCATTCGCGGCGGCTTCCATCTCGGTACGGACGCCAATTTAAGAAGCTTATAAAAGGAAAGTGCACCCTGACCACGGAATGCAAATCTTCACTGAGCGTCAAGAAAATTGCGCTTTCTTTAAGCTGGTGCACCAAGCGTTCGTTGCTTTGATAGAAATTGCTGCTGCCTAAGCAATATTAATTTTAAATATTAAACCAAACTTACTTACGTATTTTTATACGTCATTGATCACTTAATACGTCCAGAGATGTGGACAAGATAAGCACTAGTCCTTGAAAATAATATCACCATCTTTTTAAATTTAAAGTTTTCGTAAAATCGAGAATTTATTCTTAACTCAATTATTAAAAACACGAAACGACAAATACACTCTTGATTTGAATTTAAATTTGTACGCGTGTCGAATCGATAAGAAATTTCTTCGCCACAGCGAAACAAATATACGCGGGTTAGCTCGCAGCTCATAGCTATTGCAATACATCACGAACTTCAAACTGATCATTCGCAAAACTTGAACGTCGAAACGAAAACTCTCTTATTGCTCTGTTCCCTAGTCGTTGCTTATGTGTGTGTGTGTGTAGCTTACGGAATAGGATCCGTTCCGCTGGCGAAACCATATGTAATTTGTTTGTGTGCGTCCGGATGAGTTTTCCGCGTCCGCACCCATTTCGTTTCTCTTCGCGTAGTTTCGGCACCCCTGCACAATTGCGGCGACGAAACTTTCCCGGCTGGCACGACGCCATCCTCGTAGTGGACAGTGTCCGAATGTGTTTACGGTTATATTTATGCTGACGATAATTTTCGGACAATGCCTGTCGCAACTACTCGTCTCCTCATCAGTCGATCTCGAAATTTGCTTGGAATTTTGTTAACAATTTGTTTTTACATTCTCCTTGAAAAAATGGATGGTAATGAAACAATGGTCGTAAACGACTCGACATTTTTACTACAATGGTTATCGCAGCTTTACGATCGATAATTATCTATTCAAAGAGCGATAAATAAATACATTCTCGTATAACGAAAATAATTTACCGTCAGAAATATCTACGTACTTAATTAATATAGAAAACGTAGAAAAAAAAATTATAATGAAGATATTTCATTACCAATCGTAATTAAAACATTATTTGTATGTATAGGGGTATTATTTGAATTTTCAAGAACAAAGAAAGGATCAACGCAGATCATTTTGTTGCAAAATGTAAGAGATAATTGCCAGATAATCGCGCGCGTGGGTTTTATTCTACACTTCAATCTATTACGTCAATATCATATTTTCAATAAAACATTAACGAATATATTGGAGCGGAAATAACGGAAAACAGCAGGAAGGAACGTTTAAATTCGCTTACTTCCAAAGATATATCGCCAGTCCACAATTTAAATCCCGCTATTCAACCAGCCTTCTCTATTTCCTTCTTCTCGTCCACGGTTATGATTTTAAAATTGAACGTAAGACTTGAAAGATCAGTCTTGTGGAATATGAAACGTATATACGAGTCACTTTATTATCTTTTTTATCATTTGACAATAGATATGAGCGACATATTTCAACAATTTATTACAATTTTGTATATTTTTTATGCCGCGTAGCTGTACACGAGATTGAATTTGTTGACTCTAAAAACTATGCTGCATGTCAAAATTTATCACCAAAATTAATTTCAACATTTATAATCTTAGACGTCAACAAGCACAATCGCTTTGTTCACAATCGATCGAAGATAAGTAAATTATTTCCACAGTTCGTGTGTAAAATATAATGGACATTTAAATTGTTGACATTATATTAATTTTATAATTTTAATAATATGTATTGTAAATACATATTGTTCGTGTAAAAATATTTACAATTTTAAGAAAGATTTATATTCTATTTTCATATTTCAAAACTATATTAATTTTGCATCTTTTAAAAGAAACTTTCGACCGTTTATTTAGGTCACGGAGTATTAACACGATAGCAACCACGATTCGAGCAGATATAGTAGATATAGAAATATAGATGATTTGATTGGTGACGGTTTTATTTTTTATTAATAACGGACAGCGAAGGAGACGAAACGACGACTTGTATTTTGTTCGATCCTGACCGGCCGTATCGTAAATCCACGGAATCGAATTAACGTCTTGACGTTTCCGATTGATTTCTGCAATGCGACGAATATGCGATCCACCGGAAATCATTCGCCGCGCCAGGTCATGAAAGGAAGGAAGGGTACGTATGCAGGGGCGAAGAGCTTTTAACGCTTTGAAAACCCATTAAGATAGCAAGGCTCGCTTTTGGGTCGAGACCTTTTCATCATGACAGCCGGAACATGTATGTATGTGTACATATATAAATATATCTCGATAGAGCATATACGTATTTCTCGATATCTATATACGCCAAAGCCGATAAATCCAAGAACTCATTTATATACGAGAATCATAAGTCCGTAAAGTGGCTGTTCCGTATATGCTGGCATTTTTTGATGCGTCGCGCTTTCGCGATGAAACTTTTTAACAAATAATTATTCTGTAGATTTCTTCAATTTTATTTATGAATTATTTTATTTTTCGTTAAAATTTTATCAATTATTTTATTGAATCATATTATATACATATCACGATTTTTCTCGTTTTTTTTTTAATTTGTAAAATATTTCATAAAATCGAAGAATAAAAATGATCGTTTTGATTAAGCGCAGTCTAGAACAAATTAATTAGAATCGCGCAAAGAAAAGTCCGCACATCTAATCCACAAACGTCGTCTTGAACTTTAGCTCCTTTAATTCATATCTGCAGCTGCGCCGATTCGCATATCGCGGTTTACAATGGTGTCTTTCTTCGCAGACGGATATTACTCGACTGGAGCAACTTCGTATCTGTCTACAAGCAAAACAAGACGAATGTTTATCTCTTCCCCCCCCTAATCCCTCTCACTCTCTCTCTCTCTCTCTCTGCTCGGTCTTATAATATAATATAATATAATATCGTTATTCCATAAATATTCTAATAACATATTTATAAACATTTTCATTATTTTTTATAATTTGAAAATGTAGAACTCAATTCTTGTTTCTGCCTCAACATATGTATTTATTATTATAATACTAATTTTCGAGCCTTTTATTTTTTTATAACGTTCCCACTAAAATTATCGAAGATATAAACAGAGCATATCTTAATTCTGTTTGCGGGAGACTTTCAGCACCGTGTGTATTATTACAAATTATTATTTCACGGCACGCAGTAGTGCATAAAGCGTCTGTAAAGTAAGCAAACACACAATACCGGGTGAAGACGAAATACTTCGCAACGAGCGCATGGCACGGCGAAGGATAGAGGAGAGATGAATTGAGGAAGAAAATAGAGAGGAGTTGGCGGAGCCTGCAAGAGCAGGCAGGTACTCGTCGAGGATGGATAAAGGGAGTAATTTTCGCGGGTACACAAGCTGTAATTATTAATGAAACGGATAGCGAGGGCGTTGTACTTGGTCGCACGCGGGGCTCAACAGCTGACTTTCTCGTCTTCGGTAACACGATGCGAAGCTTTCCGGCTCCATCTCCTCTCAAGACTTTGCGTTTACAAGGATTCATTTTTCATTTCACGCGTGTCCGTTGGAATAATATACCACCGAGGTTGCTCTCCATCGTGTTCACTTAAGGGACGTCGCCGTTTCTTATTCCTATTCCTGTCGTCGTTCTTACTTTCGTGAAATTCTTCTCACACCATGACTCGATGGTTTCACTGTAATTGTCTTTTTTTCAAACTGCCATCACTACGAGAGGGAATCGTGTTCGTAATGTAAAATTCCATGATCTTTGGAAAACGAGCTGTGGAATTTCAGTAATGCGATGAATCATATACTTATATATATGTTTATTATATGTATAAGATTTCAATATAAATTATGCAATATTTATAAATAAAATAATACGTTTCTCTCTGTGAGATTTTTAACGTTTGTATTATGAATTTTAGTTTCCTTTTTTCACAATTCAAGATACGTGAACTAATTTTATCGAGTAGAATATTTGCTTGTGAAAATTAAATCCAGCAAGACTTAAGGTAAAATTAATTTTCTGCACATATAATAGAGTACACATACCATATCGTAATTACAAATATTACGTGCAAATTCTTGTTGTTCCTAGAGATACAAAAACTTTACAACAATCTCCTTTGCGTATTAAATTATTTCACAACAATATATATGGTATACAGAATTTTCCTTTTAATTTATCGTTTATAACAAATCATTTTTCAATTCACATTTTACGAAATAAAGGTCTCTCAAAGATTGGAGGGAGAAAAAGTTCTTCTTCCGAAGAAGAACGTTCTTTGCTAAATTCTATCAAAAAAAAAAAAAAAAATTTTGTATAATTTTTCTATCCAGAAAAGTCGAAAATTTAAAGCTTGTTGTTTATTTTAATAATTAGTTTTTATCGATTAATTATTTTTTTTGTAGTTTGTTATACCAAAATTACGTTAAAAAACAAGCTAAAAAGATATGGGCATAGATAAACGGATACATACGAACGACACTCATCTCCCGCTATGAATATTCATTGAACTTAAAGAAGGGTGCAAAAGAAAATATTGAAATAAATTATTGCAACATACGACGAATATCTCTTATACTCATATGTATGTAGAATAAAAGTATATATATATATATATATATATATATCTGGATATAAAAGAAATGTAATTATATAATAAATTATTATAAGAAATATAATTACATATAAGTAGTATATATATATAAATACAGATTAATACATAGAATAATTTGAAAGCGTCAGATGTTTTTCTCGTATTTATGTTATATTGTTTGTTTTGCTATTAATGAAAAATCGTTATGAAATAACATAATACTGTGTAAAAGTAAAATAAATCATAAAATGAAATCAGCATGTGTAATGGATACGATTATGGTGAAGAGAGAGTAAATGATGCTTTGTAACTTTTATAAGGAAGATATTCTTTTGATTTATGCGAAAAGTATGAGAAACTTGTCTACGTAAGATGATTTATGGAACATTTTGCACAATGCACACTTGACGTTGTCGGTCTATTTCCCGAATCAAGAGACCCTTTAAATTTAGCTTGTAAAACTAAAAGAAATACGAATCTCTTGTATTGCAAACGTTAAGCAGATTAATGCGTACCGTCTTTACGTCGGGAGTTAAGAATGGCAAAATAGGGGAAGGTGTAAGGTAATAAATATCAGCAAGCAACTAAATGTTACTACCGAACCGAGATAGTAGAAACTTCAGACAAAACAAATGTGAATGCAGTGGCAACTACGTGAATCCTATTTTACCGGGTCGCGATGATGAAAGGCAGAAAAAAAAGAAGCATAAAATAATTCCTTTCCCCTAGATACTCAGTAATTTTATGAAAAGTTGTTTAATTCCACATAGGCTTTCCGCAGAGACTAAGGGAAACAGTTTTCAACTTACTCGTAATATATCATTCATTTTATTAATTATATTAAAATGTATTGTATGAACTTGTATATATATGTACGTAATACGCGCAGAATGTAATAAATTATTAAGTTGTAATTAAATGAATCTTTGTAATAAAAAAGCAATTAGACAGTGATATATAATGTATGAAAAAATATATTTCTGCAGGAAATGTATGAATAATATAATATTCGTACCGTAGAATGGATCAACGTAAAACGATCCTGAGAGCAAAGGCCTGGCAACGCCTTTCACACTGGTTGCGAACCAAGTAAATTCAAGTTTGCGCGTGCATTATCTCGACTGCTTAGCGATAAATATTTCACGCCAATGTTTCGCTCCCTACTCGCACAGTACATTGGAAAGCCATTATGCTCAACCTCGCCCTTTCTCTTTCTCTCACACGTGTCCGTTCTATACTCGCGATTTACGCACCATTGCATTCTGTCGATGCACACATTGGTTGCGCTTAATCCGCGGTGAATAGACGTCAAATTCACCGCCTCCTTTGTGAACATTAGTCGTCGACGAAGTAAGATGATTTGGATGAAAGTGATTACCTCGAAGATAATTACGACAAGAGATTTAATATCTAAATTTGATAAATTTTTAATATGAATCCAAGGAGACCTAGTAATTTTAACGAATTCAGATTTTGAATACAAACACGTGTGTTTTTTGTATCCCTGTATTTTTGTATCGAAAAATCATCGAAATTATATTAATCTCAAATTCTCAGGTGAAAAATATTTTCAAAATGCATTCTGTGTCTGCAGCCGCTTTGCTTGCGAGCGAGAATGGATATATCATTTTCGAAGTTGCTCAATTTCTCGAATAATCTTGGCACAGATTTCCGTTCTATCGGTAAACCATAATACACACATAGGTATGTACATATGCTACTCGAAAAAAAGATAAATGTTGGCTGGAATTCCAATCCTGCCACCGCAAATGGAGCACGCCATGTTACCCGCTGCACACCATCGCGACGATGAATAAGTGATTACACTTTTGGCAAGACGACACTAGCGCAAGAAGAAATGCATTGCACTGATGTTGGATATTTTTTTATATTTCTTTATTACAAAATGTTAGTTATATTCTTTGTTTAAATTTATACAGATATACTATACAAACGTACTGTGGCAATTATTATATATACGCAATTATATGACATATAGTACATATCTTCTTTTCGTTTATTATTTTAAAATAAACTTTATAAAATTTGTTAAAATTCTTTTCCGTTATTAAAGAGAGAAATAGAGAGAGAGTGTGTGTGTGTGTGTGTGTGTGTGTGTGTGTGTGTGTGTGTGCAGTTTTTAAAAATTTGTATTGAAAAAGAGCTAAAGATGGCTCGTTTGAGTGGTATTTACAATACTTTGTATAGAAGAGTAAGACCATTGCATAAAAAATCCGCTGTCTTTGCGATTCACGATTTATAATTTGTTGACGCACTGCCTATATCATCATTATCGTTCAATTACACGTGCGACTGCCGTTACGAATTCGGACGGAGCTTATGGTCAAAATTTATGCGAGTGATCCGCGGCGGTACTCTTCGCTCAAGTTCTCTTGCAGCACGTCGCCCGCGGAGATGCAATTTTGAAGGCAATTTAACTTGAGCCACAAGAGCAAGCGTAAGCTATGGGCAAATGTTTACTGTGAAAATCGTTATAGTCGTTCCGAAAGCTTCCGGATCGTGCTCTCCCGAGTTCTCGAGGACGAAAATGTCTCATACGCATGGCCGCTTAATCCTCCTATTCGCCGGCTCTTGTCCTGCTTTTTACATTGTCGGGATCTTTTTATCAAGAAGGTTTTCCTCGTACATTTTCTTGTTGCTACAATAAAAACGATCTCGCCGTGATGTTCTACAACAGACAATATCGACAACCGTGGAAAATCTAGAATCAGCAGCTTTTATCTCTCACAGGTTCTATTTCGAGTGAAAATTACATATTATATATATTCGTTATAAAAATATAATAATATTTTTTTTTTATTTGAAATTACATTTATGTGTATAATCTTCTGTCAACCAATTTAGATTTATTATATGCGTTATTTTACATTATCATGTATTGCGTAGCTTTAGAATTACCGTTTTTAAATTGAGATCACGTAATCAAAATTCTTTATTCTAGTCTCCAAGTCTCCGACAATATTATGGAGGCATAGTGCAAGCTCTATGTAGGCCATTATTTTTAATAATAAAAGAATGCAAATATACCATTTTTTTCTGAAAAATAAGACTTTGTGTTAACTATTGCTCGAATTTAGATTGAGAGATAGATTTGCTTAAATTATTTGTTTCGCGAAGAAAATATATTAATAATCACTTTGTTCCCGCGCATATCTTTCAAATACTAATGTCAAGTCAAAAATAATATAATTATTTTTTTTTCACCGATTTTTTTTATTTTATTGATTACTAGTTCCATCGTATAATATTTATTCGTCTATTTGCGTCATAGGCAAAATATTTTATCTTTTGTAGGAAGACGTATTGGGCTGTGTTAAATAATGGAGAAATTCCTGAGTTTCTCGAGTAATAACACAGCTAAGCGTTCCGACTCTGTAATATCGCCCTTTCTCTCAGCACCTCCCATACTCTCTCACATTTTACTCGCCTTTACTGTAGCTAACACCTCCGCGCCCTTTGTCGGCGTCCTCGGTGCTCACGCGCGCACTTACACTTCTTCACTTCTCATGAGCAAAGTCTTTTGAACTACGAAAATAAATCTTGACAAAATATCGTTTTTCAGCTTAAATACTTCAGTATATTAAATAATCAATAATATGATTAATAATAACCAATAAAGTCGATTTTTACACAGAGTCTTCCTTCTTTTACTACACTTGACTCGTTGCACAATGAATAAAACTCTTTTGATCAAAATAAAGCTGAGCGTTTATGCTCGAAATAAAATGCGACGCGCCTCTTGTGCGCGTTTCCCAGCTCGCGATGTAAACGAGATTTACGGCACTTGCGTCACCTTTTCATTCGCGCCAAATATTGAACCCTCTAAAACAATAAAATCGAGATTTATGATGTACGATAAATTAAATATTTTCACATGCGCATGTCACCTCACTGCAAAAGCTCTTGCGCATATTCTTAAAAAATATATGACGAAAACTGTCTTGCTCTGCTCCAATATAAAAGGATATAAAATGCGCAATATTTTCAATCTTAAGCTCTAGTTAGAGTTTTTCCAACAAAACACTTCGTAAACTCACATTTACTTAATTTTCGTTGCAATTTTGACAAACTTTATATATAATTTAGTTGTGATGCCACGAAAGGCATCGCGTTTCTTTCATTCTCATGATCTACCACTAACAAAGATTTGTTTGACATTATTTTAAGAAATGACATATGCTGCTATATACAATATATTGTATATCTGCGCTATGATATTGAATTATACGTATTGACATTTTATGATCAGTACGATATGTAAAGAAATATTCTGAAATCTATTCTGACACGAGTTGTCTTTCAGGACGTGAAATTCATACACAGTAGTTCGAGTCAACGAATAATCAGACATCAATAGCGAGATATCGATAAGTGTTTATAAATGAACAGAATAAATTTGAATAATTGCTTTTGAATAGTAGCGATATAAATGATGATATTTATGCAAAAATGTATATATTATAATTGTGTCAAAAGCATTTTTTAAATATTTTTTATTATCTTAAAATGTCAAACTCTTAATGACTATTCAATAAGCTAGTTTTTTGGGATTATCAATATCCTTTGTCAGGCTTCTATTCACGCTACGTTCTATTTCGCAAATACGTCTCCTTTGCACTTTCAACTGTGCACGAACTCTCGGAACCGCGTTAGTTGCTTATTTATGATGCACTTTACGGTCTTTGGGAGAAAATTCAATTTTATTATAGAAGAATGCTTAGGTGCACTAAGTGACTGCGAAACACTATTCTTTTTTTTTCGTTTTTTGCTCATCGATAAAGCCGATGAGATAGTTTATGCCGATATAAGATGTCGCGTAGAAGCTAGTTTCGATCTTATCTCACTATCCGAGAATTGTTCTAGAAAATTTGAAAATTGTATGCCAAGTGATAAAAATAAAAAATAAAAAATGAAAAAATATGAAATTAATGAACGGAATTGTTATAATGACGTGGCGGATATTGTTGTAATTTATGGTATGAATTATCTCGAAGCAGTTTAATTCAACAACGTCATCACAACATCGTATAATTGAAAATCTAAAATTTATTGTTGAAATTAACGAGAATGTCTGCGCTTTGAATTTGCCAGATCAATTAAAAAACGGAAATTACAGCTCAGGGCATTGTGATGCATAGGTTGAGGGCATTATTAGGCATTGCTTTGGTTTTAATGGGCATTACTTGAAGAGAGTGAGCATTAGTAGGCATTGTTTGGGCATTAGTAAGCATTACAGAGCACTACTTGGACAGCGAACACCACATCACATATATCATAGTAATGCCAACTATTTTAATACTAGTAATTAATAATACACGTCTTTTTCTTTTCTATTTTTAGAGCAAAAAATAAATAAATAATAGTTACGAAATGATAATGCAAAAAGTATTAAAGGTTTAAATATAAGAAAAATGAATTACATAAATACTTTATATACATTAGGTACATAATATAACTATATTAAGTACATAATACTTGTTGCACAATTTTTTTTTTTGCTTTTTATCAATCAACGTAACTGTAAAAATATTTTATTAAAATTGAATTGACAGGTCGAGACTTATTAGATAGACTTTAACGAGAGCGCCTGTACGTCAGGCAGCTGCAAGATCGATCAGGAAATGGAAATTATTTTTTCTTTGATCACCAATCGTTTCATCGATTATGAAAATAAAAACGCTACGATCACAGCAACTACCTCTCGGGAGAATTTCCGTCTTGTATACACTTCAGCTACTTTTTTTCACGCGGAAGTGAATCGTTTCGCGGAAGTGTTGAGAAAGATGAGAAACGCTGGCGGTGCGCGCGTTTTAGAGAGTAAGGTGTCCTTATAAAGAGCGGTCGTAAAGTGCTGAACGTCGCTTAAAGGGTCGTCTTCGGGCTGCTATTACTTCGAGAAGAGCACTTTGCACTATTACCAATACACGAAACACGACGATACCGACGTGAAATGATAGAGTCGAAAGGGAGCGGCAATAGTTAATCTTAACTTGGATCTCTCCCTTTCAGAGCTCGTCTAACGAAGAATGTCCTTATTCCCTGTTTACTCGCGATTTTACCCGTCCCGCTTTGACGTATAAAGCGCGTATCATATACATATTTAAAGGAGAGTATCATGCAATATTAGTTCATTGATTAGCCAGTTTAATCTTAAAAGCATTCTTAATGCAATTTTTTCTTCAATAAAAGAAAATTTTGTTTTTTCTAGATAGCATCTACTTTTTTGTGTTGGCTTTCGAGTTATAAAATGCGATTAATATTGCTTATACTTGGTATCAATATATATTATTTATTGATCATATAACATTTATTTCTTTATTTAAAATCTTTGAAGAAAGTGTGTGTTCATGTTTTTAATTTAAAAAAAGAAGAGGGATAATTACTTTATGACGTAAAAAGAAACAAAAAAGAATGAGGCTAATAAAAGCTAAAGCACGGTATTTGTGGCGAATCGTTATATTATGTATGTGATTATTTAATAGTTAAGAATTTAAATAATAATTTTAATTTTTTTAAGAATTTAGTTTATTATATATTGTAATAAAACTATTGTAATATACTTATGAGATTAAGTAAAAGTGCATTTATCGGTTAAAGTTTTAAAATATAATAAAATGATGCATTATATATTATAAATTGTCAATACAAAGATTGATATCTTTTAGTATCGACATCTGTTTGAAATGCGAAATAGGAAAGCATCACCTTAGCATGTAACAAATTTCCGGATGAATAGGCGTGGTTAAAAAAAAAAAAAAACTAAATCAATCTTACTCAGGAAATAATATCGCACATTTTATCTCGCGGGAGACGTATACACCCGGGTAGATTATTCAAAAATTACCGCCTGTCATTGAGAGCGCTCGTCAACTGGATGTTACGTGAAAAGTTTTCGCGATGTTTCGCCCTTATCCAGGACACGAATGGCAGACGATCAATCCTGAGATCGAAAACTCAAGGAGTTCTATCACGTTAGCGAAATTGATTTAAAGACCGCATCGTAATCCTTTCGTTGAGACCCTGCCGACACACAGAGAGAGATTCTCTCGTTCCATTAATGCGAAATGGGGTAAAGTCGGCAGTACATAATGTTGTCGCGCGTTGCACATTTCCCCAGTGCATACAAATTGCTTTGTCTTGGTGGCTATTTTTCTCGCTCCGGTCACACAGGACGATCGGAGCAAATACGTTCGGCGAAATTTCCCTTTACGACCATCCTTTACACCGCCTAATCCCCTCGTAAAAGCCAGCGCTCGCGACGAATCGTAGCTTTGCTCGCTATAGAACACCTCGAAGAAAGCTGCAAGACGTTGCGAGTAAAAGGAACGATATCGTTGAGGCGAAATTGAGGCGAGAGATTTCAGTGCGGATTTCGACGGGAAACAAATCGGGCACCGTCGCGTTATCGAACTCCCAACGGCAATGTAAATTCGATAGATGCCCCATCGGGAAATAAAATTATTTTCAAACGTAGATATAATGTAGCGAGACTAAAGTGAATAATATTGCAAGCCACTGTGTTACTATATTTTAATTTTACGCGAACAATAATTTATTCGATTAAAAACACATACGTGTGTATATGTAAATTACATTCGCTCAAAAATAATTTCTTTCTTTTTATTTTTCAGAGTTTACCACAAACACCAGCCGGTGGTGCTGGTGGGAAAGCAGGCGCGAGTAGTACTGGCTCAGGTGCTGGGATGGTCAATGGTGCTGGTGCCGATCATGAAAACATCCGGGATGGTGCTGGCATAGACACAGAGCTCGTAAGTACATACATATAGTTCACAATTGATATATTATATTCGCATAATTTTCTCTCTTTGTATACATATATTATATTTTTTTAAATAAATTAAATGTAAAATATGTTATATATTAATAAAATACATTATATATAAAATATATTATATACATTACACAGTATTATGCGACATATTGTATTTTCGGACTTATTATCCGTTATCGGAAATTAAAGTAGTGTATTTTTGATAAATATACATCATTTCTTATTTTATAAAATTATGTCTAGAAAATTCTTTACATAATAATCTATTATATAATTATTTCCTTTATAATACCAAATGTGCAATGAAATGTTGCAATGGTATTCTTTGTATTCTTAAGACTTTTTGCGGTTAATAAGTTTCGGCAGTCAAAATAACATCGCCTGACGAACGAAGTGGAAGTAGAACAAATTATTGTCTTCCTTTGTCGATAATTTCAACGCTTTTGGAAAAGTTTCTCGGAAGAATGAGAACCGTCGCTACCGCGACGAAAGTATCGCAAAGGAACCGACCGGCAAAGTGGCTATTCGTTGCACCGGATGCTATTGTTTATTTCGTTCTACTTTAGGTTGAGTGGACCCTTTTATTGCCGCGTACCACGGGGACTAGTAGGGTGAAAGTAAAGAGAGAAAAAAAAAAGAAGTCTCGCGCTGGCATGTCATGTGGGAAATCACTATGATTACGCTCGACCTCTAAGTTATTCATATAAGACGTCTACATTCAAAATTTCATTTAAAATGCATACCCGCTACATGTATTTTGTTGTTAAAATTATAAATATTTCATTTTCGATATTAATGCGCACAAATTCTAATAAAACTTCTACTCTTAAGTTTATATATATATATATACTATAAGTAAATAATAAAAGATATAGCACACACATCGAATTGATGAAATTATAATAAATAATTATACAAGAGAATTTCTTGCTCAGTTTTTGTTAAGGAAAAGAATAAATTCATCCGTGTGCGTGAAAGGATAAAAAAAAATTTAACATTTGTGCATAGTAACATAAGTCAAAAGGGAAAAGGAAGGGAAACAGCAAGATCCGAAAAAGTATGCGATACGGGATCTAACCAGGCGGTAGAAGCTAGCTAGAATTCAGGAATTAAGCGATTACTTCCGAAGTTAACCATTGTTCCCGGCAGTCCATCAATCCGCCTCTCCGACGATTCTCCCAATCGTTTTTTCGCACGTCGATCTATTCGCACGGAATTAAAACCGTTATCTGCGTCCCTCCACCCGCCACGCCAAGTTCCGAAGAGCGGAGGGATGAGTGGCAAAGGGTGGAATCTCTCATGTGTGAATGTCAGACAAAAGGAATGCGAATAAAGATGGAAGCGATTGGTCATTCCCAGACTCTGCGATTTTGATGATATGTGCATTATCGCTATTCTTCTTTTTCGCTAAACAACATCTCTTATTTCTTCATATTTAGTACCTATTTTAATATTTTACATCAAGTTAAAAAGAAAATTATGTATATATATATATATATATATATATAATATGGAAATCATAAATAAATTAATATATATTAAATTAATAATGCAGTCTGTTTCTAATCATGTAAAATATTTATATAAAAAGATTGTTGATTTTTTACTTTAGCAATTTTCTTTTCATAACGCCTAACTTTTTTTGACATTTATTAAAATAATTGTATTTTTAGATATGCAATTATATGCGTGTTTTAGTCGGCAAAAGCCTTTCAGAAAGAGAATATTGTATATTTTTTTGAATGCGCAGCTAATTAGAAGAAATTTTGAGTATACGTATAAGTGACGAAACTATCTTTGCGAAATCCAATTGGATTGTTAGTGATCGATATTATTCATCTGGCTTTATAGGTATTTTTAATCAAGCTTCCAGAAAAGCTCACGCCCACCGCGATTGTCCGTTCGTTCGAAATGTCGGCGCTACGATAGGCGTTAACAATTTTTTCATCACTGTCCCCATTCTCTCCGTGCTCTTCCTCTTTTCCATCTCGGCCGAATTTTTTGCAATTTTTTCGGCGTCTATCGATTTACATGCGCCAGCAAAATCGACGATGCTTACGTCGTTTGCTGCGCTCGTCTAGCAGTTTATAATCGAAAAGCGGTGGGACGCGAGTTTCGGTGGCATGGCAGGCCAGATGAAGTTGGGAACGTTTTATTGTGCTTACTACAACCCGTTGTCCCGTTTTCTAGCTGTTTCGATATATTGAAGCCGTCTAACCTCTCGTCACCATCCTTATGCATTTGCGTATTCATCTCTACGTCGGTTATGTGACAGAAGTAAAATTGGAAACGTGGTAGGATCAGGAATATTTATATCTCGCATATTCTCTCACGTCAATCGCGACACATTTTTCTTCACGCTCTGTTTAAAAAACAAGCCGCATGTATATATAGCAGTATTATATATATAGTATTAGGTATTATAAAGCAAATTTTATTATTGGATTTTATACAGCGAAATATAAAAAAAATATATGTATGTACATAGACAAATTTTTTTTTTTTTTTTTACTTTCCTCTCTCTCTCTCTCTCTCTTTATTTCACGGCTGTTATCACATTATTCTTTTAGTATATGTTAAACATACCATGATCATTAATTAAACCATAATGTTGAACTAAATAACATTTGTTACAAAGTCATAAGTAATTATTTTGAATTTGAATAATGAAATCTGAACCGTTAAAGAGAAAAAGAGAAAAGGCTAGAGAGAACTGTTTAAAAAACATGTATTATTATTTTGTAATATGCACAGACAGTACAAATGTTCTGCTTTGATAATTTCTATTATCTAAAAGAGAATTAATGTTTCTAAAATTATTTGCCATCTACAAAGCGAAACTTCTTTGTACTTTTCTACAATCGACTCGCGTGAGTGATTTAGATGCGACATAGACGAATCGAGAGCGTAAAGGTCTATCCTGCGTGTCTTGTAGCAATTTTCTGTGGCAAAGAAAATCAATTTCATTGCCATTATGCTGCCAATTTATTATGCTTCTCTTACTCAAGTTATACTAATATACTATCTCGAAATTTCTCACAAAAGCGAACACTAATACGAAGTTTTCTTTAAGCTGAACAATTATTGATAAATATGCGATGTTACCTTTTTCAATTTCGTATATTTTATTTTCTCTTACCTCTCTCTTATGGTACCTTTTTTTAATTCTTGCACTCGGAAAAAAGCTAAAAAGCAAGAAGAGAAAGATTATCTTTGCTTGTTATATATTTAGTCAAGCGAAGTAACAAGAAATATTAGAATGATGCATATAGAACATCTGCTAACGTAGACACCTCGCGTATTTGCTTAATTAAACGGTAGATTAGCAAAATATCTGACCAAAGTTGGAAGTAACAATACAGTTTCGTGATTATGCAAATTTCTTTAATTTCTTCCCGGCCATCTGCGACGAGCGTTAATGTTGTGTAATAAAAGAACCGAGTTATGGGAAGGAATGCTTTTCTTATATTCGTATATATATGCTGCCCGCATCTAAATATATTTTAATTCAGATTTTTCTCTCAATTTAATTGACACTCATTACTTATATAAAAAAAAATGTAATTAGCAATAAAAAATAGTAGTAGGGTAATAGTAGAAAATAAATTTAAGAGTTAAACAAATAATGTACAATTGAATTTTTTGTTTTTTGAATGTAACTTTTTCTTCCTCATGTTCTTCCTCTCTTTTAATGGCTCTCGGAACAACATTTTATCGCTATAACACTACGAAAAAAATTATATATCTGAATAACTCGTAAACAGGTGATGGAAATAATTTTTCAAATAAAAGTTGTAGAGTATATGTACATCTAGGAAGCAAGTTGGATATGATGTCATCATCACTTTATCACGTTATATTTCAATGTACATCTATCCGATTCAGTTTTTTTTTTTTTTTAAATAGAACCATTTTATTTATTTATTTTATATATATATAAATATGAATCGGTTTCTCGCCATATTTAGCGTGTGAAGTTATAAAAGTAGGATGGCAAAAAAGAGGAAATAGTTTACGAGATATATTATACTTTAATTTGACATAATTTTACATAAACTATAAAATATTTCGTAAAATATTAATTTTTTTTATTATCTCATCTCCAAATCTTACCTTTTCAATATCTCGATACTTTTAAGCACAAAATAATAAGAGAGATCAATTTGTGTGAAGAAAATATACAATTGTTTTTAAGAAAAAAGTATAACTGCTTGTTGCAAATTACAAAAATGCATTAGAAAAAAGCAGTTACGTATAGATAGGTGCTCTAATGAAAGAGGCGCAGAACGTTTTATTAAGCTGGAAAACCGTAGTCGCGGCCGATGCGAAGGAGTAGAAGCGGGGTAGAAACGCGTTTATCGAAAAGTGAAAAGAGAATGTGGCGGATGAAAAGAGTAGCGAAGAGAAAGGAAGGCCCCGATGCGCGGTAGGTATTAAAGAAGCGCTCGGCAGCGTAGGGGCTTTGAATTCACAACCCTTTCCTCTTCCACCTCCGTTATTTCCTATCTTCCTAGCGTTATACATTTTTCTTCGCTTATATCACGAAAAACGTTGGTGAAACGTTTCATACTCGCATTTACAAGTGGCCGCGACTCCGCTTTATTAAACCTTTTAAACGATCGGGAACGCGAATTACAAGCATTACAACGCGATAGCGTTTGATAATTGATAAGCATATCGAGATATGAAAAAAATTGCATGATTCTAATTGAAGTAGGAATAAATGGTGAAAGAAGCGGAATATACCGAAAGGGAAAGAATTGAAATATATTGTAGTAACTTTACACGTGTGTGTATGTGTGTGTCATACGTGTGGTTGTAATATATAAATCTACGAAAAATTATTTTATGGCGAATATTATATAAATACATGCAACATACTATTGTCCGATTTAAAATTACAGTCCCGATAATCGCATGTTCTTCCAGAGATTCGTAAAGTTTGATGTATAGCGTAAAACATTATTTTGTATCTAGAAATGAGAATTGATTATATTATAATAAAAGATCGTTTCTAATAAAATATCACGCAAATTTTTCAAAATTAGAATCATGTCTTCTTTTTTCTCAGAGATCTCTTTTTTCGATCGACGGAATCGCCACTATTTTAGATTCTTTTTCTTGAAACTATCCGATTATTTCGTAAGATGGTTTATCCCTTAGACGTATATTCAGTGCAAGAGATAACATTTTAGTGATATATGTGTAATACTATGCTAAATACGCCTTGTAACACTCTCGCATAATCCCAGGACATCCAGATCTTGGATATAAAAGAATGTTACGTTATCCCAATATATGGAAATACAACGCCTGTGTTGCGAATAACAGATCGAATCATAAATCAAGGAAGTATTATGTAAGCCGTACATAAACTCGTCTTTCTTCGAATCTCGTCTGTTATTTTATCACTCTTCGATAAATCGGAAAATCGAATGAACATATGTATAACTCTTTCATTTGATCCAATGCGTTAACGTCGATATTCGTATAAGCTCTTTTAAACGATTTTTTAGATATACAATAGTATCAACTTTTCAAGAAAAAAGAATCAGTTTTCGACAAAATTAATAATAATTTGATTTTTTCAAATATCAAATCATTATTCGATATTTTATCATTATGAATAAATGATTTTACTTTCGTACATTTTTTATTATCTAAAAGATGAATTTAAAGTTTTTTTTCTACAAATAAATCTACATCGTAATCACTGAAGATGCGCTTTGAACCACTTAAGTGATAATAATAAAGATTCTGTCCATCTGTTATATACAGGGTGTATCTGAAATGATGCACTAAACTTTAGGAGCGTATTCTAGAGTATTTGCGGACCCATGTTCATAAGAAAAAAAGTCTTATTTTGATCTCTAGAATACGCTCCTAAAGTTTAGTGCATCATTCCAGATACATCACGTATATGAAAGTTTAAGAAAGAAAATTAGGGAGTGATTAAGTACCTTAATATCAATTCAATTGTAAAATTTGATTTTATCTATTTTTGTAACGTTGTAAAAAGCACTGTCCGCTTTACAAAGTTCAGTTAAATCTTAATATAAATTGATTACACAAAAGAAATATTTCTATGTTCAATTTGCATCGTGAATTACTTTACTTGTATATCTTAACATTACTTTTTCCAGCAGGTACCACATTTTGTGCGTTTTATCATCTCATTAATAAGCCACGTAAGGCAAGTGGAGTTATATCGCAGATGTTAAAAGCTTTATTCAAAGTACAAAGAAGCCTCTCAGAATAGCGCGCATTTGTTTTTTTCGTTTTTTTTTCTTTTTTTTGCTTGATTAATCTCGTGTGCAGAATGTACTTTGTTCGTTAGACTTTTGCATTTCTCTCCCATGTGGCGTTAAGAAAGAGAAAACTATTTCCCCCTTTTTTTTTAATAAAATAAAAGCAGGTTAAACTTGCCATTAACTCAGAAGAAACTTTATCCCATCTTTTTTGGATCTTCTCATTTTTTCATCAGCCTTACGATTAGTCTTTACGACAGTAGCTTTTTTAAGAGTGAAAAGTGCTCTACCTAACTTTTTATCTTATTCGATTTTCTTAAAGGAAGATCCCTTTCGTTCGCGGTTCCTTAATAAATCGCTATCTAATTGCGTCGTCTTATACAATGCATGTTTTATCAGCAAAGGATTCCGCCAGAAATTTTCCTTATCGTTGAAGATTAATTATTATACTTTCCTCGATATACTTTATGAAGAAAATCGAACACATAAAGTACAAAAAATTATTACATATTTTATAAAATATTTATTACGTATTTTAAAGCTACCCTTCGAGCATCAACGCGTACAACAAAAGATAGCAGAGTATATAAATATTTTTAAATACAAATAGGAAGACAACATGTACGTTTATTAAAAAAATACTGAAAGCAAAACGAATAAAATAAGAAATAATATAAATAAATATGCATGTTTATTCCATATGACGTAAAGTCATTAAGCTGCGAGCTGCATATAATATATAAAGACAAATTTTTGTCATTCGATTGAAATTTTTTCGAAATGACATGACTTAATCTCTTGTCTGAGAGACAACAGACGTAACCTGAATCGAGAACATGGAAAAGAAAAACCGGGAACAACACTAGGGTATTTACTTTGTTACTCGCAGTTAACGGGAAATAGGTGGCACGGATGGAGACGCTTTACGATCCGTGGAAACTTCGTAATAGTACCGTACCGTTACGACCTTCCGTCCTCCGTTTCAATAAACTAATTGAACCTAAAACTTCTCAAAGCCGCGTAAAGTCCTAGTCGAACAATATTCATCCAGCATCATAAAATACCATGTAGAGCTAAAGTTACCTTAGTGACATTTATTAGAAAATTATTATGGACAAGAATTTAAAGTAATACTCATACGTCTTATACTCATGAAAGTTGATGAACATAAATGTACTACTATGTTATTATGTTATTTTGAAAACTAGTATTGAAGGAGTTTAAACGCGTCTATCTAATTTAAAGATTTCATGTTAAATCCTTGTTAAAGGAAATAGAGAAATATGAGAATTTTTAAAATATCAAAAAAAGAGAATGAGACTGATGTAAATTTGCTTTTCATCCAACGATTACATAATGTCTTTAATAAAGAAGCTCTAACGAACTGTTAGGTAACATCACGGAAATACAAATACATTATTGAGAAAATGAAATCACCTTTAATCAGCTGGAGAGCTTTAGAGAGAAATTTAGGATACTGTGGCAAGGGTTGGATTTTCACACTTTCACATTAACTCGTACAATCCGACCGGCTGTTGGGATAGAAAGTTTCTACACTACTCGCGAGTTGAGCCGAAAACGTTATCTCGTCGATGCTGCATTACCGGAAGTTAAGCTTAAGCCATTTGAATCCCGTATGGATCATGTTTAGATCATACAAATTTATCAGTTATCCGAATGCTTTTAAAACATATGAAACTAGTATAATGAAAATAATTTCATGTGATAGCGACGCGATCAAAAACGCAACGTAAGAGTCTTTTTATCAATCCTTTTTGCGATAATTAATCATTATGCTGGTAAAATATTCAATTCTTTATAAAGATACATACATTTAATTCTGTTCACGCATATTCGTTTGTATGCAAAATGCAAATACGCCCTTTTGGTATACCATATCGACATTTACCGAGGTAACGCGACAAGAACTTGATGGACGTTCGTGGCGGAAATATTACCTCGTCAATGCCGCATTAAGACGTGATAAGTTTAAGTCGGAATCCAATTTGAATCTCCGACAGCTTGTTATCTCGGTTGTGAGCGCGACTTTGGCGCAGATTTAGCATTCGCCAACTTTGGAACGAGCTAACTCAAAAGCGCGTTCCGCGAAATCATTCGGCGGTATCCACCAGAAATTCTACATTCCGCACACGTATCAACTCATGAAAGTCCCACATACCAGAAACGTTACATGGATGCACGATGGGGAAAAAATTCTTTTGAAAAGTTCTTTCAATTACACATTGCCAGTTTATAACACGCACTTATGCAAGCATCAAGTGAATAAATTATATTGATGTAGATAATTAACGCAACTGTAATACGCATGGATATAAAAAAGTATTATTATATAAAATATGTAAAATTTTCACATATATAAAAAATATACATACATTCTATAATTTTAGAAAAATTATATATACATTTATTTTAATTATTTTAATTATTTTTTCATTTTATTTATTTTAATTATATATACATTTATATTTTTCATGTATTATATTATATATTATATTATATATGATGTAAACCATTGGAATCTCAAACATAAACCAGCAATTAATTTCACAAAAATAGTAAATAAATTATATAAATTATAAATTGCTTATCTCCTACAAGGAGAATTGCTTTATCGTCATCGAATGCTTCGTCAGGAACCTTCTCTTCTCTTCTCTCTTGTTTATTCTTCTCTACTTCCTCATGATACTCACATATGGCAATCATTCGCGAAAACATCGTTAATTGCTATCGTGCACGCATAATTAACTCGACAGAATATATAGCGTAGCACTTTGTACGACACTCCTGATATTTCTCCACAATCGCGCGGAAATTAATTAATTGCGCGAATTGATAATCGCGAATTATGGTATGTAATAATCGTAAGAAATAAACGCATTTATCATTTTTTAATACTTTGCGATCGTATTTCGAGGGACGACGTCACACACAACGCTTTCTACTCGCTCGAGTCTCATTATGTGGTTGATAACGAGAGATGCTAATTACGTATAAAAAAGTTTTTAAATCTTATAAGCATTAGTAAAATAACATAAAAATTATTACGCTCAAAATTTATAATTTTTTAAAAGTATATTTTAAATTGCATTTTAAATATATTTTTAATGTTGCATTCTGCAGAAAAGAAAAAAAAAAAGATTTTAGCATGATGAAAATCTCATCCAAAATAAGCTTTAACTTTCAACTTTTGGAATTCTATTACTCGTATATTAAGCTTTATTATACCGTACACGGGTCCGCATTGCAGGAGATAGCATGTTGAGCTGGCAGCATCGCGTTACTTTACTCAAGCCAACCCGTATACTGTTTCAGGCTTTGGTGTACCGAGACGGCAACCTCGTCTCAGGCTCACTTGAGGCGTTGGTACAGCATATGGTGCCTACGGAGGAATATTATCCCGATCGGGCGTACCTCTTCGCCTTTTTGCTGAGCGCCAGGCTCTTCATCAAGCCGCACGAGCTTTTGGGCGAGGTTTGCGCTCTCTGCGAGCATCAGCAAAATCTGAATGGAGAGGGCGGTAAGGTGAGCACATCGTGGATATACTTTCGATTTATTGTATAAACCGACACGAAACTCTTTGCATCCACGCAAGGCCGCGTGTATTATCGTTTCATCACGGGGTCATGGATTCTCGTCTGTTCCCACCCTTCTCTTATTTCGATTCCTTCACCTATCGCGAAATATAAAGAGCGCAAAAACTTTCTTTGCTTTTTTCATAATCTCTATCTATCTAGTATCTTACAGAAAATCATTTATCATCAAGATCCCACTCTTTCCTTTTCGTTATCTTACTTTCTTATCATATTCTTGCGGATATTAAGATATCTTAATGTAATATATAAATCGCGTTAGATTTTATGAGTCAGTGCGATATATTATAAGAGTTTCGGAACTGTCACTCTGGAGCTATTCTTTATTCATATCACAAAATATCGATCCAATTTATTTAATTTAATTTATCCGATTCACAACTATATAACAATAATACAGTTGCAAAGTGAAAACACTCGTTTCCATCACTTTATCCATTTTATCCTGTTAAATTTTTATCCCTTGAAAGAAAAATTTATCTTTGTCATTGAAAAACGATCAAATATTCCGTATGTATTTCAGGAACGACTGCACCGCTTCGTGCCGCGACTAGTGCAACTGCTGGCGGAATGGACGGAAACATTCCCGTACGACTTCCGAGACGAGAGGGTGATGGGTCACGTCAGATCCATCACGCAAAAAGTCGCTGCGGTCGACGCCGCGGCCAGGCAGGAAGTTTCGGCATTGCTGCAAAACTTGCTGTTACGACTGACGGCCTTGGAAAGGTACGAGGAAGGCTTGGCCAGACTGGCGACCGAGGCAGCGACGGAGCAGCTTACACAGGTTTGTGAGTTTCCGTACTAAGCGCCCATTTGCAGCCGTCAGTTTGCATCTCGCTGTCCCGCATTTTGGCTCAGTCAGTTAGGTCGCTTTAGCACGACGTTTTCCGAACTATAAATATCGCGAATGTTTCTAACGCCAAAGTTCGTACATGTTGATATTTCGTCGAAAGAAGAAAATGCCTTGGAAAAGCAACAAAGTCTATCTGAATAATAAAAATGATGATGTAACGTTTAGCAGTTTCCATTTCTTTCGCAGAAGAACTAATTTAAAAATACGTTTATAGATTCACACGAATCACATGAGTTCGCATGATTCACATAAATCATATCTGGTGTTAACGATGAAAATTTGCATAATATCCTATTATAAATTAAGATGCGATCTTTTATTTGTATAAGATATAAATACTTTTACATACATATATATATATATATATATATATATATCTTTTGCATAAGTCAAATTTACTGATATATCAGTGTACATACATATAATGTAGAGAACAATAGAATATTATAGTTAAAATTTGACACGAAAATTACGTCCGTATTGAGAGTAAAATTGCCTATGTAATTCGCACATTATCAGATATATAATCTCATTTTAATATCATAAATTAGTAAGGGAAAAAGCATCAGGGTGCTTTTGATCGGTTGTGCATTGTTCCGCAATTTCAATATGGATTTATACTCACATAATCCGGCTCTCGCCCTGTTGCAAAGCACGATTAATCGGTCTACCGTAATCGCATTGACCCTTCGAGGACTTTCAACATAATGAAGCGATAATATTCTCCCTCTGGGTAGCACCCCGCCTCTTATGCGTTCTCTCTCACTTCTCGATCGTTTCACACATGGTTACTGTAACGCGACCGTTACGCTCCGCGAATGTTCCCGTTCCTCATGTTCGTGTATTACACATTCTCGCGCATATACACACACAAACACCCACATACACATGTACCGATCGAAACGCACAAACTTGGACATTTATGTACGCGTATGCGCGTGCACTTTACGCGGTTAGTCTATAACCGGGTTAGTTGCAGTTTCCGTGCTGGCAGACGTTAACCATTCCGTTAATTTCATTATCGCGTGCCTATCCGCCGCTGCTTGTAACATCTGTTAATAGGTAATTTGCAACAGCATTAGTTAGTTAAATATACCGGACCGTGTTGTGCGCGGCTAATCGGTACAAAATTGTCGAGCTTCGCATCTCTCTCGATGCTGCGCGGGTCGTTTCGTGTAAGAGCGCAGAGGAAATACGATGACGTTCAAAGTTCGGAGTTTCTATGGGGATTGTAATAATTTACAGATAATACATAATAGGCATTCGATATTTCCAAAGCTTACACATTTAAACGTCGATCTTTTGCTCACAGAAAATTATACGTTACGCGCGCGATGTTTTATTATTATCAAAATTTTCTTCTATGGATAAGATTTTATCGCGACAAAAGAATGCACATAATATTGCGAATTACTTTTTTATAGTAAATTATATAATGTTTTTACATGTATATATTTTTTATTTCAAAAATTGAAAAGATATTCTATAAGAGAATAAAAAAGAAAAAAAAAGGATAAAACTATATAAAAGGTAACACCCCTTCGACCTTATTGCCATTTAAATATATTGTAGGGGAGATTCTTCCGAGTAATTCCCCGCAAGAAATTTATGGGGGACAGAGCATTAATTTAGGAGATATAACAAATTAAAATTTCGTAGTTTTAATACTTTTTCTATTATAAAATAAGGAGAAATGAGGTTTGTTCACGTTAGATTTGTGTAGAGCAAACGTGGAAAAAGTGTTTATTTACATTTACGGAATAGGTATGGACACTTTGTCGATAATGTGTTTCAGTTATTTCTCGCAATTCGTTTAAAGCTTTCAGCATGCGACTATACGAATTTCTAATTGTAAGTCTTGTTGAAGATAATCAGAAATATATATAGATTAGGTTATATCCTCCGGAAATGGAGCTTCCTCCATTTCCAATAAATAATATTTTTAAAGACATGACTCAGAAATTCATGTAGTTGCATGTTGAAAGCTATTAACGAACTGCGAGAAATAGCTGAAACACATTATTGACAAAATATCCATGACCTATTTTGTAAATGTAAACAAATACTTTCTCGTCTGCTCTACAACAAATACAACGTACACAAACTTCACCTTTCCTAATATTACTTTATAATACCTGAGAAGAAGCATTAAAAATATGAAACTTTAATTCGTTATATGGACCGTTTATTTTGAAAGTGGTGTAAGTCCTTTTTTTTTTAAAAATGAGATATGACGTAATTTATGCTTAATTTAGTGTAAACTTTTTGTTTATAACTAGTTAGTATTTAATATCTTAAAAAATGCCAATGCTTTGTTGAATTTAAAATTGGCCGGTAAAAGAAATTGCGTAACCATTGATTATGAAAGTGGTGTAAGTCCAATTTCCATCACGAAAAATATAAGGATATGCAGCTATTACCTTATATACCTCCTGTGCATCATGAATATTTCAAAACACTGCCACATGAAGAGCATAAATAATTAATAATACCAATATCTTGTGTTAAGTTTAACAATATATAAATATAATTAACGTTCAAAATAAAAAATACTAATTCTATTTTATTTCTTGTTATTATTTATAAACAAAATTGGATTAATATGAAATATATTTTAAGTGATATTTGTTATTTCAAAATTGAAATTAAATGATATTTACAATTGACTAATTATGAAAGTGGCGTAAGTCCATTTGCAGCCTGGAAATATATATTATTTTAGTTAAATTCGCCTAAAAGAAATTTATATAATCAAATTACATATTGATAAATTAGTACAAACATTCCCAGACTTCACATAATTAACCTATATTTTTTAATTGTCAGATCTGCTAACATTTAATTTTCTCGAAACAAAAGAAAATGGACTTGCACCACTTTCAAAATAAACGGTCCATATATCCTAAACCTAAACCAATGCCGTCCCCCACTTATTTCTTGCGAGGAATTACTCAGAGAAACCTCCCCTATAATATATTTAAGTGGCAATTAAATCGGAAGTGTGTTACCTTTTATGCAGTTTTACCCCAAAAAATTATTTTTAAGCTTGTTTACATGCAATATCTCTAATTTTATTTTGAACTTTAAACTTTCAAATTTATTTATATATTTTCTTTAAAATTCGGCTCTCATGCGTTTTGTTTATAATAAGCAATTCGAAATTTTTACCCAAAAATTATTTTGTAATTTAAATTGTATTCTAAACAACTTTTGAGAATACTAATGTAACATAATATCAGTGAGAGATTGGGCAAATCTATGCTGAACTTATGTATACAATAATTCTGGCATGAATACGAAATAACTGTTACTTACGCGCGAGACCAGAATAAAATTAGGTATTCGAGGGTAAAACGAAAACGTCCATTAAACCAAATGTGAAATAGAATTTTCTGGCGAGTTCGTTCTAAAGAATATTAAAGCGGTAAGTTCATAGACATCGATTTATATTTAAAAATCGTTAAATACATATAATAACAATTTATCTTAATCTTTTCGATATTATTTTTTGCTGTATATACTCATTGAAATTTTGACATGAATTCAATCCTTGTTCTCTCTAACTATACACTTACGATATTTTGTTAAAATCTGTTTATCGTTTATCATCAAAGACTTCTATATGTGAAGAAAAGCCACGGAGGCCATTTCGTCGCGATTGCTTCAATGATTTCTTTAACGTATGTGACACACAGTTTACGCGAAGATTACTTGTTACGGCTCCAAGACAAGTAGGTAAAAAAAGAAGCAAGTATTGAGAAAAAAAGACGAGAGAAACGGCGAACTCTCGCAAAGCTCTGGCTTCTTAAACTGCAAATTCTCTTTGTCGCGCTTTTTCAACTCGTTCTGTATGTGCTACGACGGCAGCAACTTTATATAGAGATACGTAACTTTATGTAGCGAAACGAGATATAACTTTCGAGATCAATAATTCGATCGTAATACTATATTTTTCTCTCCTTCTTTCTTTCTCAGTCATGTTTTTGGAAAATTTGAGCCACGTTCTATATATACGTCTCAAAAATTTTTATTCATGCCATAAATTATGACAAAATTCTTCATCGTTTAATAAGTAACGTGTATATGCGCGCGCGCGTGCGTTACTCTTTGATTAAAAAAATGCGAGAAGAACGAAACGCGTTTTTGTCTCTCATATTTTAGACTCTATCAGTCGTTCATAACGATATAAATAATCCCAAGTGCAAAGAGTTTAATTATTACTTGAGCCATACTTTCGTTGCAAGCATCCGATACGTGTCGCATCTTTTTTTCAGAAAAAGTTTTTTTTTTTTTTTTTTTTTTTTTTTTTTTTTTTTTTTTTTTTTTTTTTTTAAGACGGAAGAGAACTTACGAGACCGATAATGAGTTCTCGATATTAGTTTTCTTTCTATCGAGTAACTTTTAAGTATCTACATTCTATATCGAGAGCTGGCAGAAATACTTGGAGATCACGAGTACACTATTTCCTTCGTTAGAAATTTTGTTTTAACTTTCAATTTGTTTTATCGCCCCCCTCCCGTCGATTCGAATGATGGTTTCTTTCGAACAAAACTTTATGAGAAGATAGCATCTATGCGTCATTTTTTATTACGAGCTATTGTTTTACTTTATCTTAAACTTAATTTTGCAGAAAAATGTTTCTCGACTAGATTTAATGATGTTCGAAAGAAATAACTTTATAATTATGATAACTGTATATTATGTTTCTTCTTTGCTTCGTGATAAGTTTAATGTCATAATTATACGTGTTCCTACATAAGCAAGTTGTTAAATCAATTAACAGTTAAACCAATTAAACTAAATATGCAAAATTTATCGCTCAAGTCAAATACATACGTCGAGCATAAAAGCTCATTAAATATGGCAAAATTTCATGCTTCCTAATTATAATCTCTATTACATCAGTAGCATTTCAACTGAGCCAATTTTATTAAAAACAGAAATTGAAACATATTATAATTTATATATATATATATATATATATATATATATATATATATATATAATAATTAAAAGTTAAAAAACACGAATATAATGTTGATTACGCGGTATGGTATTCAAAAAAGATTTACAAGGATATTATTTAGAATGCAAGAAAAATCGAAATCATTTTTAATTTATTCCAAATTTAATGCAACTTTTCTATTCCTACTAAAATATAATAATTTCGTCACGTGATGAGACAATAGCAGACGAAACTCGCCACTCGATGCAAGAAATCTCTCGTGAATCTCGCAATGCGATCTTGCGCGCACCAAAGTGAAACTATACTCACCTAATATCTCGCAGCAACGTTTCTTTAGGCATTGCGCACGATATTATCGCTCCCGGCAAATTTCCAAGCAACTCGCAACTTTACCTCGATCCGAGACCGTCGCTAACCGATTAGGTCTTTTCAACGACTTTGCCCCAGTAAACCACTACGAGCTAGCTCTGGCCTGTACTCATTTCATTATCATAATTGGCCGCAGAAGCGAAACAAAGATATTACTCGGTAACTGATGAAAGACGAGAACAATTTTAAATATCGGAGCTCACCAAAAAAAAAAATGGTAATTTTTCAAATAATGGCATGTCGTGGCGTTTCTTTTAATGAGCTCTTTTACAATCGGAGAATTTAACGTCGATGTTAACTAAAATTACTTTTTTATTCCCTCGATTGAGACTTGGGAGCAAGACAGTACAATTTAAATCATTGAGATAAAAGTTTCAACTACCTCGTAACTTCTTCGACGCAAGTTTTTTTCCCATTAAAATAGCCATAAAACTCAGTTCCCATCATAGTTGTGCTTCCTGCTCCTGTTTATTTTATTAATGACAGTATATAGAAAATTTATATTATAACGAAATAATTTTGCCTTTACAAGTGTGTGTGTGTGTGTGTGTGTTCTTTAATCATAAAAAAATTTTATGTTTCAATCGCTCTTCAAACTGCCATCTCAAGATGCCTTTTATTTTTTACAATCGAAATCAGAACTCTTACCACGCGAGAACCCTTGAATTTGCTCTTTTACCAGCATTCTCGTCAAAGCAATTTCTTCTTCTCTTAGTTAAACTCTGTCCACTTCTATACCGGGCACTTCGATAATACGATCGACGATATAATTCAATGAGAGAGGAAGTCCGTCTCAGAGTGCCATTTCCTCCTAAACGGATCACGCAGCCCAGTGATTTTATTCGTCGCCTTTCGACGACATCTTTCCTTTTCCGCCGCAGTCGAGAAATATATATATATATTTATCAATCCCTCATCCTCTACCACTTCTTGTAACATTCAAAAGCTGTCAAAGCGTGTGTATCCGCGTATACATACGTTCACACATTTATAAGACGAGAGAGAGAGAGAGTATAGAAAATGCAGCTTAGAAAGTCTATGCAAGCTTCATTCTCTCTTTCTCTTTTTCTATCTTTCTGTTTCTCTCTCTCTCTCTCTCTCTCTCTCTCTCTGTCACATCAGCCTTTGAGATGTTACATTGAAACGAATATCGTCGATAAATCAAATGGAATAAAACGAGCAGGGACCAGTAAAGAAATCGAAGCTCTCTGAGAAGCCAAAGTCTTTCGAGAAGAAGTGGAGAAGTATAAAAGTCAAAAGCGACATATGTAAATGCCCATTTATTACAGCACTATTGCCCGACGAATTTTTCTTTTTGCGCGTAATACTTTACCCTATCATGTTTCTTGCGCATTATATTTGACTTTGATGAAAGTAAGATTTAAAAATAGTGAATCTCTTGACTTCTATTAAAACATGTAAAACTATCTTTTATAATTCTTTATACTTATATTTATCTTTATTTTTATATCATCTTTGAAATGAATTGTATCAATTATTTTAAAAGAGCGATACAAATTTTTATAATTTTTTCAAATCAAAGTAATTAACAAAGTTAAAAAAAAAAAGCTAAATCTGTAGTACTGTAATTTATGTAAGCAGCATGAATCAGTATGATGTCTACGATATATATGATGCTTCTTATTTTGTTTAAAAATAACATTTATATTTTTGAAATAATCCTTCGTTGGTATTACGTAGATATTTTTCTATTTTTTGTATTGTTTTCAAAAAATTCATAATTTTTATTTGTATCTTAACCGAGATTCTTTCTTTTTTTCTTAAATACAAGAGCTTCGAACCACTTTAATACACAAGTATTATTTTGTCTTTCAGGTGGATATTACAGAACTCTGTCCATCAGCCACTGTTCTGGCACAACAATTGACCCATGTGGAACTCGAGAGACTCTCTTACATCGGACCCGAAGAATTTGTACAGGCTTTTGCTAAAGTGAGTTTATTTCTAACAATTATATATCTTATTCAGCATTTTTTTTAACAACATTATTACATCGTAGACTGTTAAACATTATCATTTTAATTATTCCGTCAGGAGTCGCCGCATTTAGAAACATCCTTCAAAGATATGAAGAAAACCCGAAATCTCGAATCGTACGTTCAATGGTTTAATAGATTGAGCTACTTTGTAGCGACGGAAGTTTGCAAGGTAAATATTATCATTTTAAGAAATATTAATATTCTTTCAATATTTATAATCTTTGCAAATTTTTTGATATAAAATTTTTTTTTTTTTTTTTTATTCTGAGTAATATCTAAATAAAATCTTTTAATAAAGAGAAACTTGATCTTAAAATGAAAAAATATTTTTCAAGACCGTTAGAAAATTTTCATGCGTGTTTGTATAGACGCCAAATACTTTACAATCATTTCATTTTATTCTTTTAGCATGCGAAGAAGAAGCAACGCGTTCGTGTCGTCGAATATTGGATCGAGACTGCTCGAGAATGCTTTAACATTGGCAACTTCAATTCCCTGATGGCGATCATCGCTGGCCTTAACATGTCTCCTATATCTCGCTTGAAGAAGACGGTAAGTGTATGAAAAAAGTTCAATTAAAATTTCTTTTAACTGGTAATAATAATGCTTGTTTTATGTACATATATGCAGAGTAAAAAATAATAATTAGAAAAGAAGAGAGAACATATAATATACATATATTAAAGATAATAATATGTATGTATGTAACAAGTATTTTCTGCGTGGATATTGAATCGACGCAATTGTTCGGCAAAATTTTATTACGATTTTGCAGTAACAAGTTTCACAAAAATTGCATCCGGCAAATTGAAACCAGCATCGACAGGTTTTATTCGCGCGGAGGTATCCGGGGGACGATGCATGCATATATATCTCCCAATTTTTCAATCGCGCGAGAGCGTATCTGGAAAGTGCGAATATCCGCGGGACTATTAACGCCCCGACGCATTTTTTTGCGCTAGGATGCAGCGTCGGGGAGATAATGGCGCAGCGACACGACTGCTATCCCCGTTCGTTTACACCCCTTCGTAGAATTGCACGCCAGAGCAATAAACGCTCTGTAATCCTCGTAAATCGAGCATGATGACGCTCAACATTGAGCGTGACAAAACGGCGAGAGCCAAATTTCCGCGTCGTTTCTCCACAAAGAAAAAGAGCGAGGGAGCGAGGGCAATTTTGGTCGCACTCCTCCATATATAATATATAATCGGCTTAGTCCTAAAGACGAGCCATTAACAAAATTCTTTTACCATTTTGAGGTGAATAAAATTAAATTTTTTTAATTTTCGTATAATTTATATATGTATATATTGTAAAAATTAGTAAGCGTACGCGGTTGTACACGATATTATTTTTCTCCCGTCTCTCGAACGCAAAAGGAGACGTTAGAGGCAATCGTTATTGACGGGAAAAAAAGGAAAACGGAGCGATCAAATTGACTTGATTGAATTTTTCCTATCGCGGTTGGCGCCGCAGGAAAGACCCGAAATGTGACTCGTGCGATCTGGGTTAATTAAAAAGTTTCAAGTCAAACGGCGTTGCTCGGGTTCCTTTCGTCTCGTTGGGAATTAGCTAATTGCCCGACCAGCGTTCTACGCCCACGGGAGGACTCGTGCCATTACGTATTCTCGATTTCCACGCGAATGCACTATGTCCAGGAACTCCTTTAATCCAGTCGTCGCGCTCTCGACGGAATGTTCTCTCGGATAGCACTTCCGAAAGAGCTTTCACATATATTGAATATTCAGCTCAATAATAATGAAACAAAGGCCGACGAGGAAAAAAACTTGATTTTTAATAATTCTTGGTTGTTGTATTGTTGTGTATTATATTGTTATATATAACAGATTTGTTATTTATTTATTTTATGCATCTAACAATAAGTATAGTAGATATAAATTGAAATCTATACCTAAGAAATTCTCATAGACGTAAAGAATACACACATTATCTAGTTCAAATATTAATCAATGACTAATTTAATAACGTGAAAAGAAAATAATTCAACAATTTTAAATACTATTGTTAATAATAATATACTTAATGCTTGTACTACTCTCTTTGTGAGAGACATATTCGCAATGAGTTAGAAGATAATCAATCATGATTTAAAAGCGATTAATAACAATAATGATAAATAAATAAATATCAGAATTCTTCCGGTATATTCTAGTATACGCGAGAGTAATCGACTATTATGATATGCATTAATTAATTATGATTTTCATAGTCCACTACTCCCGCTTAGCTAATGAGAGAAGGCTTATTAAAGCGCGGAATGATTGACTTTAGATTCAGTAATAACAGCACAAGGAAAATTTGGAAGGAAGGAAACAACAGCAAATCAATGCTATCTTTTGCATCTATACACATTATCGAGAAAATGAAAAAAGGACGAGCAATATATTTATTTTAAACATGATATAAATCATAATATAATTTATTTAACACAAAATTTAATTCCTTTTCTCTCTTATATTTATTTTTTCTATCGTAATATATAATCAGTAATATATTTTTGAATTTAATTTGTTTTATCAAAAATCGGAATTATATATATATAGATCGTTTCACGACTTATCTTTCAGCATTAGAGTGTGGAACGCTAAAACATGACATCAGTACAACATACGATATCATAGCAGTGGGGATTAATTTACTGGGTAAATAATCTGCAAAAGACATTTTTGCCGATGAAAAAGATTTTTCGCTTTTCAAAAAACTAATTATGTTTGTTCACGACTATTCGCTTTCATTCCGCATCATCATTTCATTTTATATACGCTGAAGGATAATTTACGTCCGTAATTCTGCTTGCCCGATGATGAGATTCTTTTACTTAGTAAAGCAAGTGTAGAAAAGATAGCTTGAAATGGAGTTTTCTTAAATTGCAAATCTTCAAGTAACAGTCGGGAAATGATAAGTATACAGATAAGAGAGAAAACAAGAAGAAATACTGCTGGAAAAATAATTATAAAAAAGAAAGTAATATAAAAATGTAATAGAACTCGTTAACTTTGCCCCCGCATCAGAATTTATTTCTACAATAAACATTAAAATATTTGTTACACACAGTTATATTATTCAAAATTACTTACATGCTATATTATAATTGGAATATAGATTTTTCTCTTTTTGCATATGTAACATATTTTTGAGATTTTTTGTTATTCGATTTGATTAATTTTATTTGGTTATTCTTTTTCCGCGTAAAATTATGTCCGCTAATATAATTTTGTTCTATTTTAGTAGGAATTTATCAATCAAATTTTGAAGTCTTTTTAGATTTCCTTAATAGAGATCTTGAGAAAGCATTCTTTGAAAGAGATTCCTGATTACTTGCATCCCTTGCATCACATCTCTATTTTTTGCTGATCTTTTTCTAAAAAGTAGATTTTGTTTCTTCCACACGAGATATTCCGGCATCTTTTCTATCGCAGCCAGTTTCAATTTACCGGATCTGGCAGGAGTCCCCGATTGCTACTGTTTTTGCTTTAGACGAGTCTTTCCGGTAGAGTCGAATCGAGTCAGACCAAGAAAAATGGCTTTCACGATAGGCAAGAGGTATTCTCTGGAGATCAGACAAGACAGAATCAAGAATCAAAGTTTCGACGAACAAAACAAAAATTTTACGAAATAGAAAATTATTTATAAAATTTAACTCTGATTTACTGATACAATAATCTTAAATATATATTTAAAAGATGGCAGATATATGCAAAAAGAGATGTGAATAAAGAAAGAGATTCACGCGGTTTAAAAATTCAAACTCCTTATTGAAAATATGCACAAAAAATTTATATATGTATATTTGTATGTGTATATATATATATATATATATATATATATATATATATATATATATATAAAGAGAGAGGGAGGGGAGAGAGTTTATTTTAATATTAAAAAAAAAAAAAAAGAGATTGAAGAACGATAAACCGCTATCAGTAAGTTTGTTATAATAAATAGGGGTTGAGATTAGAAGATGTAACTGCATTTTGATTATATCTTAATTCTAAAGTTTGAATCAAATGCAAATATTATCCATGGAGTTACAAAATTCTTAAACGAAAGAAGCATGCTTTTCACATCAGATTAGATTAAAGAACGGGATTGAATCAAAGGAAACTGCAAATGAACTTGAATCCTGAGATATCAGCTCAGATTTGTGTCGCGCTCCGAATATCAAGACAGTATTAAGCATAATATTATATATAAATATAATATAAAGTAATGTCTTGTTGTGATTTTAAAAACATGAATTACTTTTCTCTTTTTATTTTTACAATTATAATTGTAATACACATTTTTTTGTATGGGAAATTTCTTTTTTTTATACAAAACTACCTTTTTTAACATCCATGCATCATTATATACGATTTTCGTAAATAATTTTATACGATTTTATATTTGTTATTACATCATGCTCTGATTGATTGCGCTGCGATATAGATAGGACACATTTTTATGACTTTCAGTGGTCGAAAGTACAATCTGCCAAGTTCTCAATTTTGGAGCATCAGATGGATCCCAGCAGCAATTTCAGCAGCTATCGCAGCACGTTGAAGGCCGCAATGTGGCGTAGCGCTGGTGCTACAGACGAACGCCAACGGATCGTAGTGCCCTTTTTCAGCCTTCTCGTTAAGGATCTTTATTTCCTTAACGAAGGTTGCAGCAACAAGTGAGCAATATTTTTATCTCTATCAATCTATTTATGTAGTTTTATTATTTATTTTAAATTATGAATATATTGCATGAGGCATTCTATTTTATATTTAATTTATTGTTAATAATATTGTACGCGCAATAATTTTGTAATAAAATAGGTAACTAGTCAAACATATCTGACATATATCTGAATGGTTACGCGTTTAATAAACAGATGTCAATACAACTTTGGCATTATTATAGAGATCGAGATTATCGATTCACAACGTGTCAAATACAACGTATGCCTAAACGCGACAAGCTTTCTCATAGCTAATTAATTTCCGCTGCTCAAGTTCAGTTATGCATTTCAGATTGCCAAACGGCCATATCAATTTTGAGAAATTCTGGCAGCTGGCGAAACAGGTGACTGAATTCATCGCGTGGAAGCAAGTTGCCTGTCCATTCGAGAAGAATCCGCGTGTTATTGCCTTCCTTCAGGCGAGCCCCGTGCTAACGGAGAACAGTGAGCAATATTTATTCTATCCTACTGTCGAAAATACGTTAAAATGATTGAATTCGACAAATTTCTGTTCTTTTTTTGTTACAGCACTTGCGCTAGCGTCTTTCGAATGCGAGCCGCCAGACAACAATCCGGAAAAGGAACGTTATAAAGCTTTAAAGTGAGTATCGTAACATGTATTATATATATAGAGACACGCGACATCTTTTCGAAATATATATTATTACTTTATTAAAAATATACTGAACAAAAACGATGGAAATTGGGGCACAATGGAATTTCTTTATATCCAATATCAATAAAATAAATTTTTGTTGTGCGTAATGTAATAAAGTTTGATTGAATCTTTAAACGATTCTGTTATCAATATTTGTATAAGTAAAATAGTTTTAAAAAATTACTTGCTTTGAATAAACGTACAAAGAAAAAGATAAAGCTTTTATCGCAATTATATGTTAACAGATCTGAGATGAATGCCCAGTGAAAGCGAACTATGCCGAAACATGCCGAATGGGAACGGTATTGATATAGATATACATGTGGAGATACATTTATAAATATTAATATATTCATAATCGTAGTTAGTTTATCGGTGAAGAAAATGATGAGAGGAAAAAGATGAAGAGCGGATGGAAGATCGCGACAGCTGACTAAAGTATTATTGGGACGACCTACGTGAGATTAGGTATTTCTGTCTTGCGAATTTTTATGATGATTAAAAATTTCCAATGACGACTTGGAAACGTCATTTAATCGCGATCTGTACAATCATCGCTAATCTTTCTGTTACATTTTTTTTTATTTTAATTGTATTTTTATTGTATTTAATTTATTCATTTTAACTATACGTATACAGTAAAGTATTTAGTATCTAGTATTAAATTCTCTTGGTTTTAATTTAAATGAATCAGCTTTTGTTAATCGACATTTACAAATTATTATCGGAAAAAAAATATTAGTTTTGCAATACAATAGTTATAATTTTTATTCAAATTTTTTACGTTTTATTTTTAAAATCTAATAATATCGGGGATAAACAACTGACACTTGCGCCTAAAAGGCAATCAATATTAAAATGCGAATCATCGATAAATGAGATTGTGCAGATCGATCGATTTCGATAGTATTTGTGGGAATCATGAATCGAAGCTTCGACCATTTCAATAGCCAAAAACTTTTATGGTCATCGTGATCGTAAATGTTGAGTTATGCATGCCTCGAAGAGATGATTGTGAAATTCACTCGACAATGTCGCGTAGCCGTAAGTATAGTTCCTAAGCCTTCGACCCGTTGGCAGCTTTTCTCTCGAGCGCGAGAATCGAATCGCGTGATTCTCTTTATATTTCCGGACAATTTCCGGATGCGACGCAAGGATTTCGGATTCGCTCGAGAAAGACGCGATCGACGTGCTCGATCTTTTGTACATAGTCCTTTTGATATACGTTAACAGACATTTAGATGTGAGAAGTAGGGTCGTTCCTGTAGAGTAAGCCCGGGCGATAAATTTGGAAGAGATAGATCGTAAGAAAATCTCGTCATGCACGTACTTAAGAGAATGAGCAACCAATCGCGAAAACGATCAATCGAGGCGAGGAAGATGGAGAAATCGAAAATATCGGCGATTTGACTGACATGGCTCGGCCGTGTTTCTCATGCGTTTGACACAGATTGATTCGATAAATAATAGTCGCCGTTTCCGTTTCTCCTGTGACGCACGCAAATATAATTCGTGAATGAAAAATTTAATTAAATCCGGATTTACGCGCGATATAGCGATCGAAATAAATTCCGTTGTAATAATAATCTCGTGTGACTTTACGTAAAATTTGACTGCGAGTAAAATGGGAAGAAATGATTTGAAAAGATATCTTGTAATTATAAATTATTCTTGCAAATTATATCGTGATATACATAAATTTGCGAAAGTTCGTTCAAAATTCATCAATATTTATTAACGTTCAATTAATTAATTTATCAATTTAATTAACAAATGACTAATTATTATTAAAAAATTCAGCAGTGAAATATGCTTATAAATAAATACATTTGAGTGCCAAAAAAATGAAGTTGTTGTGAAAACTTGGCAGACCAACTTTTTCCGGAATGAATTAGGCTTGGTATTAATTAATAACGTGATTATTAAATGTGTAAATGTAGTATACCGTGCCTTTGATCGAACATAGAAAAAAATGTATTAAACGCAAAATTTACAAATTATAAAAAAAAATTTGAAATATTAAACATCAAAAACATATTCTTAAAGCGTGCGTCACTGTTCTCTCCGCGATATTACGTATTTTTTCCTCGTAAAATCGATGTCTTCGTAGCAAGAGATTACAAATCCGCCATAAAATACGTCAGATAGAAAGAGAGAGATAATATCTACTTCTCTTTTTATATTTAAGCGCAAATACTTGCCTAGATAAATTCAAGACATATGTGTTTCCGAGCAGTTATAGGGACCAAGAGTTTGTTTCTCCCGGGTACGTAAACTTTGCCTATGGCGTGAAAAAGTACCGGGAAATTGCGATGGCACGATCGAAGGAGAAAAATAAAACAAACTATTTCGAATTTCGCTCACTGGGTCACGACTTTGTGGCCTGAGAGAAAAATTGCATGCAAATCGAAACGCGTTCCAAATCGCGATCTCGTTTACCTGAAATTGATGTATACACATAAATTGAAGAAATAACAATGTTATGTAATAACATTTCACGATTCTTCGAAACGATAACACGCGTAACAAAATATAAAATCTCTTCCAACTCTTTCGTTCCTCTTCTCCATTTCGTTCATTCCCATTTGGTCCTTAATAAAAATTTCATATCTGGTCTAATTTCTTTTTGCGGTCAACAAAACGATCAATACTGATTGTCAGAAATAGTCAGTCGTGATTTTTTTTCGTTGATAAGAAAGATTTCTCTTTGCATTTTTCATATGTTGTCGAGAAGCTGGAGACAATCTCGATTTTCTTTCCTTTGTACACATTTTCGTAAATAATGCATTTTTATGAAATTTATATTTTAATCGCGTTTTTCTCTCGCGGCACATGAAGTAAAAGATGACAAGGGATACGAAATGCACTTAGTACACCAAGTGTACAGAAAGATCGCGTAACAAAGAAAGTATAATTTATTGATCGAAACGAGACAAATTACGCGAGCTCTGCGCGAATCAGGTCATCGTAAAGAATACTCGATATATTATTAAGATAATTGTTAACTAACCCATACATAAGTCATTACGAATCATCCACTTCTTCTGTATGTTTTTCGCCAAACAGTGTCTTTATCATTACACGTATCTTTTATATGCATTTGTTAATTAAAGACTCACTCAATCATCGGTAAATGTGTGTTTTTCATTATAAAAAGTTTTTAGAATTTTATAAGTAAAATATATTAATATAATAAAAGTGTATAGTTATAAAAAATGACAATGAAAACACATGTAAGCATGCGCCGAAACTTGTTGTTATAAACAACATTTTTTTTAATACTTTTACAAATTTACAAGTGCCCAGTATATATAATCCGTCAGTTTTTACTTACCATTTACCATGTTATAAGTATATTTGATAATTATCTTCGTCCAATATTATTAACTCGATTAAAATGATGATCTATATTATCAAATCGATTCGCGGATATTCGAACGAGATCTGGTTATGCCGCGAGCTCGTGGCAATTTTCCCTAAGTAATAACAAAACCGACATACATGCACGTTACCGTAAATCAACAATAAAGCAAATTATACCATCATCTTTCGTTTTTAAGCGGCACGCGTGTTGCATTGTCAATGATAATAGCGTTATATCGTGATCGCATATTGATCATGATCCGCTATTCATTATCGCTTTGACCCTTTCTGCTCGATATCGTTAAACCATTCGAAATCATTCCCGTTCATTTGTTTCGCTCTTCAGATAACATCATCGAATTTTCTATCATGCCATTTTGTATAATTTATTTAACAAATAATAACGCAATAAGTTTACTAAGCAAAAATATCGTTGTCAATATGCAACGCATTGATGTACAATCCTTTTTATAATAGAGCAAAACATTTTTCCGGATATTGATTTTCCACTTATTATCACAGTATTTCGATCATCAATAATTATCTAATCACTATCTTTCTCCTCGCATTTGACGAAACTCTAGCGATGTTCTATAGTTAACAATTCTGTACATAAGAAGAAAATCGTATGTGTATATATGATTATATACTGTATCTGTACGTTTTTTAGATTTAAACTTAAAGTATAGGCCGTAATCGAATTTAGGAATCAGCGGAAATGGATCCGTTTCGCGGCAGAATCTACGACCTAGTATCAGCGACTATAATCGCGGATCAGTCAATCCGAGATTGCCTAATACAACTTTAAAGTATGTTCGTATGTTTATGTACGTATGTATGTATGTGTCCTCGAGCGTACGATTGATTAGAAGACGAAGGTAATTCTTGCTTAATATCTAGTCACTAGATTGTTAGTTTGATTCGAATTTGTGTCATTAAACGGAGCTTGTTTATTTTTTAATATTTAAATTATTATACAAATTTTTTTTCTTCTCTGCTCGAAGTTGATTTAACTTTGTCAGAACACATGTGACGAATGCGTTACAATTCTGTATAAAACCTTCTTTACTTAATGTATATAAAATTTATATTAATGAAATTATTATTAAAATATTTGAGAAAAAACTTTTCTTTTTATATATTAACATTTTTATCATTAACACAGTCTTAGTGACACAAATTCGGGCCATTTTATGCCTAAATTAAGTGTATTCGAGTTAAGTATTTAATATATTAATTTCAGCTTTAAGCGTACTCGACATTCCCTTAAGTAAAATCATAATTATACTATGCAACGTAGATAGGATATCTCTTTTGTAGAATTCAGCTCGTTCTTTGTTCGTCATCTTATAGCAAATACCTACAATCAATGCGTTTAATATTTTTCAATCCAATTTTTTTTTTTTTTTTTACGTACACTGGTATATCCAAATCTCGTTTGCAAGATTCTTATTCGAGACTATTAATTTCTTGCCAATAAAGAACTTCAACGATCGTGTATCTAATGTGATTCGTGAGTTTTTTTGTATCCTCAAGTGTTCGTAAGCATAACAAAAATCGATGAAACATATATTCGGAAGGATGAAAGTTTGACTTTCAGTGTTAAGATTGTACCGAAAGGAATAATCGTGGCACGATTACTATAAATAATAAATGCAATGAAAGCATGAATTATTCAGCATGAATATTGTTAGTATCGGCGATGTTATATTTTCAAACAAAAAACCACATTGTCTGGCAGACTTTTCTCGCAAAAATATCTTTAAATTAAAACGTCAATAAAAGCGTATCGATCGAGCTGGAGGTTTCACAGAAAAATAAAGAAATACATGTTTATAGAATTGTTGCCTTTTCTGTGTGCAAATTCTTAGATTTTCCCAACAATTAACAGGTCATGACTTTGGTACAATCTTCATATGACAGCGTAAGAAGCCTTTCGAACTTTGTATGAATCAATGTTTTTAAATTGTACTATTTTATATATTGATTACTGTTCTCGTCGTTTTTATATATTTGTCTTTTAAGAAAACGAATAGTGGAAGAGGTAATTCAATAAGCTGAATAAGCGAACAATAGGAAATTTTTTAGCTTTTGTCTGATCGACTTAAATTATAACAGCATAATAATGTAACTCGGATAAGTTTATATTGCAAGTATATTGTTTCTTTCGCAACGTTTCTACTCAATTTGTATAAATGCCATCCGTTGAGTTGCCACTTTGAATTGAATCGGGTCAGAGATATACAATGTGTTGGGACTATTGTACATAAAATAGGCTCAATTATGTAACAGCGACAGAAATGCAGCAATTACAATATTACTGTAGAAACGACGATGTCTTATGAAATAAACTGCAAATTAACAAAATTATCATCGACCATATCTAGATCCATAATTTTTTGTGGCATGCACATTATTTTATATATCGATTTTGAGAAAACCAATCCAGAACATTGCAACACACCTTGTATATTTTATATTTGGATTTTTCTTTTTTTGTCATGTCGACGCGTTTTTTTATTTCTCGCCGCATCAGGAATAAATCAGAAAGAGATAATATTGTAATATGTTAACTTTATTATTCTATCATTTATTAAATTTATCAGATTGATGTAATGTACGTAGGAGAAAGGAAAATATACATATACACGCGATCACGTGTGTATATAAAGTAGATGTTTTTCTTTTACGTACAGTGACAGAAACAATTTTTTTTAACAGGATTAAAGAATATAGAGATGTACTTCTTATTCTTTTTCATATTCGCTCTGATACCTTCTAAATCATTAAAATTAAATCGCTTTACTTTTATCCTTCTATAAAATATATATAACAACAAAGTAAATATTTTATTATAATATATTTACAAATAATAATAGAATTATAATTCGCAATTGTTGTTTATGTACATTGGGCGGACATGTATTAATTTTTCTTATAAACAAATTAATAAGTAGCACACACAGACACACACATACACACATAGACAGTTACGTGTTTGAAAATTTTGTGATCTAAAATTTTATCTACCCGCCAGTGATTCTTTAATTTTTTGATCGATCCAGCGACGATAATACGCAACGCGAACATAAACTCCAGGTTTGTTTGCCTTGCCACAATGCTGACCCCAACTGGTTATTCCATATAAAGTAAAAGCTCCTATAATAAAATTTATTATCACTATAAATATTAATTTAATCTAAAATATAAAATTGAATATATTATTTATTTATTTCAAAACATTCCAAAGTATTTTAATAGAGTAAAAAAGAAAAAATAAAAAGAATTATGTTCTTTGAGTTTTAAAAATATAAAAATTTTTTGCCGGCTTGGATATTATTTCTTCTTTTTTTTTATTATTACATTAATATATATTTATTACATTAATATATTTTTATATTAATATATTTTTTAATAGATTATTTCAACATTACCATTATGATAACACGCCAAAGGACCTCCGGAATCGCCGTCGCACGTATCAATACCCTCGTCAAGATATCCAGCGCACATCATTCCCTCGCTTATAGCACCTTCGCCGTAAACATAGCTAGCCCGACAGATTGATTGATCCAGCAAAGGTACCCAGCCATACCGTAAATCCTTTGATTGCGCTGCAAGACAAAACAACGACAGTTTAATTTATCCTACGAGATTCAGCTTAAAATAATTCTCTCTTGCGTCCCGCTTACTCGTCTTTCCCGTTTCGATGCTTCCAAATCCGCTGATCGTGCAATTGAGTCCAGGTGAATAGTCGGTGTTCTCGGGTGGCAAGCAAATTGGCATGATATCCTTGCCAAGCGGGATACCGTGGCCTTTAAGTAAAATCAAAGCGATGTCATTGTTCATCCTGTGACCCTTGCGGAATTCCTCGTGCACGTAATAATCCTCGATGTTGGCCTCCGCTTCCGTTCCCTCGTCTATCTGATGATATCGAATGCAATATAAAATATATATTGGCAAATATATTATATAAATGTATTCTCTTTCAAATCGCGCGTTTAATTATTTTTACTCACATCCGTGTTATAATCTCCCGCACGCACGAAATAGGTGCCCTTGTTGTAACCTTCCAGACAATGCGCCGCTGTTAGTAGATGTAGAGGCGATATCATGACCGCACCGCACCAATGACTTGATCGACTATGCCCTCGGACTCGTATGCTAGCCTAAAAATTTTATTTTACACATTTTTTATATATCGTCAATATAACAAAATTTTATCTTAATTTTCAAGTATAGATAAAACTTGGGATTAAGATAAAATTCTAAACATCCGATGCAATATTTATTTTAACATTAAGCTACATTATTTTAACATAAAATATGTATAACTGGATAACAATTCCTTATTATCGTAAAATGTGAAATTTATTTTATAAAATTAATTTACCTGCCAGGGATAAGTGCCTTTTGGTGCAACGTTACCATGTACTACTTTTTGAAATATCAAATCATCGTCGTCATTAAAATCTTTGGCGCGATGACCACAATTTGCCGGAAGTAGCTCGTCGATGTTTCGTTCTGGAAGTTCCGGGTTGTTTATCCAGTATGACTGCTCAATAAATGAGGGTTAAGAAATAAACAAACAAATTATATAAATGTTATAAAATATTGTTTATTTTAAAATTGTTGCAAAGATTTCAATTATTATTAGCTTATACAAATATTATACATTTTATATATACTAAACATTTTTCAAATAAAATATTTTGAATCTAATTTTTTTTTTTATTTGTATTGAAAGCAATTTAATAGAAGAAAATCAATTTTTAATCGTTAAAGACGACATAATTCGATTAATAATTACGTTACAGTGAATAAAGTTTGTTTTGAATTACCTCAGCATTGTTAACATTTCCAGGTGAGCAAATTACACCTGCGTCCTCATTATGATCACAATTATGTTGGCCCCAGTGATTATGTTCGCAACGATATAATTGCGATTCGTTTCCATGACAGAAAACCTATTTTGTGAAACCAAAAGAAGCAGCTTTAGATTATTAATATAATAGTATTAATAATATAATAGTGTGTGCTATTTTATTGTTATTTATTAGTTGTGAATTATTTCCTATTTCATTAAATCAGTTATTATCAATATTATAATATGTTTAATACTTATATAAAAGACAGTTAAATTTATAACAGTTATAAATTATAAATGTAACACCTCGTCAAGCCATATAGGTCCTTGGCCCGGCCCAAAAAAGCCATCCTTCTTAGCGATTGCAATACCACCATATCCCAAAGATCTACAAATAACAGTTGCCGTGGCATTCGTAAAATCATCGTCGCATACAGTACCCCATACACCGTGATGACGCACTTCTACTCTTCCTTGCAAAGAATTGCTACCATTTACCAAGCGCAACTCGAACGGTGCCTGAAATCGAAGTTGTATCGAGATCTGCAAATTTATTTTCGCCATTCGTTTAACTTACATCGCAATGTTCCGGACTCTCATCGGAGCGATCTGGGCAATCGACTACCTCGTCGCAAATAAACGGGGTAGGTATGCAAGTTGGACTATTATCGCATTTCCAATGACCTTCCTGACAGGTATTTACCGCAGTTTTACATACGATGCCAACAGCTTCTTCCGGTTGACAATTATGAATTCCCCATCTAAGAATAAGAACAATTCAGCCCCATTAGTTTTAACGTTAGAAACGGCAATGCATGATTAATAAAATATAAAATATAAAATAAAGACCATTTTTCTATATATACCCGTTAAAATCACATTCTCGTAGTGTAGTCTCGTTTCCACGACACTTCAACTGATCTACCATAAATCTCGTAGATGGATCGAGATTTCCATAGAATCCACCCGATCTGACTTCCAAAGCTCCGAGATCGAAACCGAGCTCTTTGCAGATGACATCGGCATTGATCATTCCAAAGCCATCGTCACATACTTGTCCCCAATGTCCTAAAACTACTCGAGATATTGAGTAATTTACAAAGTAAAGAAGTACAGAGAAAATATATTTGGCCTTTAAAATATTTATTTTAATTTCTTTCTGCAATTTTTGTGCAATTTTTTTTTCATAAAATGTATATATGTAGAAGATTTCTATTTCAGAATATAATTATCAATAGAAAAAAAAATTAAATAAATTTCTTAAAAATACATACGCAATGAGAAATAAGACATTGAAATAAATATCAAGAAATACATAATAAATATTTTTTTAGATATTTTATTTATTTAACTATTTGTGCGATATATGTACTTACTTTTTACTTCTATTCGACCTTCATAACTGTTATTTGCACCAGCCAAACGAATATCGTAATCAAGATTTTCAGCAGTGCAGATATTCTCATCGCTGCGATCATCGCAGTCATTTTTGCCGTCGCAGACTTGTGTTTGATTTATGCATTTGTGATTATTGCAGATATACATGCCATTGCAATTCATGCTTCTCTCTCTCATTTCATAATAATCGAATTGCTTATCGGGCTTAAGAGCACCAGTCAACCCAATGTTGCTGTTACTCAATAAACACACATTACCATCTAATCTAAAACAGAATATGTAAATATACATCTGTGTAAACACACACCTGTAAGCCTCATCAAGCTCAAGTAAAAATCTATTTTAATATCTCGTACAACACATTTATATAAATTATGCTATTATAAAGAACTACCTTGTTTCCACACTTTGTTATCATACTATGAGAATTTATAAAATAGTTGACTGTGTAGAAATGTTAATTATATATACACTATATATATATATATGGTATATATGCGTGTGTATTTATATGTCAGTATTTAATATACTTTTCTTCAACATGGCTGTATTCGCGGATTAATAATTTTTATACAAACTTGTGATTAAACGAGCGACAAGTGAAATCGGCTTCCTTGCATCTTAGAGCACAGGTTTTTAATGGTGTGTTCAACCATTTTTCCACATCGTAGCCCTCAAGTTTATGTTTTGCAGATTTTTGAAAGAGACCGAGATCCAATATGCATCTTCTTTCGTCGGCTCCATTTGTACAATCCTAAATTGTATTAATTAAAAACATTATATTATAATTTAATATATGTGTGAGTATTTTTTTCAAACATATAAACATATGTTACAAAGTAGAAAAATGAATATATCTTAAAAATTTTGTAAGAATTTAAAATATATTCTATAATTAAATATATTCATTACAGGAATATTTTAGTTAACTTGATATGTTTTTACGAAGTAAGAGGCTTGATTAAAAAACTCTTTTCTAATTTTAGTAATAAAGCAGTTTTAATCTAGAAAAATTTTCGAAATGTCTTTGACAGCCACGATCGTTCTCCGCACATACTTTTGAGAAATTAAAAGAAACATTGACTTAACAATGAGTTATTTTATATCACGCATATATATTGTATTAAATGGATGTATACGGAATTGTTTGTATCTCACCTCTTCTCCATCGCAAACCCATGGGGATGGAATACATTCTCCTGGCATACATTCGAAATGTTTAGGTTTGCATTGGCCAGTCAACATTGACCGTCTTGGATCTAAAACAAAATTTACTTTTATATATCTTCACTATAATATTTATTTTGTCAGCGTTTTCTTTTGATGATTCAACATGGAAAAGTTTAATTAATAAACTTCAAAGATATACCAATGTTTCCACAGGCAGGAATATCGCAATATTCATACTTTCCAGGCACTATAAAACACCATGGTCTCGATTCTTTTCCTGGATTAGGATTTCTGCAGTAGTTATGCATTTTTAATTTATCCCGAACTTCTTTATTAACAACCTGCGATAATAAAAATCAGATTGCATTTAAATTCAATAAATAGCACATCTTTGATACATAATAACAAACTTACATTTACATGTAATTGATGTGCAATTCTTTCATCGGCCCATGAAAGACATGCATTTCCTGATATTGTTACGTTGGCTTTACCAGTGTATTGATTTCCTTTTCCGTATACGCAACCTAGAAAGAAGCGAAAGAATAATATATTATGTATTATGAAAGATTATAATATCATATTTTATGTTAGAAATATCTAGTACACTTTGAAACAAATTTAGTAAAATTTGATAAAATTTATATAATTAATATTAATAATATATAAATTATTTCTTATAATATAATTAATTAATATAAATATACGGAATATGTTATATTAGATATAAAATTATGGAATTTTTTTGTTTATTTTGTATATATTTATATGTACCAATATCGTCATAAGGTCTCTTGCAAATAAAGAAATGCCCTTGCGAAGCAGTTGCGCAATCTTCAGTGTCCCAGAAAAAATAATCTGTATCACACGTCGACTCAGGTCGTTCATAACACGGAAATTTTCGTTTCATCACAATACAAAGAGGACGATAGCCTACCCACGGTGGTTGTTTCGTATCATTCATCCATCCAGGCCACCACTTTGTAAATCTAACAAAATGTTTTATAAAATATTTAAAGAGAAAAAAGGCAATAACTCGATTAAATTCATAATTTTATACATGCAAAAGCAATGATTTGATTGATATTAAAAAAAAATCGATTGAATAGATTAAAATTAAATAAAATTAATGTTTTGATTTGTACTTGAATTTAGCACGCGCGGAATCCGCCCAGAGCCACAAGGTTCGATTCATTGTGGTGAAGCCGAAACCAGAAGTCATGATTGAGTTAACTTCCGGATACGATTGCAATAGCAACTCGGATACAAAGTTGTTTTCCGCCTGGCTAGTGACATCGATGAGTCGTGCATCCCTTCGTGTACAGTGCTCCAATGCTTCGGCATGATTGAGTCCGTTATCAGGATGAGCCAAATGATAACAGTGTCCATTGTGCGGTATCTCATCCTTGCGACAATGCGCTATACGATTAGAAACGCATCGCACACCAATCGCATCTCTAGCCACGCGACATTCTTCATTATGTGTGAATCTAGATATAATTATTGTTATAATATTATTGTTGTAATTATCGCAATATATTTTAGCGTAAAGACTTTTGTTATAATCTGCATTTTACGAAAAAGATTGCAAATAAAAGATGATCAGAGATTTTTTAAAAACGAGAAAAGCAAGAAATATGAAATATTGTACAAATATTTTACTACAATCATGAGAGATGTAAAAATCAAAATTTTTGTTATTCGATCATTTTTATCGAATGTTGTAAATCTCTGACAGCGCGTATCTTACTTGCATGATTGAAACCTGGTCTCATTGCCGAGACACGTTACAGTATTCGCAGCGATCCAAGTTGGCACTCCATTGCGATTGTTTCTGCCTTGCCAAGCCATCTCAGCGCCTCTTTAATAAACAAAAAATTCGTTATATCACGCTTCTCCATTACTTACTAATCCAAAAGAAGTAAAAAGTTCAAAATTTATAAAAAAATTTATACAGAAAATTTATAATAGACAAACATCGAGATAAAAAAAAACAAAATTTTTGTTTTTATCAAAATAAAAATTTTTATATTGAAAAATATGATAAAAAATATGTAATGATTTATTTTTATGTGTAGAATAATCGAGTTTAGATTATCAGAGAGAGAAAGAGAGAGAGAGAGAAATGGTGTAATAGAAAATCGTTATATTGACATGATTTTTAAGATGTAACCCAATTTTTATTTTAGGTACCTGATATAGCCAAGCTGCCTGCATAAAACATGAGCTTCTTTCAACGTCCAACTATTTCTGGAATCGCATACAATGCCCCAACCAGGTAGTGTACCTTGGACTTCAACATAGCCGTCATTAGGCCCCGAACCACCTCTCAAGCGAATCATCTATTAATGTAAATAGACTGTTATTTTATTACAATTTTAAAATTAAATTTTGTAACTCGCCTGTACAGCAGATAGATACTCTTACCTGACCAGATATGGGTGTTGGTCGAACGGATTTTTTGGAATGAGTCAATGGTTGCACTGGTTGTATATAATAAACTGGGAATGGAGCTTCTTCTACAAAAAAAAATAAAACAAAAATTCTTTATTTACATATTTTGCTTAGCTATTATTACCTGTCTAAACAACACTAGTGTGTGTAACAACTTGCATTGTTGATATTATAAACGTATGTATTTTTATATGTTAATGTTTCCATAAAATTAATTAAAATCATGCAAAACATAAAAACACATGCAAAAGGGCAATACCAAGCTGACCAAACAACATATTGTATGAAGAAAAATCTAATGGTAAGAAGAAAATAGTTGCAATGCCATAATCCTTAGTATTGCATAACATCCATAAATAATTATTACATAAAGGTATAAATATTCATAATATCTTATTAAATATATGATATATATATATATATACATATATATATATATATATATATATATATATATATATGTAAAACATTCAATAAAAAAAAATAGTCTAAACTGATAACAGTTGAGAACATTTTACTTTTACTACTAATTCTAACTTTATATTCTCGATTATCACATCGGAATGTTATTCTTAGAAATAAAAGAAAAAGATTATTTTGTGTATTTATTTCTTGTAAAAGCTTCATCTATATAGTTAAGATTTAATTTTGATATTATACGATACTTTACGGCACGACAGTACACAATAAGCGAATTATATGAAAGCCATTCAAAGAAGCGATCGAAGAATAACTTACCAAATTTATTTTTCGCGACTTATTACATAGATAAAACACATACGTGGATCTGCATTAAATTAAATCCTAAACTTACCTTCCTTAAATGGTGCCGCTTCGATATTAAAAAGTTCGACATCGGTTTTCTTCGGGCCAATTTTCATAACGACCGATGGAGCCGTCGTGGTCTTGGTCTTATTTTCGAAAACCAGTCTGGGCTTCCAGACATTTTTGTCATCTAATACATCCACGTCGTAATCATTTATATCGGGTTCGATAACATTCGGGGTAGCAGAATCTACGTTACTTATTTTTGTGTTGCTAGCGCTCCAATAATCATCTTCTTCAATTGAAACATTAGGTAAATTGGATTTGCTTGTGGTACCGAAATCATGCGATTCTCTTTCTGTCGTACTATTTTCAAAATCTCTTCCTTTTCTTGATAGCTCAGATTGTTTATTTGAAATTCTCTCCGTCGTCATTGTCATTGGCGTTCCCGTTGTGAATGATGCATAATTACTATCAGTATCTATTAAAAGAGAAATATTTTGTCGGACAAACATCTGGAAATTTCTAAATTGCAAGTGTACGATCATTATTGCTGCCGGCCTAATTATTAAGACTTGAACAATCGATAAAATAAACAAGAATACAGCATTCAATATTTGACCGTCAGTACTTATCATATTAATAATATAAATAATAATAGTTATAGTTAGTTTCTACCAAGAGATAATCAAAGTGTAGACGTTACAATATGTGCACAGAATATTTTAAAATTTAATCATTAATAGTATTTACATAGAATAAATGAGAATTAATAGTAAATTAAAAATGTATGCTCGATTGTTATATTTAAAAAAAATCTACAAAACTGCAAATTAATCCTTGTAAAAGTAATAAAGATAATTATAAAGAGAGTATGTAAGGGCACATCAAACAAAATATATTGATAGGATAATAATTAAGGCATACTATTGAAAGTTTTACTCCATCTGATAGGTTTCTGAACATCATGAATTTTCGAACTTCCTTCATTATTCTCAATTTCTTTTGTGATATAATGACCTTTTATACCACCTGCATTGACATATATGCTATTTGGATAAAAATTTATTCTTGGATCTTGAGTTGTATTTTTAAATTCTGCGACAAATTATAAAGCATTATGAGTATAACTCTTATAAAATGTTTAAAAAAATTATATTTATTATCTAAATTAATAATTTTCTTATTATATAAATAATCAGCATATGTACAATTTTGCATTTAATAGATATGTATTTATTGTCAAATAATTAAAAGAGTAATTAAAAATTATACCATCCATTTACGGACCTAAATTTACTTGGCTCTTGGAGTTTGAAAAGACATTTGTCCTTGTTGCCGACTGTTTTATTTTTGTATCTGCCTCTGTATCAATCGCACTTTGCGAGTACGATTTATTAGTTCGACTAATTGTGCCTACAAAACATTAAGTTTTCATTCATATTCAATAATATGATAAATTTTATTTAAAAAATACTACTTTTAGCAGAAATGGACACATGAAAAATTTTGCATTTATCATTACATTTAATTATCTAATGTATTGATTCTTATTCTATCTATAAATACTTTATTAAATCTAAAAAATTTATTATTTGTTATATTTAATTGTTATTGTATTGCGATTGTTCACCATTAATTCCTAAAATGTACATGACAACATGCGATCTAATTTACATGCATTAACAATTATATTTCATGCATTGTAAACACTAAAAAGTAGTATTGTCCATTTACATATATTTTGCATTGTTTATTGAATTGATGTCATACTATAATATATTAATCCAAGCTTTGTACAACTTTTTGCAAAGTTAATTCATGCAGCGTGCAAATATTTGCCAGTTAATTTTATACAACGATATATTTTATAATTACTATGAACTGCATTATTACTTTATTATAAATTGATTAGAATTTATCTCTTAATTTTCTTAAGACTACTGATGAAGTAAGAGAGTAATAATAAATAAAAAATATTTTTATATAATAATTGCAGCTATAAACTATTTTATCTTCATAAATATAATAATTTTATATGTAAAGATATATATGTATAAAAGTGTGTGTTGTATTGTATTTGTAATGTATTAAAATAATAAACTAATACATTAATTTTTATTTACCTTGATGCCACGGATGTGTCTGGTTTTCCGTTTGTACTTCTCCTCGATTTTCTTGACCATGCCACGTACTTGGTTTGAAATTAGATCTATCTGACTGATTCCAAGCGATATTTTCTTGCCCTGTCCAAGGAGGAGATAATTTATCTTGCCTCGATTCATCCTGGGTCTGATCCCAATTCTCGGTTGATATATTATCACTATTTGGAAAAATATTTCCAACGGATGAAGAAGTACGATTAAAACTAGGATGATAAAGCCCAGGAGTCGTCCTATCATAATTTTGTGTATTCGAGGAAAAGTCATAATCGGGTTTCCGATTTGCCGGCGTATTTCCATCGGTGTCAAACTTTGTTCCATTATGTCTATCTTGAAACTGAATGTTATCTTCGTTGTATCTTCCAGGAGGTTGAAATTGCCTCTGATCCGTTTTGTCTGATGCAGCATTTTCAAAATTATGGTAATCATAATGACGGGAATTATGATTATAATTATAATTAGGACGCCAATTACTATCAGTATTTGAAGGGTAGTATCCTTGATTATATTGTTGATCACTAGTAGTAGCGGCATTAGCCCAATTTGTATTTTCCGAAGGATTCGATGTAGATCCATAATTGTGATAATGATGATGATGATGATGATGATGGTAACCTGGAGGATAATATTGATAGCCATAACGATAATCTGGATTTGTATGCGCCTGTAACCATGGTCCTTCTGGATGATCGGGAAGATGAGTTCCTTGTGATTCTTGATCATATCTCTGACTTTCCGTTTCTTGCGGATCGTAATTGCTACCGGAAGGACGTCCTAAATTTCCACTTGGTTTCCCTTCTAAATTATGCGATCCACGATCTTTGTACCGATTTTCTTCACGCACAGGGCTGTTAAGATTATGATAATTTGTAACGGAACGATTGTAAAATGGTCTCGCGGTTGTCCACATTGGTATCCATCGTGGACTCAAGGTTGTCGTAAATGGTCTCCATGTGGATCTATATGTTGGACTCATTGTCGTGCTATATCCCGATTGAAAAATATTTAGATTACGAGTGTTAGTTGTATGATTATAACGGCCTGAATTCGACCATGACGTGATACCTCTGTCTTCAGCAGATGGTGACCAAGTACGAGCTCCTGTCCTATAAATTCCATCACCGGATTTATCTGTAATTCAGAAATTATATATTCCAATTATTTTTAAAAAAGATTACTCTAGAAAATATTAATTAAAAAACAGATTTTGCTTAAATAATTTAAAATTAATTGTATAATTTTATTTAATATTGATTGTTAGAGAGTAATATAAGAATACAGAAGTTTTTTACCAAGATGTTGAAAAAAATATGATCGCAAATTATTTTGAGAGAAATACCGTATTGTACTGAGATTAACATTGTTTATATTATTTATTAATATTATACAATCACCTGTTTTACAGCTGGGCACATTGTACAGCCAATCACAAACCGTCGTAACAGGATTGAAGACTGTTCCAGGACCGCAATCCATTATATAAGTAGCACCGTTCGCACATTGGAGAAACTTTTTGCATGTCTCTGGATGAGGTAATAATCCAGTAAAAGCCGCAGGGCATGTAATTCTTTTTACGTCGGTATATGCTAACTTATCGCGTCCAGAGCTCGAATTTAAAGATGTAAGTGGTATCCTTTGGTCATCTTTGTCAGATCTAAGAGTATCTGTAAAACGCAACAGATTTAAATTATTATTTTACGCCGTCGAGTTGTTTCTCCAAAAAAAATAATTATTTATTACCTTTGCAACCTTTTACATTGTACGGCCAATCACAAACCGTCGTAACAGGATTAAAGACTGTTCCAGGACCACAGTCCATTATATAAGTAACACCATTTGCGCATTGAAGAAACTTTTTGCATGTCTCTGGATGAGCTAGTAATCCAGTAAAATCCGCAGGGCATATAATTCTTTTTACTTCGGCATATGCTGACTTATCACGTCCAAAGTTCGAATTTAAAGATGTAAGCGGCATTCTTTTGTCATCTTCGTCAGATTTAAAAGTATCTGTATAATGCAACAGATTTAAATCATTATTTTATCAAGCCATCGTGTTATTTATTCGAAAAAATAATTATTTATTACCTTCGCAACCTTTTACATTTCGCGGCCAATCACATACACCAACAGTAGGATTGAAGACTGTTCCAGTGTTGCAATTCATAATGTAAGTCACACCATGCGCACATTGCACAAATTTTGTACAATCTCCATAATGTGGTAATAAACCAATCAAATACGATGGACATTTTGGTTCCTGACAGATAACAAATAATTGCACAATAAACTCAGAATACATTAATATATAAAACGTACATAATAAGAAAAAAAGAAATAAATATAGCATAAACTCACTATCAATTTTTGCAATTTCCGATTAACTTGGGATTCAGAATCTAATGATTCTTTAAAATCGATGAAATCATTCTCGTAACATTTCACTTTATGTGGAAAATCACACTCCAAGGTGTCCGGATTAAAATGAGTGTTCGGAGCACACGGTTGGACAAATGCCCGACCCTGCCAGCAATTGACGAAAAACTTGCAATCTGGCGGATAAACAAATTGCCCTGTGGAATTGTGATCAGGACACTGAACGCCTAACCGAGAATCATACCTAGCCACTTTGTGACGAGGTTTATGTGAAAGAACTATATTTTCCTTTCGCGGTTTCTATACAAAAAACACAAAATTAATATTAAATTAAATTTGAAAAAAATTGGACTTCTCTTGTACATCCTTGCTATTTGTCATTATTTTATTATAATATATTATATGTTATATTACAATATAAATATCCAAAAAATACTATAAGATAAGAATCAAAGTAAATTTAAACAAATTTTTTTTTACATATAGTTTTTTCTCTCTCCCTCTTTCAAATATTTTTTATACATATTTTAAAACTTAGTCTTCTAATATTTGTTATTTAGGATTTTGTATGTTTAAAAGAGCTTATCGTATGCCTTTGTACTTTTATATTAGTTAAGGATGTAAAATAATAGTCAATGACAAAGATACTGTTAAAATTTATCATATATTCAGATAAAGAAATCGTGAGCAAAACTATAAGCTTAAATTTTTTAAATATATAGACACGAAACACGCGCTAATGTAAATGTTCCCCTTATAAAAATGGATCTGTTTAAAGATTTCAAAAGTTACCGTGCTATCAATAGCCACGCCTTCATAATCCTCATTCTGAAATCCCTCATTTATTTCCTTAGTTCCTTCATTGCTCTGTGGATATTTATGCTGAAAATCAATCTCGTTATGAGGCCGATTTCCGTATTTCGATTCATTCTCAAAATTCCCATAATTTTTATCAAATTTTATCAAATCTCTGTATTCAACAGGAGGTTTCAGATTTTCTCGTTGCTGCAGATTATCAAATTCCAAGTTATGTTGTTGGTCAGGAATTTTTTCAGAAATTTGCTCGGGAATTTGACGAGGATCGTAATTCTCAATATCAATCTGTGTTCGTTGTTCGATTTCGCTGCTCGAAGCTTTTCGCCAAGGGCTCCAATTTTTTGTGTCAGATTTGTCCGGTGATTGTTGTTGCCATTTTAGAGAACGAGGTTCTATTTGAATTCGCGATTTATTCTGAATCAAATTCCGAGGAAGCACCGATTCACGACGCTCTGATGGTTTTGTAGTTGTCGCGCTTGGATCATAGATCTGCGATGTAGAAATCAACCAAAATAAATTAATTATAGTTTTAATTTTTATTGTTAAGATTAATAAAGATGAATCAAAATTTATATATATAATTTATTATAATTGTATATTTGTTTTATTTATATAAATTTATTCAAGGCTAAGCGAAGTCATTATACACTTGGTACAACCAATTACATAGAACATAAAATATACAAATGAATAAATAAAACATATTTAACAATTTATCAATATTATATAATTATGTATGCTCTTCGTTCCATTTAATGTTATCAGTAAAAGTATGAGCGCATATTGCACTTTAAAGATTAAAATGTAAACAATTTATGTGATATTGTTATATGAATTTAAATCGATATTCTTTGAAAACGTAGTTAAACTAAAATCATTGTACACATATCAGGAAAATGGCATCATATTATAAAAAAATATACGTGCGTAAATTCAAAAGAGCGTAAAAAGGAATTAAATGTTTATATTGCACTATAGCACTTGCATTATAACACTATGACATGTAATAAGTAAAAATTAAGAAAAGATATATTCATATGACACATGTTCAATTTTAATCAAATAAATTATACATTCCTGAGAGTTGATTGCGAATTTACATATGTCTTTATATAACGCATATGTCTTTATATAACGCCCAATTAATCAATGCAAATAAAATGTTTTTGAACTCGACTCGTTAATGTTATTATCTCGGTGAAAAATTAAGCACGTGTATCCAAATTTTTATGAAAATCTATTATTTCAAAAGTAATAAAAATTTACTCGCTATTCTTCTTGAAGAAATAATAAGACTAGATAAATTTTTCCACTGCAAATTCGTACTGTTTCGTTATAATGACATTAATATCTTTTGAAACATCAAATATTTTCGTCTTCTTTTATAGCCCAATTTTAATCAGTCTAATCCACATTCAGATTACGTTATCTTGGATTAAAAAAAAAAAAAATGAAAAATAAAGCGACTGCATGAATCGCTAAGAGCCATAATGATTCCATCACATACCGCGGTAGAAAAAACAGCAAAATAAACGAGGCAGAGCGCGACGAGGAAACGCTTCAAGTACAGCGTCATTTTCGATGCTTCCACGATACACCAAGCATCGTACTATACTGATCCTCGACTCTTTGTAAAATCGTGTAACCCGACCACTGATCGGGGCCGTTTTACTCAGAAGCAGATAGTCTTTGAAAACAAGCAGTCTGATTCATGGAAACTGGAGGGTTATCAGTTTAAGAGGTCGAGGTTCATTTAAGTTCGGCGTATGCGACAGCGGAGAAAAATGGGAGCAGAATGCAAAAGATATAGATAATAAAGAATGGTGAGAAAAAGATAAAATACCCAGATAACTTCTGTTCACGCACGTAAAATAAAAAGAATGCCGACATGTGTATAATGAGTCGACGCAATAAACGAGCGACTGCAAACAAAGTTATTTGCCAATCGACGAGCGAACAAACTTCTGGCGTTCGTTGATGATTATTACACACACAAGCTTATGTCAGATAAAACACCGTCTTATAAAGGAACCGGCACGAACAGTACATATGAACGAGATATGCTATTTTATATGCGTCGTTTTATTGAGCCTCTTTAGGAAACATTATCATACGAGAGACTTTTATGCCGAATTCAGCATCGCGATTTACAGTCTACGCGGAAGATTGAAGTCGCAGTTGACAGTTCTCCGTCGATGGCTGCAAGTAGAGGTGACCGGGTCGAAAACGTAGGTGGGCTCGCATGCTTCCAGCTTGCATTTGCCGTTACTACACATCAGATACTTGGTGCAATCTTCGGGGTATGCCGACACCGCATAAGATTTGCCACCCTGTCCAAATCAAATATTACATCACAAGAATTCGCAAAATTATATGTAAGAAATGTAAGTAACAGTATCAAATGTAAAGAAAACATATATAATCATGACATATATATATATACTAATCGTATTTTTTAAACAAAGAGATGTTTTTAAATTTTATATTTGCTTTCTTATATTATTTATTATTTTCTTTTTCAATCTTATATTAATATTTTTATTATTTCTATTTTATATTAATCCGATGGTTTTCCATATAAAACGTATTGTAACAGATCTTTAATAATATATTTATTAAAGCATCATATTACGCTATAATATAATTCTCTGATGCACCAATGTTATTTAATTTCCAGCTTTAAGACATTCAAAACTTTCGTTTTTTGGCAATAACCAATATTATTTAGCTTCCGGTTTTAGGCTTTAAACTAGGAATTAATCAACGATTAAACGATAGTCTAAAGCCTAGAGCTAAAAATCAAATAACATTGATTATTGCTAAAAGCCAAAAATTTCAAATCTTATTTAAAGCCAAAATAACATTGGTGCAACCGAGCTTAAACAAAATAATAACGATAAGAGATAATGTTTTAAAAACTATATATTTTATCTTAAATGTAATTAAATTTTTTTTTTTAATGTTTAAAACATATGCCTTCCCCAAAATCGTGACGCTTTAAATAAAAATTAATTAATTAATTAATTTCACACTCACTTCTCTCATTCTCTTGGTACCAGAAATAACGTGACAACAGTACACTAGAAGCAATAGAGTTAGCAATCGGATCGACATCCTCGTATACAATCCTGAAATCCTATTCAGCCACAATTATACTAACGTGGTCAGAAGATCGTGGTATTTATTGCAAATCACGTGCAATCTGGTGGGAGTTTTGCTGATGCTGATCGTCACCGCGGAAACTACGTTGTTTTTAACACGGACAAGTTTGCAGATTGAGTTTATCTGAAGCTGCGAAAAATCGGTTATCTGCTCAATGCGTAAACGAAGGTCGTGTCCGCACTGTCACGATACTATATTCACGTCCACTCGCCGGACACTGTTTAATCGTCGTTTATTGCTGCTCGTTATTGCGTTGTACATAGGCATTATCGTGAGCAATAATATCACCGCTCTCGATGCATACGAGATTATTCTACAACTCGTCGATATTATCAGTCTATATGCAAAAATAATTTGCAACGATTCGTCTTATTTTTAATTATACGGATTAGTTTTTTATCTTAAATTAGATCGGTAGAGGAATTTATTGATTGTAGCGATGACAGCGACGTATGAACAATACAATGATTAATATGATATAATTTAAACTAATTTTATAACTTTATTTATAGTAACAAATGTTCGTACATTCGAATAGGATTGAAATATTACAAAATAATCCCGCGTCTTAAAATAAATTCTGATGAAGTTGTAGATCAAAGTTTTCATCCACGATTAGAACATCCACTTCGGTCTCTCAGAGGATAATCACAAGTACCTATAGCTGGATTGAATTCTGTTCCTCTGCCGCAGCTCATAATAAAGCAACCACTTGCATCGCATTGTTGATACTTGCTGCAGTCGCCCGGATAAGGCAATACGTTTGCCTAAGTGAATAAATCATTCGATTAGCACCCAACAACGGCAAAGAGAAGAAGATAGAATATAAAGGAGGAATTTTCTTTTACAAGAGACTGCAATAAAAGTTATATAAAAATAAGTAGGCATGAAGAGAAATACATTTTTTTATCTCTGAAAGATCCTTTGAGAAGAGCATAATCATAATTCAAAACAAATATCTACTTTAAATATTTAATTTGTAATAAGAACACACAAAGCACACAAAATTTAAAACAAACTACAAATCAATCATATTTGACATTTTTACGTATAATTATATATTTGTATTATTATCGATACTTATCATCATTTGACGATGATGACAAAAGACAAATGTTTACAAGCGCAATACTTGGAAACGCGCAAGGAGATATAGTTTTACTTCCGTTAAGAGCGCGTTCGTTTTGCTTTTATATGATCAATTAACTTTCATACATTAACATCTTTCTTCTCTTTCTATGTTCAATATGTGACTAGTATTCATAAAATACTTACTTGTGTTTGTGTCATTACAAACGGCGTTGCGGACACTATTAGATATAACAACAATGCACAAAATTTCATTTTGAACCTCGTCTTTAATCTTGTTGATCGTCGAACTCAACTCAATTGATTTCCGTCGCCAAGAAATCAATCTTATATATATAATAGACACACGTGATTAAAGAAAATTTTATTACTATCACAAATTGCGGTTTGCTTATTACGCTTCTTGTATTTTTGTTATCATTATGTATTTCGTTATCTTTATGCAAAAGGCTAAAGGTGATGTCAATCTTCGTTTCTCGAACATATCAGCGACAATATCTAAATAGAAGAAAGATGCCTGTGTGTATGTGTATGTGTGTGTGTGTGTTAATGTGTTCCAATAACATTTTGTTTGATGCATTACGTCATTAGGAAAAATGTATGGATATTTATAGAGAATTGCATAAAATATCTAAAATTGTTAAAAGTTGAATATTTATATACTCCTTTTGAAAAATTATATCTATTTACGCGGACTTACATCAAAACAATTGGATTTCCCAACAATTTTTATAACACGTGATCAAGATCTTCGACTAACATTGGCAATACATTAATTCCTTCTTCACAATAAACACATTGACTCCCGGATCTCTCCGAAAGATTTATGATCGCAGACACTGTATGAACTACATATTTACAGAAGTGAGCGACTACTATGGACAAGAAAGAAGAAGACAACGCATTTTTAACGAGCAAAATTTGACTAATATTGCATAATAACAGAATATGATTTAGCCTCTAATGACCTTGCTAATTTTCTCTATGTTAGTTACTCGTTTTAACATCCTTTAATTTATTACAAACTTATTATTAATTTATCAATTTAAAATATTGAATTATTAAAAGTTTTATTTATCATTATTGAAGTTAGATTCTTTTTTTGACGAATTATTAGAGATAAATATATTTTAAAAATTAAAATTAATCTTTAAAGATTGGATATAAGTTCGTCTTAAATTTTTATAATTATTAAACAAAAAAATAGATAAAATATATTAAGAATAAAATTTGTCTAATTATTAGAGAAAGTGATTCATTAGGTTGGGCTTCAACTTCAGCATCAGGTTTATAAAATAAAAGTATATATCTATAAAAATTTTGGAATATAATTTATTTAATAGACTAAAGTATTGATATTAAGGACAGGATCTATAAAAGAGAGAGATATATATATAAGAATAAAAGATAATAAAATGATTATCCTTTTTCAAGTTTATTAGGAATAGAGAATAACTAATGTAAATTAGAAAATATTGTTCAGATTAAACATATAGATTATATATAATAAATTCTATATATAATATTATAGGATTATTTGTGTGCTAAATGTAAAATTCAAATAAATTAGTCTCTAAAAATATAAGGGTATTTAATTTTATGATTGGGGATACGTCACCAATATATAGAACCATTGATACTAAATTGATAATTACACAAAATACGCAGTAAAACGATTGAATCGCAGAATCGAGTAATTAACATAACGATAAGTTCCGTGATATATCCATCGTTAAATAAATAATAAATCTATATTTTAAATTATTATTAGTAAGCAAAAGAAACAAGAAGGGGGAGAAAAAGAGAGTAAGAAAAAAAAGAGACAGAGAGAAAAGAGAGGGTGGGGAAGAGGGGAGAAAGAGAGAGAGTTATTAACAGATTTATATACAAAGAATATTATATTATATATTATAAAATTTATACATATAATTTATTTGTACAAATAGTTGACTTGTGAAAAACAAGATGAAATGTGTTTATGTTTTCGACGAAGACATTTTCTCTTTCCTTTCAAAGCGGCATCTAGATATTATCCTTTCACGCAATAACCGATATGGATGAGGTGATTCGGAAGTAGTTATCGGCACTCTTGCGAAGCGACGTAATTTCGGAGACAACAAGACTAGATTTTGAAAAATACCGAATGCACTACTAGTTGCCCAGTACAAACTCAGGCACTGGAAAAAAACATTTAGATAATTATTTATTTGCAATATAATTCAACTATTCTTGTATTTTTTCATTACTTACCGATGGTACATACATAGCGATGGGGATCATACCTATCGCAGCAATTCTGAAGAAATAAGTCAAATATTGCTTCCATTTTGTTAACTCTTTCACCCTATTCATACAATTTATCTGCAATAGCATAAAATCAATAGAAATTATAGAAATAAATGCTTAGAATAGTTAATTTTTTTTTAATTTTCCTGATGATGTTCCAATCAATTATTAGGGAAACTTACTTCTATAATAGCTAAATTAAATAATCCCATTGCTATAGGAAGTACAAAAGGATCTGCTATGGTTAAGTTTGTAATCCAAAGAAATCCATCAGTTATAAATTCCTGATAAGTGGTATAAGCATCTAATTGGAAAAATATGTACAAAATATAAAAATTCTTCTGTTTTGTTCAAGCATTGCTATACGTACCAGCATTCTGTTTAGGTAACATATAACATAAATTTCTAATGGACATTGATAATGATATCCATAAAGGTATCTGCACTAATACCAATATGCTAGCTTTAGCTGGATGACAATTTTCTCGAACTATCAATTTATTCCATTGTTTCTTCATCTGTAATAAAAATGATAAATATTTATCATATTAAAGGTCAAATACAGTAACCAAGCTTTATTGTTAATTTGTAAACTTGAATTAAACTAGAGACAAAACATTACCTACAGAGTAATTGTACAAACGCCAAGCATATTTTTTGGACCAATTATATTTATGTATCCCATAATTTGTCTCTATTTTCATTTCTTTAACTATTTCATCCATTTCAGACTTAAGATTTTCCAATTTTGCAAATATATATTGCTGAAAAAAAATTATTATAAATATCATGAGAAAAAATTGTATTTTATTTTGAGACAATATTTAATAATAAAATAAAATAAAATAAAATAAAAAATCTAATCAAACAGTTTTCAAAGTAAATTTATATAAAATAGAAAATAATAAAAAGAAATATTTATTAGTTATATGATCAGTCTTGAACTGTTTCTCATCATATCTCCTATATATTCATATAATGATAGATCTATCAAAATTACAAAACAATATATATATATAAAATAATGAATATCATAAATCTACCTGATACAAAGATAGTGGCAATGTTATCGCTGTCCTCAGCATAATAGTGGTAAGTACAATAACTGACCACCATGGCAAACCTGTATAGTCATGCATCCATAATAAGGAATCTTGCGTGATTTTAACAAGTTCGCTCTCTGATAATGTTCTGAAGATGCCACTGAATTGCATTGGAACTTGACTTTCAGCAATAGAATCAACATTAACACTTGTAAAATGCCTAATACTGTTATAATGCTGACTACTGTAATAAGTTTTACATCCTATGCTTTTCTCTCTGTCATTATGCAAAATCACATGGGAAACTATTTGAGGATGAGACACATAGTGAAAATTATTCTGTATTCTTGAACCATATTGCCTAATTATGACATTATTTAATGATAACTGTTGATTAAGAAAAATTAAATCCTGTGTAATATTTGTACAAGATGTATTGTAATTATTATATACACTGTGAGATAATGTATTTGATAATACATTAAAATAAGTGACATTAATGCTGATCCGTTTAAACCGTCCCAAAAAGACATGTTGTAACTTTGTTAAGTGCATGGTAAATATTAGTAGCAGCAAGTAGTAGCTTAAAAAAATATTAAATTAAACGTATGCATCAATGTGAGACCTATTTATTGTACACTGTAGAATTTTATTTCTATGATACTCGCACATTTACTGATAATTTAAGATATATACGAAATTTTTTTCGCCCAATTTTTAAGACAGCGTCAAACTATCATAACATAAAAGGTTATATGTTATAACCTAACAGTAGTGTCTAATAGTAGAGAGAAGCCTGAGAGGGGTCATGCCGCTATTTTTCATAAGACGCTTTTTCTAGCTGGTACAGTAGTGCCAACTAGATCCATTTTACAGCTGACGAAACTACATAACCAGATTTGCGTTTCGGTGCCATGGTAAAACAACCGGTTGATGCATGTACGCGCTAGATCGATATGCATCGCTCTTAAAAAAAGCGATCAAACTTATTTCACTCAAAAACGCTAATAGTTACTGGTAGGGTCACCCAAGCCGGACAGGTCGAAGGGGAAGACTCAGACTAAGAGAGAGATATGGTAGTTATATTTTTTATATTAATATTTTTAAATAAATGAAAGTGAAAAATGTTAATAATAGAGAAAAGGGAGCTTTAGTCGTTTTTGAAATTAGTTTCTCGAGAAAAGTATTATTTTCGCATTTCCGGCCCTTTAATTAAAATTCTAAGTGAAATTCTATAAGAGGAAAAACACTTAATATTTTATACGCTAAAAAAACAATGTTGCATAAGACACTGGCGATTTTTGACAGTTTATGATATTTGACAAAAATCTGACAGCTGACAGTATCACCAGCGATCATATAAACATGAAAAAATTAAATAACGCTGTCAACAATTAAAACTTCTTAAAAAACAATAAAACACGGTTAAAACTGTAGAAAAATATAATTAATTATGCTTATATAAATTCGTCTGTAATAGCTTTTAATGTACATTGGTGAGTACTAGTGCAAAATTAACTGAATAATATTTATAATTATAAAAAAAAAATTAATAATAAAAAGCTAAATAAATTACAAGCATGATTTGATAATGTTTAAAATGCTTAATACTTTTGTTTCAAAAATAAGAAAAAAGTGACAGCAATTTATTGTAAATATCTTTTGCACATTTAAAAATTAGGAAAAAAATTACTAAGAAAATTTATTTTATTTTACATGCGCATATACATAAAAATATTTCAATTATAATTTATTATCGCTATAGTATATACATAGAATGATAAAACATCACGCGCAGCTAGTAAAACATTAATAAATCCATAATATTTTTCCGAAATTATGTATATTTAATATGGACATGCGTCAACCGGTCGGTTTACCGTGGCATCGAAAGTAAATCTGGCCATGTATTGTAGTTCCGTCGACTCTAAAATGGATCTAGTTGACGTTATTGTACGAGCTAGAAAAGGCGTCTTTCGAAAAACGACTGCGTGGCCTCTCTCAGGCTTCTCTCATATACGTTACCTAATAGCAGCCTCGTTTAATGCTACCATCTGCATTCATTTTGAAAATTCCATAGAATTACATAGTCAAACTACTTTTCAATACTGCCGATAAACTCTCTATTTAATTTGTATCCATATTACATACTTCCATAAAGTTGCTTATAATTCTCTTCTATTCTTCTTTATATTAATTATTATTAAAATATAACTATTAAAACATTAATTATCATTAAAAACATTATATTATTATCTTTTTATGTGTACATATATTTATCGACGAGAATTTTTTTTATTTCTACAAAATTTTAATTTATAATATAATTTTAATTAAAAATCTCTCTCTCTCTCTCTCTCTCTCTCTCTCTCTCTCTCTGTAATTATAATAATTAAAGTTTTTAAAAAATTTATATTTTTATAACATAAAACATCTTGTAATTTTTTTTACTTTTTGTTACGAAAAAATAATTGGCTAGCTAATATAAAATATATTGAATTAACATACATTGCTACTTTATATACTGATATATATTATATTATATATTGATATATGTTTTTTTTCTACATTATTATTACATATATATATACATATATAATAATGTAGAAAAAACATGTATATATATACAGAATTTTTTTATATATATTTTATATATATATATATATATATATTTTTTTTTTTTTATATAAAGATAAAATTCTGTATTAATGTATAGTATATCTTTTTTATATTTATTTATATAATAAACGAAACTAAATACTATTTTAAATTAAAGCTTTTTCGAAAATCGACAGCTACATTTAACATGTCTTTGCAACCAATACTTTCCACTTTCTCTTATTCGCTTTTCTGTTGAAAGAAAACGACGCAAAAGGATAGGTAACAGGATACGTAATGATGGGGTTAGAAAATCTGGAACGGAATTATCTCGCGGATTATGTTGGCCTGAACCTTAGATCCGAATACGATACTGCTAGGTGGAGGCATCCGTATCCGGGTTATTAAAAGCGGCTCGTCTGAACCCTTCAGTGTAAAGCCAATACAATACAATAATGAGAATAATATGCTCTATTTACAAATTAAAATATCGAATTTCAAAATATTCCGCGCGCTATTTTATCAATATTAGCTCTGATCCAGCCTTTATACAAGTATTAAAAGAACTTGTACAGCTATATATCTCAATCTTTTGTATGTTTTTTTTTTTTTTTTTTTTAGATATGAATGCGAAGTAAAATACGTTTGTGCAGAGAAAAAAAATGCAAAAACCTCTGAAAAAAATAATTCATTTTTCTCGCGAGTCACATAAAGCAGATGCAACGTGAAAAACTCTTCCTTCCCTTAAGGACTACCAAAAAACGGAAGTATAAGGAAGTACCGAAATCAACAGGATTAACGCACAAAAAATTGGAAGTCAAGTTTTTAAGCAACGGATTTTTACAGTTTTACAATGTATCCGTCCAAATCGGAAAAATGTTGTTCTCGATGCGCCGTTCGTCGTTACAATTTTTTGCATAACGGGAAAAAATTTTCGACAAAGTGAGTAAATACGGTTCTATTTCTTTTCCTTGACCGACCAAGTAAAAAACCGACACTAACGGATACTTTTACGACGTTGAAATTTTTTTTAACAATGTTTTAAATGACAACACACATACACACGCATATGTAAGAAAGCAAAAAATCTTCATTCGGATAATTATTTGGAAAATAATACGAAAAATCTAGTAAAATGCTTCCTTCGTTGTTTTTTTTTTTTTCTAGATATTTTCATTTCTATCTAAACATGATAAAAATAATTTATATAAAAAACGCACATTGTAAAATATTCGTTTTCCTATCTTGCAAGAATCTTTGTTTTGTAACTTATACTCGCAGATATATTTAATTCAATTAATTCATTTATATTTTATTTTTCTTGTGTTTATACACTTTAATAAAATACTTTCTCGTTGGGTATAAGAAAATTCTATTACATAAAATATTAATTCGACATCAGTTGATTACGATTACAATTATAATTATGATTACAAGTACAATTTTGATACAATCGCGACAATTAAGGCCGTAATAAGGCGTTAGAAGATTATTTCGCGAAAGGTATAAATAAACGAAGGCTGGCGTACGTATTTTCGTGATTCACCGGTACCAGTCCGACGATACGACACAACCGTCGTTTCAGAAGGATACAATAAACGCGGACGAGAGCCAAGCACTCGTTACGAGCGGGCCCCGAAGGCTCTAATTAAAATAACAAACGGAAAATCCGCGAGAGTTTCCGCCGCACTTGCAGAAACTTCCCCCGCTCGTCTCGTAATACTACCATCCATTTCCATTTGCCGACACGCGTCCTCCCGCGCCCTCCGCGAAGAGGAGTACCTGCTTCCCATAAACGACAATTATGTATTCAGCTCTCTCGGTGACTGTATATAAATGTTTCCATATTATATCACTCTACATAGTCGAAAGTGTTACTCCGTCGATAGGGGTTAAACCAAGATTGAAGATTTGATATATTATGAGAAAAGTGCGTATAAAAAAAGTAAGATGAAAAAGAATATAAAATATAAAAAAAACTTTAAATATTAAATTATAATTGCAATAAAAATAAATGTATAAACAATAAAATAAATCCTTTTCAAATTAATTAATACGAATATAGAGAAAAATATATTGGAGAAGGAACAGAGAACGCTAAATATGAAAGAAATTACAACAAAAGTATAAAGAATTATAAAATGAGCTAATAATATGACAAGTATGTATGTTTAGATTAATTAATACGCTTTTGATATGATAATTTTAATTTATTAGCTAATTCTTTGTACATGAAAAGTTAAAGAAAAACTTATATGAAGTACTGTACAGAAGATAAAATGACTGGAAAGAGAAAAGTGATAAAAAGAGATGGAAATATAATTGTACTGAAAATAAAAAATGGAAAAGAAACTGGAATATACAGAATTGGAAACGCGTAATAAACGTTTAATTGCGCAACGAAAGAACAGACAGAAGGGCCCGCGCGCGAAGGAAAACATCGAAGGAAAAGGAGACGATAAGCAGAAAGAACAAAGGGGTCGAAACGCGGGGTGGGATAACCGCGATGAGGGGTAAACGAGGAAAAGGAACAGGCGAGAGACTAACCGCGAAGAGGGGTTGGCGTTTCTATTCGGAAGGGGGTTGGTTCTGGCGTCTCGTTACAGCGGTTGGCTGTCGGAAGCGCGGATGATGCGGCGGGGAAGAGAGGGCGCAAACCCCCGAGGGGGTTGAAGCCGGTCTCGCCGTGTTTTTCGCCGATTGAATCAATTAAAGAGGAAAAACTCCCGGGGTAAAATATTCGAGACGTGTCCTGATCGTCGTACACGGTCGCATATACACGCGTGCTCGTTTGTTTGTACCGATCGAGAGATCGACGGCACTACCTTTTGGATTGTCAGGTATCGAGGAATCGGGTTTTTCGTCATTCGTGCGAGCTAAGATCTTGATGTAGAAAGCATGCGCCGATGCGTGCAACTTTTAACAACGAAGCATCTTTCAAAGGTTATAAATATCGATTAAGTATATATGTGTTATAATTAAATATATACATATTTTTACATTATAATATATATATGTAAGGAACACAAATAAAACATCCACACACACACACACACACATTTGATATTTTTTTTATTTGAAATGTTTTTATATTTTTTCAAAATAAATATTACAGTCTCCATTGTTGTGATATTTATTTATCGTAGAATTTAATGCGCTAATAATTTTATAAATGGCACTATAAATGGATATATTGTCGCTGAATATGTAAAACAATTATAAAGATAGAAGAGCGCATGTATTAATTTTCTCGTAAACAATTTTTATCTCTATATAAAAGTGTAAAAATATACTACAATAAAACGCAATCAAGTTTTGTATTAAAACTTGTGATATTACAATTTATTTCTATATACAATACATAATATTTAGTTTTAAAATAACCATATTATCAGTGCAAAATATTTGTGCTAAAAATATATTTGAATAGATGGCAAATAATTTAATATTTCTTATAATTATTTTCTGTTAAAAAAATGTACCCTCTGCACAAAACAAAGTATTTTTATGAGCAACAAAAAGAATTTGTAAGAACTACGAAAAATTTGTTTGCGCAAGGTGTTTCGTGTTCGCTTTGTAACGCGATCGGGATAAGAAGCATGCATGTGTAGTCGTCGTAAGGACTAAGAAATGAGAGAAGAGGAACGAGAAATACACAGAGGCGGAGTGTCAGGCAACAGGCTCTAATCTCTTAATTACCAGTGAATAGGCTCGCACCGCGTGCGGCCGTGCTAAAGACGATGCGGGGATTACCGGTAATAGTACTCTCGTAAGTCCACCATCCGGCTTGTTTGTTAAATAATATCATCGCTACCCGTGACAAAATATATTTGCGTAATATCCTTTCATTCAATCTGCGCTCTTAGTCGACTCGCAATCAAAAATCAATACAAGATTATTTAAAATTATAAATGATGTAAGGTAATGAAAAATTATAAATAATAAACTTCTTTTTTAACTTTGTTATTTTTGTCTAGCATCTTTAAAAGAAATGAAAAGAGGGAGACATTTATATCTGCATTTATTTTTTATATCTATCTATTAAACTGTGCTCGTACAAGAAAACATATAAGTATCACGGATTTCGAGATTGCGCGCGACTATCAGCTTTGACATTTTGCAAACAGCCGCAGAGAGAAATGACGATTCAGCAGATATCGGCAACGTCCGACGGATTCCTAATTGACAGTCTCGCAGTGTGGAGCCACGATTCGCCGACACGTCAGTTGATCTGCAATCGTAAGCGTAAAATAAAATAGGACAAGCGGAAGTGCGGCAAAATTTGTCGGAAGGATAAGAGCGATACAGGGTATTCAGTAATATATTTTTCTATAAACTTCTTTATTTATATGAATACAATTTTTGCAAAAAGAGATATCAAAGCATTTAGAATTAATAGCTTTTCTAAAAAGAGATAAATAATTAATATCTTGTATAGAAATGATACTTTAAAGATTAATTTTGTATCTGATTTACGCGCTCTTTCTATTTTTTAGATTAGTCTTTAGTTAAAAACTTATTATTATAAAAAATAGTTAATGAATATTGAAATATTTATTAATGTTAATAGATTTCTGTTTATATATGTGTATATAAAATAACAAATATATAATTTTTGTATCAAAAACTATTCTTCCGATACAGATTTTAGAAAAATACAATCCCGCACTTATCTAAGATATTAATATCACAGCAGTTCGATCCGGAGCAATAAGAGAAATTAATGCTACATATAAATATTTCACAAAATTTTAACAACGAATGAAAGGACAAGGGTATTAAAATCCTGCTGTTTCCCTGCTGTATTCTTGCTGTTTCGTAACACAATAGAAACAAGTTTTCAGAAAGAACGAATAAAAGACTAGAGTTCTTACAACCTGCCACTCAATGATAAAACGATAATCATAATTCAGATTTTTGCGATATCAATATCGCAAATTTAAATCCTTCGGTAAAATGTAAATCAATATTATCATTATGAGAAATTTATTATGCGAGGTTCTATGACTGCAATGTTTTTTTGAAATATAGCTATTACAGTAATTATTAAAAAAATCTAATACTAAATACAAGAACAATAAATCAGAGAATAACTTTTATTGTTTGTGTATCACAATCTCCTATATATATAAACAATCATTGGAAAACACTTCTTGTCATGTAAGGCAATAAATAGTTTTGACGAAGGCTTTTATTGAAAATAGTGGTTGTTTGTTAGAAAACAAAATTAGATACACATTTTCGATAAAGAAAAGAAATGCAATTGTATTTACGGTTCAACCATATAATAGCTCTATAAGTTATTTGTCGAACAAATCTTGTTGTCCTGTTGTCCCGTCGAGCATTTCTTTCCTTCGATATTTACTAGAGTCTTACCTAAATTAACGTTTCCTGAGTTTCCAAAGAGTCAATGATTTCGAGGTGAAAGTTTTCTTTGACGTTCTAATTTATTATCGCGTATCGTATTTCTCTGTCTGTATTGACCATAATTGATGAACTCTATAGACCAGCAATGTTTGCAATAAAATGATAATTACAATTCTTTACACACATATTGACGTATTTAATCGTCAAACATTTTATCATGTAAAAGAAAAACATATACATCGTTATTTCAAAGGAGAGGAAAAATAATTTTTATTTGTTTTATTTTATTATTTTTTTTTTTAATATAAAGATTAATAAAAGAGAGATAGAAGATGCAATTCTATAATATAAAAAAATACATAAATATGTATATATACAGACGTCATTATGATTCGTAATTCGAATTAATAACGATCCTTTCTAATAAAGTTTTAATCTAAATTTTATCTGGGCATAATCATATGGATTGTATACTTGTAATGTGATAATATCGACACTCATGTTATGACGTGGCTCAAGAAGAGAAGCCTTCCTCCTTTCCCCTCTCTGCTCCCCCCACACTCGTGTTATTGTCTAACTCGTTGATTTTATACGGTATCGCTAATGGTCCATGCATATGTAAAGATTTCTCGCAGAGGCTTCGCTGTGCTCGCGAGAGCTCAGCGTAGGGGTGCCAAGGGGCTTCGTTCGTTCCTATAACATCTGTTTTATATAACCGTTTTATGTCACATCCGCCCTTCGCCGATCATCCGTTCAGCGTGTGACGTATACAAAGTGTTTTATATAAATTCTTAATTTGATTAAAATACAAGCCAACCGAGCGAGGTCTCTCGCGCGAAACTTAATATCAAAAGATGATTAGTAATAATCGCAAATAATTAATAATTATCGCATCTCTGCACGACGTATGAAAATAATTGTTATTCGGGTAATCGTTGTTTACATGTATACGATGTAATTATGCGTCAGGACAGAGCACGCGATCAATCTCTTAGTTTCTCAGGCACGATACATCATAATAATAAAACAAAAATGAGTGATTCTCTTATTGTGTGTATAAAAAAACATAATTACATAATCATAAAAATTATGTATAATTATATATAATAATACACATTGTAAGCATATTTAAAATTCCTTTTTTGCAATATACATTTTAGCGTTACTATTGTATATAAGTTAAAAGAAAATTAAGAAAAATATTCTATGCTAGATTTTATATATTATTTGTAATTTAACGATACATTAAAAATATTTTTGCTAAGGTAAAAATAAAATATTTTAACATGACTTTCTCTCTCCCTCTCTCTCTCTCTCTCTCTCTCTCTCTCTCTCTCTCTCTCTCTTTCTCTTTCTCTTCTTTTTCTCCGTTATATGGAAACTGAATGGGTGGTCCGTAAAAGATAATCAACGAAGTGTATATCGTTTAAACTTTCTCTTCGAATATGTACAAATTTCAAAATTTTCTCGAGAAGGGGATGAGCACACGACACCGATTTCGTGCCGTGCCATGCCGTGCGCACGACATCACTCCCTGCCGATAGGTCGCGCCTTTATTTACTAGGTAACTTTTGTTATACCCAGTGCGCTTTTACGACCCTGCTGAGCCTTTAAAATTATGGTTCCTTTTTAGAACAGAGTTAAACACGTACCATCAGATTTCATTTTGATGCCTTCAAGTCTGACGAGCCACGCGCTATGCATATGACTTTGAAAGTTATTTTTTTCCCTATCTTTTTCCATCGTTTGCTAGAGATAAAATGTCAGATATCTATCTCTTAATTTATGTAAATTACATCAGGAGAAATGCCATTGTGCAAATAGGCCAGGCAGATATAAAACTTTCAAGAGTAATTGAAGATTTCATATGTAAAGATCTGTAAATATAAAAAATAAAAAGAGCTTGATAAGTAATTTCTTTTTTTAATTTATCTCTTGTGGAAAAATGCAACAAAAATATATGCGACATTTGATTTGTACAATGTAATTCTTATGAAATCAATACAATAATTTTTGGATTGTTCTATAACATATCTAATGCATAATACATATGTATATATATATATATATATATATATATATATATATATTACGTTTGATTTATCGTGATGATAATGTCATAAAGTGACTTGTCATAAACTTCAGTAGAGAGAGATAAATCTGGAACTTAATATATGATTCATATATGTGCCCAGTAGCGTGCGATGCCTATGCGCACTATTAGACATTATATAATCGTGTGGTTGTCGAAATTCGTCGAAAATAATTTGATAGCGCATATAATATGTTACTTATCGATGACGCAGATTTGATATCTTATATATGCCTTTAGAGTAATTGTTATTAGAAATGCAAATCTAATTTCTACGCATAAATTCTATCCTTGCACAAAATTGCGATGGGAAGAATTTGACAACCAATAGATCAACTTACAAAACTTTTAATCTTTCATCTCGTAAAAACACAACCCTAACAAAAAAAAATAAAAATCCCGTTCACATTATAGACCTCTATTGAAAACCACGAACGGTGATTGCGTAAGAATAGCGTAAAACTCGCTAGAAACGCTAGGACCGAAAATATCTTCGTAAAAGGAAGAAAAAAAAAGCGAAGGTGGATGATTTATTATCAGCTGTTTTGTTGTATATGTTTGTCAAATTTTCAAAACTAGCGGTAAAATCTATCCATCTCCGTTCATAAAGTTGTGGTAGCACCTGAGATTGTTCCTGGCTTACCGCACACGCGACGGCCGTAAAAGTGTTCACGTTTTCGAAAAACTAGACAAGCGCATCGCCATAAGTGCAATAAAAAGGCTCGAACCGAGCAACACAGTAGCCACTTTTTTGCCTTCTATATAAAAGTTATACGACAGTTCATCGTGGCAGTCCGAGCTGCGGCTTATATAAGGCCTTCGAAAAAACGGCTTGCACGAATAGCCTTATAATTTACGAAGCACAATCATTCCCTTTTGGATCCGAAAATAGTTTCTCCTTCGAGAAAACAATATTTTCTTTTCGGCTTATTTGATTTAAAATTCTGTTTTAATATTGCATTACCGATCAGAAGAATTGGATTTAATGTCTACGAAATTTAACTCGATACAAAATGATCTGTATTTGCCTACGGTGACAAATACGGAATAATACGGCACTATTCAAGACTATGATTCAATCCTACTTAATGACTAAAATACTAGTTCAAGGTAGCTGTCAACGAGATTGCAGTTACAGTTTATGATTGCATATGCAACGCGTAACATGTTATATCTTCGGATAAAAGTTTTATGTACTCGTCTGTTTAATGTAAAATGTTTAACCTGTGAAACGAAGAATTAGTTAGATTAGTGGAACTGCTTAAATAAGAATAAAATTTAGTAAGTACGCTTTGTCATTAAAAAATTGTAACAATAAAAATTACTTTTATTAACTTTATCAAATCGGGAATCATGGCTCTTTTACTGTAATGTAATTAATAAAATTAAGTAATTTGAAATTCATAATTGTCTTGCTTTTGAAATAATTGAGACAGCGTTGGCGACAATAATTATACTTGAAATAATTTATAGATGATAAATAATAGATATATAATACTTATATAACAATTAATACTTTTTAATTTTGAATTCTCAAACGAGAAGAAAAATTAATCAAAAATTTCCACGATATTACCTATGTATGCAAATTCTTTTTTTAAGCATTTTCATTATTTATTCATCTTATTTACTGTATAATATAAGAGATTTGATTTAATTAATCATTAGTTTGCTTTATTCATTTCTATGCGTAATATATATATAAATATATTGAATGATTTTTAATTATATGTGACAATACTTTAGAAAAGATAATTCTAGAATTCAAAACAAGAAAATATCTTTTTGGTTTTTTAAAATAATACAAAAATTATATTGTTATAAATGACAATTTACATAATTCTTTCCAATAATAACCCATTTTGTTAAAGATACAGAGTATCTCATATAAAATATGTTATCACAGAACTATTACTCAACAATAAAGATGAATGTATCAGAAGAAATGACCGACACGATCATCAAACAGTTCTTTAAAATGGTACTTCGGAAAAAATTTTGTGACGAAACGATTAACGTGCTTCGTGTAGAGAATTCCAATTTAGCCAAGGGAATCAATTTTCTTAGTGATTTTTTCAAAGTACGAATTTCATATACTATTCTATCCAAAATTGATAAGAAAATCTCGATACAAATCGCTGATATTGTCGTGAAATCGGAACCTGTAAGCGGCATACAGTTGACAATGATTCGCGACCAGGATTTATTTATATGCGAATTAACAATGCTGAAAGAAGTTCTGCCAAAGATCGAGAAGCTCGTGCAGAAGCAATTAGGACCGAAATTGTGGTACGGATCGCCAGAATTCAGAATTCTCGTTATGGAGAATCTATCGGAAAAAGGATTCGTTATGAAAGATCGACAAAAAGGACTGCCGATGGAACATTGCCTTCTTGTGATCGAGCAATTAGCCAAACTACACGCGAGCTCCGTAGCGTTACACGAGAAGGTAAATGTACATATGCAAAATAAAGTATTGCATCTAATTATGAAATATAATAATTTGATCTTATAAGACTTGAAACATTTACAGAATCAAATTACTCACCCATAAATCTCTGAGTTCTCGTTTATAAAAAATTTTATTTTGTTATCCATAAGAAAATTAAAAAAATATATATTTTAATATATAGAATAAGACATATAATTTTTATAAATTATTTTGTATATCATTTTGCGCAATCATCCTATAAGATCTATCGGCAATTTTATTACAGTCAAATTATTATAATATGTTTATTCGATATATAAGGAAATCAAAATGATAAGATATCAATATTATAAGTATTTAGATAATCAAAGCTTAAACTTAGATAGTGAACTTTGAAGGAATCCAAGTTGATCGAGTCATTTAAAAACGGCGGGATTCTGTCTGTGAATTGTCCAGCGAGTTTAATGCGAATGTCGGAAATATCTCTGTTGAATGTAAGTAAGGCGATTCGAGGTTGGACCGATCAAAAGTACGCACACATCGCAAATAAATTAGATAAACTGGTGAAGACATTTAGAGATAGGTGCGCCGACATTTACAAATACGAACCTAACGAATTCTGTGTTTTAAATCATGGTGATTGTTGGATTAACAATATAATGTTCAAAGAAAGTGACAATGGAAAACTCAGCGATGTTCTGATGGTAATGTTCTTTCTCATCAAAAATAAGTTTTAATTATTTTGTTGAGAACATATTCAAAGCTAAATAATCCTTCGGATATACATATGCAGAATAAGTTTTCGCTACAACTTATCAAATTTTTAATTTGCCCTGGAATATTTAGATAGGAATTAATTTTCTAAACAAATATTTACAGGTGGACTATCAAATGTCTGTTTATTCATCTCCAGCTATTGATTTACACTATTTTTTGAACATTTGTCCGCAAATGGAACTAAAATTCGAGAATGATGATTTTTTATTGAATTCATACTTGAAAATCTTGACAAATACGATGATTTCAATAGGCTGTGCTACGAAAGCACCTACAATGGAAAAATTAAAGGCAGCCCTACATAAGAGACGAATATACGCTGTGTTCGCAGGTGTTATACTTAACTTGAGAATGATGGCCGATGTAAAAGATACTGAAGATTTCGTGGACTTGTTAGAGAAGTTGCAGGGAGAGACAAAGATGGACGTATTTAAAAATCCAGATACTGTGATATTAGCTCAGAAGATGATTCCCATTATGGATCGAAGAGGCTATTTCGATTAAAAGTAATACATTCAGTAATTATTAACATGTAACTTTATCTTATTAATATGCAGTTTTTATTTGCATTAAACAAAGAATAAATATAGCATATATCTAGTAAGAAATATTTTAAATTGTATTTACTATTGTATATGTATATATATAATAAATTATTATATATGTATGTATATATAATAAATAGTTAGTTATACATAATTATATAATATAGTGTTATATAGTATTGTAGTTATATATTACATATATTAATAATGAATTAGTTATATCACATACATTCTTTTCTAACAATTTTGTTAAAAAATATTCCAGCATGATATTTGTTCCCATCTGTCTGGAGATTCTAATTAATTTGTATATTCGTAATATTTTAAACTGGATAAAAAATGTAATATAAATAATATTTTGTGTGCAAACCGTTCGGGACGGCGAAAAGTCAAGATGTTACGCAAGTACGACAAACAAAGATAAAATTTCAGTCAAAAGATTCTCGTCAAAGAATAGAATAGAGTATTCGCAACATTTCAATAGTAATTGATTTATTGTAAGGCAGTAAAATATTTGTCGAAGAAATCCCCATGTTGCCTTCCGTCCCCTACCTACATCATGAACAGAAAGATTGTTGTGGCAGATCTCGACGCTGACCTGGTTGGACGAAACTATTTGGACGGAACTCTTGTTTTTTTTTTCACACAGAAAAAAAAATCTCCATCTCTCTTGTACTCGAGATGAAAGAATCGGTCTATCTCTCCTTCTGTTTTTTTTTTTTTTTTTTCTCTATCTTGTCCGAGTGTCTCCATTTAAAAATGAGAAATTTATTTGCACTCGTTAACAAACTTAAACATTCCGTAAATCACCGTTCAAAAGGGCAAAATCGAACAATTCAGTAGCCGATCTTTGGTATTCCGCATGAGACGCAAAAGAAGGAGAGAAAGGGGCTAAGGATACTGCAGCAGGAGAATAATGGTAACGTTCGGCATACCCGTAAAGTAGGTCCGGGTTATTCGGGTCATCAATGCAACCGATTTCAGTAGCAAACCTGAAAATCTCACTTTAGTTAGCGAAACGGCCGAACTCTCTTCACAGCACGCGTTTAAATAATGTTCTGTATAGATGAAAAGAATGACCGGCAAGCTAATAGATAAAGATTTGGAAATTTTCCGATTATAAATTAAATAATAAGTGCTTTTAAATGCATTTTAACACAATTTCAGATATTTTATTTTCAGAATAAAAGTTTTCATGTTTCTGTCGCAAAGATTATGAAATATTTTAAGAATTTTGACACGCATGTTATATTTTAACACGCAAGTGAGCCAGTAATTTCTTCATGCCATATTTATATATATATATATATATATATATATATATATATAATACATGTGTGTGTAAAATCTAAACAACTGTAAGTAGTAATGTGGATAAAACTCGCGGTTCGAAAAAACGGACGAAGCCGCATTGAATTCACAAGGGTTTACGATCTAATCCGTCGATTTTTCAGGTTCTACACATTAATATCACTCGCCCAACGAATCTGTCAATGTCTACCATCCTGAATAATGCCTTTTCTCGCGTTATTTCTTGGAAGAAATAGCGACAAGACTGCTGGCAGCTTCCGTGGCTTATAAAAAGCAATTGATAAATTTCGAATGCCGGAATTTTTTTCACAAGAAGATGGGATTATGCGAGAAGATAAATGCATTTTTTTGATCGATGCAAAGGGGTAAATGCTCTTAAAGCAAAAGGTGGTACTGTTAAGATGACAAAAGATTTTTCGGGATAATGTAAAAAATATTTTAAAGAGAGAGATTGATTCCAGTCTTATTATGCGCGACGAAACTTATTTCTTATACGCGTAGACATTTATAATTCTTCAAGTTTTTTTTACGTTCTTTCTTTTTTAAAAAAAATATGAAGAGTATCCGAGTCGAAATTTTGCTCTTATTTCGAGAACTTTAATTTTTTCATGTTTATAAATTCTAATAGATTCTTTTTAAGTTATATAAAAATTGAACTTTTATTATTATTTATAATTATAAATAGATTGGATAATAGAATGGATAATATATCAATATACTTTTCAAGTGTAAAAAATGTCAAAGAAACGATTAAGCAATAGACAACACAGATGTTTCCCTCGTCTTATAATATCTCAAATACATCAGAATTAATCTCATCATCCCAAACGAGATTAGCCGTTTGATATTGAATCAAAGCACTCTCATTTCAAGGGCAGTCGGTAGGTTGTGTAAAAAAAAAGGAACATACTTATCGGTATTATTCACGCCAGTTCCGAGTCTCATACGGGTGCATTTACGCCGTCGGCGCGCAATTTCGACGTGCGATGTGTAAATACGGACATGTCATTGGACAACAATATACCCGTGGGACTCGGATCATCATTGCGGTATCAACGACCACGCCGTTCACCCCGCAAGGCCTTTTTCGACGCTATTCCATGGCCGTGCGACGAGTAAATTATTGCTAAATGGTTGGTTGACCGGCGGATGTCAAGATGCGGGCTCAATTCGGGTGGTCGTGGGATCTATTCACGAAAATGAGATACGGAATAAAAAATATATTATTATTTTACGTAAAAACATAATCTAATAATTGTATATCATCAACATATATAATAATTGTATATTTTATACACCGATGTTGAAAAATATTAATTTATAAACATACGAGTGGCAACATACATACATACATATATATGTTTCCTAAAAGATATCAAAAGCATTTACTAAGAGACGCGAATCTTTCAAAAATCCGTATTAGAACTAAAATATAATATTCGTGCGCGAAACTCTTCTTTGTCTCGTATAAATGCGTTTTTGCTACTCATGCACTAACAATAAGTAAAAAAAATATAATAATGTATCATGTTTCGCATATTTGCAACTAGTATCGCATTAAAAATGTAATCGGGATCAAAATCATCGTTTCACTAAAACAGAAAATCGAGACAGAGAGAGAGAAAGAGAGAGAAAAATATAATTTGGGAAGATTATTACAAGTCTATATAGCATGTCAACATTTCACTTAATAAACGTGAAAAGATTTTAAATATAAAATTTAATTGAACTAATGTTAAAATAAAAGATCAATATATATTATTGATTAATTACACGGTTTTGAATCGGTCAATAATTTTCTGTAGAAAGCAAATTTTTGTAAAAAGTAAAATATATCATATTCATCAAGAAACAAATATATAAATAATATATATATATATATATTAAATTTTGCGATATTTTTTGTTAACAACTATTCAGTCTCGAATACAGAAGCGGTAGATGTTTAGGTAATTACAAATCACACGAGCTTGTTATACGTCTTGTTGTGCGTTAAATAAAAAATCAGAATTGCAAAAAAAAATATTATACAAAACAATTCCAAAGATTATATAACACTTCTATGTTTGATGTATTTTCCTTCCACAGATTTTCTGAAAGAGTTCGCGTAGTATTGGACTCTTCTTGAAACGCGTTGCACTCATTGTCAGATTTACGCTCGCGACTATGATTCTGTGTGACTGAGAGAAGCCAAACGTGATTACGATCGACTAGTGATACCGGCAGGGGTGTGAATACCGTTGTCGTAATAAAGCGAAAGCGCTGGATTCATGTCGAGTGACACGTGGCGAATCGTGCTCTGGTACAAAACTGATATCATTGTATCACTACATGCCACGTGACTGCCACTTAATAAACGTACATTATATCTCTGTCAGTCAGCGCGAGAAAGACGGTCCTTTCCCGAAACTATTGATCGATATCGTCCCTAAAAGTGCTTTCCCGAAGGGTGATCATCGGATCACTGGTTATGCTCCTTGTGATGAAATCAGTGATTCTGAATGAAAGTCGGAAGTTAACGAATGTACAATTAAACCGATTCCTCGTTGTACAATATTAAATGATTTTATCAACGAATTTAAATTAAGTATATTACAGGATAGGACATAGAGGATAAATTTATTAATTTATTATCACTGCGAGAGAGAGAGAGAGAGAGAGAGAGAGAGAAAAGATCGCAATATAAAAAAAATTTGAAAATCGAGAAATACCTATTATATGATTCAGAAAAATTAATCTTTATATTCGACAGCATTTTACTAAACTATAATTGTTTACTTTACGTAATTTTAATACATACTCTCATATTATGCATAATCTAAAGGATCTTTTTTTTTTTAACGTTTTATTTAGCATACATCGCGAGAGAAATGCTTTTCAGAATACATCCCGCGACAGAAATCCTTTTTAAACAAGGTTCTTGAAATAAAAAGTGGTTACGAGTAACACGCGGTCAACAAACTAGTAAACTAAAGTGAATCAACATTCTCGAGTTGGGAAACAGGACACCGTGTGGTCCGCACGCTGTACGTGCGCGTGGGGGTGTCAATTTGTTCGACCGAGTCCAACTCGACCCTGTTTGTTTCCAGGAGAGCTTTATTTGCAGCACGCAAGAACCACGTCCGACGGCCGTCGAGGGGCCGGCGCGACGCGACGGTCAGAGGAAGCGGAAAAGTGGACGCGCCTCGCGTTATAACGACCTCCTGATGCCAGCTTCTTGTTTCAGCAATGGGAAAAAAGGACAATAACGAGGTGAAGCGACCGGCCAGCGAAACAGCCGGTTTACAAAGCCGAGAAAACAAGGCAGCCCCGCGGTGCGCAGCTTTTGCGCCTCGCTGCGAAAATAAGCGCCTCAATTTATTTTAGAATCTGGCTATACACCCTCGCGAGAGAAATGTGAGAAATTAATGGCAAATATATATATATATATAAATAGTGAAATATTATTCTTATCAAATTGACATATACGATCTTTTTTATATCTATCAATTTGATCGTAAAAATAATAATCAGTTTGATATCATAATAGAAAATCTGACGCTGCGAGAAAAGCATACTATTGAGCATATATATATTATTGAAAGTTGCTGAAAACTATTAACAAATGTACGAGCTAATTCTTTTTCTTTTCTTTATATATTTTTTTATTTTGCTAAAGATAAAAATAAAATTTTTATATTCTTTTTTATATTTGCAATAAAAGAGGAAAAAAAAATCAAAATTTTCTTACTACAGCTATTATTATCTCGAGACAGGAACGTTATCTTGAAAATTATTTAATTAGATAAGAACTATCTTACGCCTAATCGATTTTGGAACACAATAATCGAGGATATATAATAAATGACGGTCGAGCATGTATGAAGTCGTAACTATTTCGGAAGCCGCAAAGAGACAAATCATTTACTGCAGTAGAAGAAAGATCGGAACAGAAAGGGAATGGGACAGGACAGGACAGGGGTGGCAAAGCACGTGCGTCATGTTACGCATGTATCGAATGCAATCGGGATACGCAGCCCCCCCAACAACAAGGGCGAGAACACGCCGCGCGTACAAAATGCGACATCCGGACCGGTCAATTCCCAAGCTCTACCATAATCGACACGTAACCCACTCGTCCCTTCGCCCTCCACCCCCACCCCCTCACCCTCTCATCCCCGTAGCGCACGTGTGTGTATCTCTCGTTTGTTCTAAAGCTGGCGCCACACTATGCGCGTATTCACGATTTGCGAATCGTGATTCGCAATTTATAATGGTGCAAAAAAAGTTGTCGTTTGCGTGTAAATGTCTTACATTGTTTGCGATTCGTATAGTTAATTATCCGCAATTCCTAATTCGTCATCCTAGTTTATAATTTATCATGATGTTTCAGTAAGCATTTGCACACGTGCTCTTGGTTATTTTTTTTTTTTTTTTTTGCTCGCAAGAAACTTCTTCGTGGCTGTCACTCAACTTCGTTACTCTTTACGTTACTTTATTCTCTGCCGATCTGCCGACAAGCAATCGTGTTTCCCAAAATATGATAGAGGTGAACGGGTGACGCGTAATAATTCGATACTTTTAGATACGAGAATAAAAAAATATGCATAAAATCAAATCGACTAATAATAGTATTTAAAATGTTAAGGTAAAGCGATAATGAATATTATTGATAAATGATAGTGTTATTGATGTATGTATATGATATACATATAAAACGTGAATATTCCAATATCATGGAGAAAAATTCTGTTCCATAAAATTAATGATATTGCTTGCGATAAAACCAAATATATGTACAAATAAAAATATTTTTAAAGTGTTAGAAATTTTTTTAAATATTTTCCTATTTCCTATTACTTTTGTTATAATGGTATCTTATTATTAATTTCATTTAATGTATATATATATATATGTATAGCGAATCTTTTTTATGGCAAATGTAATCGATTTCAAAGTTTCGCAAAGTTCTATCGTTCTTGCGGATGATTTCCAACGGTGTTGTTTTCCTCGAAATAATGTGTAGATGCAAAAAATTGTTCCCTTGGGGATGCGAGAAGCTTTCACCGCTACTGCTGTAACAGCATTGCCGTGACGCGAGACGCGCGTATCGGTAATGTAACCAATCATGAGACGCAGCTCTGTTCGTTCAGAAGGTCCTAGTTGCTGTTGGCTTGGTAGGTCTGGCTACGGTCTGCACGAGAGAGTTATTCCGAACGGTCGGAGTTAGTTTGGACTCGGGTCCGCACGTAACGAGGAGTTTAATGACATCGTCGACGTCCATGTCGGACACGTGGACGCACCGAGGGGATCGCCATCTCACTTTTATTTTGATGTATCTCCGGTTCTCGAGATTCTCCTCTCGAGACGCGTCTTCGTTGTCGAGAAACTGACTCGTCCTCTCGTCGGGTTTATTGAGCGAAAACAAAGATATGAAATAAATATATATATAAGAATTTTGCAAAAGTATATATACATATTTATGAATAAATATATTCTATTTATATATATGAGGTTGTTTTGAGCGAGAATCGTCATATTGTCATATTTAGGAATAAAATTCGTAAAGAACTTAAGTAAAGAAAATCTTGTATTGTACATAGCTTATCAGAATATTTTTAATTTATATAAGATAGCGCACAATGCAAATTAGTAAATACGTAATTGTAGATATCTTTTTTTACTCGCTACAAAAATATAAGTAGTACAAAAGGATTATGCATCTTTTATTATGCATTAAGATAGAACACGATTTTAGTTAAAATATCATAATAAAATTTTATATCGTTTTTATTTTTTATATTTATTTTAGTTAATTTTTCCCGAAGCTCCGGGATTGCTCGCACGATGACGCAACGTAGATACGGAGGACAAGTTCCGATTACACGTGCAAACCATGCCGAGATCGGCGGCACGTGGCAACTCGGTATCCCGCGGCTAAAACAGTAAAGAGACGGACGAAGGGCCACGCGGCTTTTACTACAGTTGCAAATACGTGCATGGGACATGCAGGGAGGATGCGAGCCAATGATGCGTGCTCCTCCGAATTGTTACCATCCACGAGTACCCTGTTATTTTTGCATTAAAATCACCCCCACAAAATCCCTCGGACGTACCTTCCTTTTTCCACGCTAGAACGTGCGAGCGATAATCACGTTAATTGTCCTGGTAAAGCGGATGAAGTTAGATGAAGAAAATAATCGGATGAAACATATATCCTTACGTTTCAAGTATTTTAGAATATATACGCAATTTTTGTTCCTTCATTTGTTTGTAACATTCTATGCATTGTACTATGTTTTTTTACGGCTCTTCGAAAACACGAGTATTAGTCGAGTTCCACTAAAATAGTAACGCTTGGGTTTATTTTATGAGCTCTAAATTTTAAGATCAGTTAATGGAGTTTTAAAAGCTGTTTCTAGTTACATTTGTAGATTAAAGGATGCGTGAAATGAGTTTTTTATATGAAATAACGATTACCTTCTGCATTACATGATTTATATGATATTCTTATCAATCTTTTTTTTTTCGCGCATAACAACTTTATTTTATCATAATATTAATTTAAAGCTTAATTCAAATTAGATATTTTTCAATGTTAAAAATTAAAAGCTCGCGAGTCGAAAATATCAATAAAATTTTTAGCTAAAATTTGTAGTTAAACAGAATAAAAAGGTAAATTAGTTCTTATATGCGTATTGTAGTATAAGTATAATAAGAATAAAAATAAATCTCTGATAAATTTATACATAGATGCATGCAGGCGTTTCTAGCTTGCCAAATCTTGAGAATAGCGTTCATTTCTTAGTTCTTGGGATCACAAGACGGATAGGTATTAAATTTAACGATCCCGAGTAGGCCAAGTGCCACAATGTGTTAATCTCTGGACATTTACGACTTATTATCCACAAGACCCCGATTCGTTTATGAGTCGGGCTTTGGACACTCCTCTAATTCCAATAAATCATCAACATAGCCGATCGCCGCGCTCTCGTTATTTCTCGCACGACAGGAAATCGATCGTAAAATTTGATCCGTCAGTCATATAAGCGCAAGCCTGCTGGAAAGTGAAGAACCGAATCGTCACGAAACCGGTGTGATTGCGCACCTGTAATATCGCATTCAAAGGAATCATCTCCGAGCACGTTGCCTTCCGAGACACGAAGACTAGTGGGTAATTCCAATTTGAATTAGAGCAATATACAAGCCATATTTTCATCAGACATTTAACGATATATGTATATAATCGTCATTTAGATTTTCGCTTAATATAACAAACGTGATTCACACATACAATGTCGATAAATCATAAAATTACATTTGTCGCTAAGGATGTCACTGCTCTTCATTAATATATCAAACAGATCGAACATGTATTCATGTAGGTTTAAATATTGTATATAAATAATCAGCTATATATACAATCTGTGCAAATCTCTTGTCAAATAATATAATTTAATTGCTTTTTACTATATCTTAATGTTTAATCGTGCAATAAACTATGATCTTGTTGTAGAGTCAAGTATTAAAAATTTTATTATAAAACTTTTTCTATTATATAACTTTTAATTATATATATATATATATATTATAACATAAATTGTTTTCTGATTTTTTTGGTTCTAATTCCTAATTGATAATAATTAATTTTTAAACAATAATAATAAATAATGTTATATAATAAAATTTTTAATACTTGATTCTAAAGCAGGATTATATCATAGCATATCATAGCATATATATTAGTATGAAAACAGTATGATAATTCGATGTGATATGAAAGATGTCCACTAATATATATCATTTTAAATATGGATTTAATTATTCAATTTTTTGAAATCGATATTCTGTATATAACGCGTTTTAATTTAAAGAATTTCATACGTTTTCGCATATCAGGGCATCGCATCCGTTCAGAGTCACGGACGGTCGTAGCCGACCGAAAACGATATTCGGCTCTGGGAAAACGGCCGTACATCAAGAACTCGTTAGGTCTTCGGATCTCTTCCTCTCTCTTTCTGTGTCGACTAGATTGTCATGCGGGGAGACAGAGGGTGGACAGGTGCGAAAAGCGCGTTTGTTAAAAATCACTCGAAAGGCGGCCAGTTTTGTGTCTCATAGCGGAGCGTGCGCGCGCGCGGCCATTCTTTCGATTTTGTGCTTTTTCTCTCTCTCTCTCTCTCTCTCTTCTTCATCTTCTTGGTCCATTTGTGCTTGGACGCGCGCCAGGACATATAGCTACAGGATGCAGGTATATAAAAACGGCCACTATTGTTCTCTCCTTGTATTTTAGGATTGGTTGCAGTCATAATCTGTATGGTTGCAAAGCGGAATATCGTTTTGCTACATAAGCCATTTCTAAACAGCTATAAATTTTATATATATTCGTCATAATTATTTAATATATAATAATATTAAACGCGCGAGAAGTTGTTAGTTTGAATCTTTTATGAAGTAGAAGTTATACACTTTTTTCACATTATTATACTTAATGATTCTTCAAAGTGCATATACAAATATTAACTATATTTTTATCCTTCTTTGTCATAATCAGTAGAAACGGTAGAAACGAAGCTCGCCGATTACGATAACATTTGGAGTATCTCATTATGAATGCGATAAAAAATGCGGACATCCCGTGCCGACAAAAGCTGTCGCGGCGTGGGGTGGGAAACGTAAAAGTTGGACGCGTCCACCCCTCTTCGGGTCAATTACGGCGCGAGACAGACCTCCCGTCTCGGGGATCATTATCGCGAAATTGTGCGTATCGCGTGCGCCACCACCGTACCACCAATGCAACCCCGTGCAAGCGCGGAATTGGATTTTGAGATGCGAAAATACGAGTCCGCGGGGGGGACCTGGTTATCCGAGAGGGTGGCGAACGATGGATTCACGTGGTGAGACATCTGTCGGACAACTTAACAACCGTCCGCCTCTCTCACCCCAACCCTCTATCCTTCTTATATATGTATATTGTAACACTGCAGAGCGATACATCCCTGAGACGCCCCGCCGTTTCTTTTCGCAGTTACATACTCTCTCTCTCTCTCTCTCTCTCTCTCTCTCTCTCTCTCTCTCTCTCTCTCTATTTCTCGCCTCTTTTTTTCTCTCGTTTGACAAACACACAACACAATACGAGGGCTGCGAGACTGGTCACGTGCGTCGAGAGTTGTCATACTCATCGCGCGTAATTGTTGAACGATTATCGCATTTTTCTCGCATGATTAATTCACGAATCATTTCCAATCTCGCGATGTGTCTTTTTTCAATTGCGTTAATTGCAAGAGTTTGCAATCTTTCGAAGAAATGCAATGTATAGACTTATAGGACCTTGCGCGTGCGCACGCTTTCGCATACAAGTATATATCCGATATATTATTTGTGTGGACGATGCAACGGACTGTCTCTGTGTGGACACACCGTACGTCCACACGATTTCATTCGGTGCTCTATTTAGCGCTTGTTAGCGGCGACAATACCACGCAGCTGATCCCCTTAACGAGGTCGAGGCTCGCATTGTGCGAGGGTGTAAAGCTCCGCGCGTGGCCTGTGTGTGCAGCATAAGCATGCAACGGAGACGCGGACAAACGAGTCGACCGTTAACCCATTATACGTTCGTAAAAAAACTGCAAATAAATTCAGGTAAGGGAGTAAATGCGCTCGCGCTCACCCGAAAGCTTCACTCGATAATCTATTTTACGCGTGCGCCTATACATGTATATTTCTCATTTATTAATACAGATTTATATCAATCTAATGCACACCTAAACCACACAAAATCTAATTTACATTGTACATTCACTAATTTATGCTTTTATTATGTATTGAGTTTGCACAGAAGCACAATATATGATAATTTAAATTTTTATCGATAGCAAAACAAATATCATAGATATATTTCGCAAATATATATGCGATTATTTTACAAAAAAATAATTTTTTTTTTTTTTACATATAATTGTAACACAAAAATATATTTTATATTTTAAAATGGCTTTTTTTTTCGTATTACTTATTATAATGTTAGAAGGAAAAAAAAACGTAGAATGTAAATGATATGCAAGTGTTAACAATATCAAAGTATTTATAGATACTGCAATATATACATTTCCGTTGGCTTAAAATCAGACTGGATTGAATTCATATGGCAATTAGTCGGGAAAAATGTATGTCTGGCGAAAAAGAAAGATACTAAATCGCTTTAAATTCCGGATGTTAAAATTGACTTGTATAAACTAATTAGCTATCGTTTCGTATATTTATATCGTAACATGTTTACTCTAAAAACCGGCCACGCTTTTTTATCTCTTTATCTGCTGTCTTTCTTTGCTCTTTCATACGCTATGGAAACAACTTTCTGAGGATAACGTATGAATAATTTTCGCTCACAAAATGCATATGATCAATAAGCATGATTTATTGCACAATCAAAGAAGACCTATATAAATTTTACCGATAGTTTTATCAATACAATTTTCAAAAGTATTTTAATTCAAATTGTTTATTCAAAAAAAATTACGACTGATAAGAGTTGAAGAAAACTGACGCTTTTATCTTTACAAGAATGATCTTCCTCGATATACATATATTGGAGCTCGAAAGATCTGCTTAAAAATGCAATACATCTTTTACAAACGCTATGCCTAAAACAGACGTCTCATTTTCTACGCAAGGTGGGCCATGTCGTCTTCGTCACGACGACACGGTCATAGATCTGAAGGATTTGTCCTGTCGGCGACGAAATGTAAAACACATTCGGATACAGGCGTGTGTTATATATTGGTTCCGGTCTACCAACATAGGGGGTTTCATCTTATGTGAACAGGTTTAGAAACCGTTAAGAGGTAAATTCTATGAAGAGTGAGAGCCGTTTCTCTCAATAACTTTGGCTCTGCATTTCGTTTTCGATAATTCATTTTTTATTTCAACTAAGTGTATCTATTATTAAAGAGAATATTTAGGTATCAAATATATTTTATAAAATTATTCGGAGGAGGATTGTAGAATAAAATAAATTATAGTTGTAATATATATATGCATATAACACTGAAAAAACACAACAGACACAGTTTGAGAATGTATAGTTTTTTATTCGGATTTTCTTTTAGAAAATGAAGTGGTGTATATGAGTAAAAGTAGATGATTGATTTAAGGAACAAAACATTAAAAGAATTGAGTATGTTAAGACACGGTTGTGTGAAAGATGATAATTAAATGACTTGATATTGACTTGAGATCGAGTTATTAAATCTATCCTAAGTAATATTCACAGAATGCCAGACTTTGCATCTGAAGAAAAAAATTCGTTCTAGTAATTAACGAAATTTATCTTGATCCGCATTTAAGAATTATGATATAGTACGAGTACATAAAAGAGATCTTAAACTTTATATATAATTACGTGTAGGAATGAGATATTTTTACTTGATGCATTTAAAATATCATTGAAAATATACATGTTGAAATATATAAAATTTCAAAATTACAGCTTGAGAAAAATTGTATTTATATCTGTATTTGTTAAATCAATTTATTATAAATTTTGTTTGCAGTTATAAATTGAATTGCATCTCATATACTTTTATAATACTTATTACATGCCCTATTATAATTTATATAGATGCAATAGATACAGGGTTAATTTTTGTAGTTGAAAAACAAATTGAATCTTAGACAGGCGAATCTTCAGAAACGTTCCTTCTAGAGATGATACATCATCGCTTGACGTATGAGAGGGATCACGCGAGAAGCGTAGGAAAATATATTGTAACGACGATTTGCATACGCAGCTCACTCTGAATATCTTCTGATTGCCGTTGAATTGACGGATCTCTTTTGACTAGAAAAAAATCTTGCACGAGTGTTCGCATATGCTTCTTATTTGCACGCGATCTCCGATGCGCACGATCATTACGCTTCTTATAAAATTCAGATTTTCATTGGGCATATTTTTTTAAAAAAATTAATAGATTTACTAAATGATAGTTTAATTGGTGCATATTTATTAAATTTATAGAAAGTCATAGATGATCAAACAAGCCTTGAAGATGAGAAAATTTATTTATCGGAAGATAAATTTAATTTTCTATATCACTTTACTAAAAAATTCAGTTATATAACGAGCAATAATAAATAGCAATGAATTAGAATAATGTCGTTCAATCTCTTTCTAAGATACGCATGTTCCCTGCAAAAGGGTCGAATAATCAAAATATCAAAAAGAAGAAGAAAAATGTTTTTGTAGAGTTGTTCCTAAGCCTGCTGTGCTCGAATCAAGAAGAATTCATAATCAAAGCTCGTAAAGACATCAAGAGAGAAAGTGGTCAATACTTGTTCAGTGTGTTAACGCGCAATTTCGAGATACATGAATGTTTCTCAATAGGAGGAAGGGAGGAAGGGACATCTTCTTGTTGCTTACCGATCAGGACTCGCTATCTCTTTGTATCTCTGCTGCGACTATAGAAAAGAAGTCAAGAGGCATCGTAATAATAATCAAAACGCAAAAGACAAAATATGAATGTATAAGTATAATAATACAGTATTTTTAAAATATCTAACGAATAATTATAATACCCGTATACAATATAAATGTAATCATTGTTATATTTTACCATTTTTATATATGAAGGAAAGGAAACATAATTAATATAATAACTTGTAATGTAAAATTAATTACTATAAGAAATAATTCTCGGCAATAAAGATAAAGTATACTAATAAGTATAATAATAAATATAATAATACAGTAATTTTAATAAGTACTATTAATTTCTATGAGAAATAATTATTGACAATAAAGATAGGCAATAAAAAATAATTATTTTTTAAAATATCTAACGAATAATTATAATACCCGTATACAATATAAATGTAATCATTGTTATATTTTACCATTTTTATATGTGAAGGAAAGGAAACATAATTAATATAATAATTTGTAATGTAAAATTAATTACTATAAGAAATAATTCTTGGCAATAAAGATAAAGTATACTAATAAGTATAATAATAAATATAATAATACAGTAATTCTAATAAGTAATATTAATTTCTATGAGAAATAATTATTGACAATAAAGATAGGCAATAAAAAATAATTATTAATATATTACCTGAATCTGAGGCAATTTTTATTCTTATTGTTAGAAATATATCTGTCTTTTAAAAATATATCATGAACATCTTTTTGGAAAGTCATTGTCAACAATTGTCAACGGATGATTAAAGGACTACAGACTACTAAAGGATACAGACTTAACTTCGCAATACGCAAATATAGTTACTCAGAGCGGAAAACTGTCAGGAAACATACAAAATATTATTCCTACTGTGATGAAGAACAGAAGAAAAAGGAAGTTCTTTCGCCATCTTTGAACCAAACCAGTCAAAATGTCTATGTATATAATGACGGCTAGAAAAAGGTCTATTATCTGGCCAAAACGAATAGCCGGTAAATATGCGGAACGTTCACGTAAGAGACATGTAATCCAAAGGACGATGGCCAAAGAGCCTCCTCTCAGCGAGAGTTTTACCGCGAATTGTTAAAAAATTCGAGACAAAAAATTGACCTTTGTTAATTAAGCGCAAATATATCTTGTTTCTTTCTGAAGGAATAATGGTTTTCACGAAAAGGATGAGTAGGTATTATAATACATGCCAAAATAATCATGCATGGAAATTTATACATGCATACATATATGTATATATATATATATATATATATATATATATATATATATTGTATTTTATTAATTTATATCGCTTTTATATTGAGCATCTTATATAATAATATAAGTAATATATTAAAATTGTTTTAAAATACTTTAAATATATATTTGCTAATTGCACGCTGTAAGCTCTTAAATAGCTACATAACGTCTATAATCTAAAGTAGTTTACAGTGTATGTACATTTACGCTCTTAAATTTGCGTTCTAAACGTGCCGCGAAGTGATCACCGGCCATCGTGGATCACCTCGCCTACTGGAATTAATCAACGACAGAGCATCAAAGAGTAGTAGACTATCCACCTCCCAAACAGTTTGTTTATCGTCGGCCTGGCGGCAAGCCGATCGGTCTGATGATTCGCTCTTTTTCCGTCAGAAATCATCCGTCTCGGATACCGATGGTTTCCAAGAATCTCTGACGTTTCTAATTCACCAACTGACATGCACCAGTTCTCCCCTTTTACGAGAAAAATCGCTCCTTACATCTCAAATTCTTTTTCTCCATAACTGATTGCGATCAATCTGAAAAGATCGCTTTGCGACATGATAATATCTTGCTTATATTTCACAAGCGCGCATACGAATGATATATGGAAATAATATACAAAAGTATATTAAACTGTATGTGCATGTACACGCTTTTTTTTTGACATTCCAGGAACATGATCATTGTAAAAGACCTTGCCAGAGTGAAAATACATTTCAATATAGGTATATGTCAAAATGAGAGTAGATTTTAACGCAAAATTATATTTTGCAGAAAACAATTTCAATTCAAATAATTGAAAATTAATACAAACAAATGATTTGAATCATTAGTGTATGAAAAATTTACAACTAAAGAGAGAAATCTAAATTTAAAGAGATAGAAAAAATTTGTTTCATAAATAGAGTCTTATAGATTATAAACTTGAGATTCACACTTTTTGTGTTCTAAGCTCTTTATATCCTTATTTGGATCGAATATTCTCTCGTTTAAAGACATATCGTGTACAACAAAAACATTGCGCGATGATGCGTAAAGAGCGGACGATAAAAAAGTGCATGAATGTTATTGCACCGAGAGATAGTCTCACTTTTCTCGCCGCAGCTTTCTCGGCATCCCGGCTCCTCGGCGTTATGTAAACAACGAATGGACGTCTAGTTAGTTTATACTTTGTTTTAGAGATGTTAGCCAAACACGCGCGCCTCGCTTTGAATCGTCGCCGCCACCAGCCGCGGCTTACGTACGTAAACACCTACATCGCGGTCGGGAATATTTTTCGGGCTTTCGTATATATATGCACGCACACGACGTCACACATGCAAAACGGTAGCGAGGACGAGCGTGCGTGAGTAAGACAACGTTTCAAAGAGGCCTTCTCACGTAGGGGAATATGAAGAAGTGAGAATTGACGCGGCAGATCAAATGTACGCCTCGCACTCGGTAATTTTTCCACAAAAATATAATTTGCATTATTGATAGAAAAAAGCAAACACACACACACACACACACACAATGTACGCAGCCGCTATGTTATGAAATTTATGGATTTTATTGATTGTTATAAATCTTATGCAAATATATGTACGCAAATACATAATTATTTATAATCATACTTTTGTTACGTGTTATAATGGTACATACTTGTAACGTTGAAACTACCCACTTGCATCATTAAGAAAACACTTTAATGTTTGTTTAAAAGATGCATAAAAAGATGTGCGATATGGTTTTTTATAAATAATAAATTTTTATTAAAGTTTTTATTTTTTGCTTTATCTCGACGCTAATGGAAAATGCTAATGAAAAATTTGAAAGTAATACAGAGATTTGCATAAAATCTAGAAAGATAAGTAAATTGAGATTTTATTAAAAATAAGAATAATTAGTAAAGAACTGATTAACTTTGATTCTTCATTCTCCTATATTCAAATCTACATACATTTTACCACATTAAAAAAAAATTTTTTTATATTTCTACGAGACAAATATATATCCCGTTAAATAATAATGACTTGTAAAATATAATTTTGTGAGTCACATTTTATCGTGACGTAAATATTTAATACACTTCAATAAGATGCTCATTGAGATTTACATATAGAATTCTCAGTATCGCGCGAGCGCGCGCAAATTCCGTTAACTGGACATGCTCGTGTAAACCGGCGTGTTTCGGTTTATTTATGTGTCGTTCTTTCAACTTATGGTCGGTAAAACACTCGTCGCCGATCGCTACTTGACTCGAGAAGTTTCACCGCAGCATAGACTCAACGAACGTAATTCTATTTAAACGGGATTAGCGTGTCGCGTAGGAGAAAACAGTAGCGCATTTATCTGATTATGATAACAAATTTACTCTCTTTATAAAATGCAAAAGTATTTTATATTATATATATATTAAAGAGAATAAATTTTTATCAACAATATTTCTTATTTTTTTATTTTAATATACATGTGTGTATTATTATTTGTGTGTATGTGTGTATTACATATCAACGCAAATGAATATTGCTAAAAGAAAAGAAAATTTTACTCATAAGTACACACTCTCTCTTTTTCTCTCTTTCTTTCTATACAATTTCTTTCATATTTATTAAAATGTTAATTAAATAATTGATTTTTTAACTTTAAATCTCATTACTATATCAAATAAGAAATTATTTGTATATTTAAATTAGAAATGCTTATAACTTATTAATCTCTGTTATCATTCGTATGATTGCCAAATGACTATCTCTTTACTTTTATTAAATCTAATAAAGATTGAATCTAATAAAGATATATTAATAATATTAACCGGCCATATCAACAAAGAACTTATGAAACCTACTATATTAAATCTACCCCCTATATAAAATCTACTTCTCTTTATCTCTTTAACTCTTATTTCATTCTGGATTCTGTTAACTTTCATTTCTCCTGGCTCGAGAGTCAAGAGTATCTAATAAGAAAAGCATCACGCCTACACTATACAATGTGTACAGCAAATGATTTCCTGTTTGGTCCACCACTATCGTCTTTTCGTAGTCCTGACGAGTTTATTCCCCTAGTTTCTTCTTGATGTCATTCGTTCGCCATTGAAGCAGAGGCCAGTTATGCTTCTGAAAGGCTCCTTTTTGGAGGGTCGGCACAGGCGACATATAATGTATATATTCGCACGGCGATCATTGTGTCGGCCGACTTCATAGAAGGCAAAAATCATACAAAACCAACTCATCGGTGGCTTCTTCTTTATCCAATTATCCGCGTATTCACGCCCCAGAAGTTGTGCTTTCGCACCTTCTCCACCGGCTATTCCGGACAAATCCATCATTCCATACTCTTCCTTAGGGTCATGTAATGGGTGCCGCATGCGAAGCTCGACGAGCGCACGAAACATCTTGGAATAAATTTCACCGATGTTCTAATTTCCAGCTGTTCACCGATTGAACGAAACGGCAGGTGCGAATTGTGTTTTTTCAAGCTTGAAGCTAACAGTTTGCGGAAACGTCCAGCAAGGAGGCATTGAAACAAGCATGAAGGTGTTAAAAAATCTTTCACACACACAAACACACACATCCACTCTTTAAACAAAATATATAATTTGACAAAATTGACAACAAATATTTCTGATCAAAGTTAATCTACAGAGTCCTATGAGAGAAAAGGGAGAAAGAGAGAGACAATTAAAAAACTGAAACTTTTTTACTTTCCATGTAGATTTGTCAATATTAATTAGATGGAAAGTCCCACTATGATGCTTGATCATGAGTTATGTTACGAGATATTGATTTTTTTTTTTTTGTGATATATGTATACAAAATTTAGCTATAAAATAATATCTATATGTATATGTTTCTCTTCGTTACTCATACATGATATGATGCACAGACGTTGAAGACAGTGCTTCGTTGTGCCGAAGTACATGAAAGAAAGCAGATCTCTTGTGAAATATCATCTACTATGTGTACATGTATCGGATTACGAGGCCGTCTAGTGAACCTCGCTTTCGTTACAAAAACACACTATCCGGATAGCCTATCGCAATTTTGCTTCCAAATCATTCATCAGCTTTCAAAACGTAGCAAAACCACTATACAAACACATATTACTAATATTAATTTGTAACGATAAAATAAAATAATGATATTATTGATACGCATTCTTATATAAAAAAAAATCTTGTGTTTATATGCGTTATGTTTTATAGAGTTTTATATTCTAAAAAGATCTTATATATTCGGTTTGATATTATAACAAATAAAAAAATCATCGGGATAATAATCTCTCATCAAAAATTGACTTTTATAATTTTATATAAAAATAATTTTATATAAAAAACCAATTCTTATTCTTTTTACATTTATTTAATTTAACATTTCTTTGTTTTAACAAGTGCATAATAATCTGAAGAAAATCTCCAATGTCTAAAAATAAAGCTGATCTATCCTGAAATTAATGATGCGCTATAAATATTGACACCAATCGTGAGTGCGATGTACATGGATATAAAGCGCGCAAAAAAAAATTCCGTGTCACACTATCCCTTTATCGACGTAACCGAATGCCAATTATCGATGTCTCCAAGCAGCGAAAGGCGAAACCTTATAGCGAGTTTTCTATAGCTACTATAAAGATTTATATTGCGCGTATATAAAGCAGGGGAAACGAGCCGATGCGGCAACATTTTTATATCGCCCTCGCACCTGTAATCCTCTTGATTTCAATATTTTCACTATGTGCAGATTCTATTATATTTTCTCGTCGTTCGAATTAATGAAAAATAAAGCTGTATAAATCTTACGATGCTTTTCGTTATATCGTGTTGACTAACAATGATGAATATCTTGTTAAAAATTCACAGGACATGGTTAACAAGACTCATTAAAGTATCAACACCTGCGCCATGTACGCTCTTACGCGACAATGCGATCGAATCGAGGGGTGTCAAGAATTATATGATTATATATATATGTATATACAATCACGGATTATATCTTATAATCTTATATTTTTATTTTAATTAAAAAGAGTATGAAACATTTTTTATTCGACAGTGAAGATCCAAAAGCAAAAATTAATCATTTATGTTAATATTTAATTAATACTAAACAATTTTACAAAGACAGAGGAAAAGAGAGAGAGAGAGAGAGAGATTAATTTATTTTGCGTAGGATTATAAATCTTGTTCTTTATTTTATAGAAAAAAAAAATACTCACATGTTTAATTTTCCATTTTAAATATATAGTTTACTATAGAGAGATTATCATGGGAATGATATCACGATCGAATACGCAGAAGTTGCCGGACGTTGAGTGAATTGAATCAGTTAGTCGGACGACATTCTATGATACATCTTTTGTGCGTGCATATATTACCTTTCTTTCGTCAAGGCGGCTGCATTGAAACCAATCGTTTCATAGCTTCAACGAGTTGTCTCGTTTTGAGTGCTTTGTCTGTCGATCATCCTTATCAAGGCTAAGTGTCTAGTGTGGCCCACAGACCGAACTCGCTGCTAGTATGGCGGTATATTGTCTTAACCTGAATATATAGATTCAGGTTCCGGTTAAAAGAAGAAAGTAAATTCTTGCTTTTCTATAATTCTAGTTTATTTTATTCTATGGATTTTATTTTCCACGATTTAAAGAGAATTCCATATTTATACTCAGTTTGCAAAAAGGAGTTTACACTTTCTTTATAAAATTCTTTTTTTATATAAAAATTGTAACAAAAAAATTCAAGAATTCACTATACGCACATATACAAATATACACCTATGATATATGTTCGGAGATGATCGGTTCTTAACTTCGCGTTGAAAAGATATTAAAGCTAGCACCAGATTATGCGCGTATTCGTAATTCGTAATTCGCGATTCGTGAACGGTATAAAGAAATCTAAATGGTCGAAATTGACGAATTTTTCATCTAGATTATTCACGAATTATAAACGAATCGCGAACACGCGCATAGTCTGGCGTTAACTATAAACGTATTCTAATTCCGATAAAAGTTTACGCCACCCCGTGTTTGACGACTCAAACAGACGACCGCATACTATTTATCTCTACACTTGTGCGCATTATTATAATTTTTATATAATATCGAAAACTATCGTCTTTTGAAGGTAACCCGATTAGACGCAAAAACCGAAAAGAATTCCAATCCGGGAGAAGAAGAATTTGCGGGCGTATTGTTGTGCTAAGAATTTTCGAAAACCTCCGTGTTGACAGATATACTAATCACTAATCAGTACGAATCACTAGAAATTTTATTCCTTAATTTTAAAATATATTTTTAATTATCTTCCAAAAAAATTATTTTATTCCTATCACATATCATTTTTCTACAACTAAAACTCATTAAAAAAATTTTTTTCCCCATTTTCTCTTTCTCTTCCTCCTTCTCTTTCTCTTTAAGAAGACATCTAAGAACGCGTGTATGTATGACATGCACGCACATAAATACACGTACACATAATCTAATCTAATCTCTCTGTCGTTCAATATATCGGATTATAATATATATGATATATAAATATATACCAGTTTCAAAAATTACATTATTTTATTTTTCAAGTACAATTTTTAATTTAAAAAAAGAACATTTTATCAAGCATATCGAAACTATGTACATACAACACAAGTATTTAAAAAAATATTGCAATCTGGGCAGATCTATACATAGATTGACATGTCAGTCCAGCTGAACCTTCGTAGATTTGGCAAATCGTATTAAGAATTACTGCGCGATAAATCCCGATAGTCCTTGGTCTGAGGGTAACTGGGAATGGGGGAAGAGCTCAAAATTTTGAGTCGATCGTTTTGACTTTTCCATCGGTATAGGGAAACTTTTGCTTTCTTCCATTTTTTTCTTACCAAGAGTTTAACGCGATCACCATGGAGATCATCTTCGTCGGCAATTTCCTTAGTCGGATCGCGGAAGATTAGTTATTTGATGTGGATCTTGAAGAAAGGGTGGCTCCGTTGACGGATAGAAAAAAAGGTTGGAAGGGTTAAGAAATATTCGGGAACATGTACAGAATACAGTTGAATTGTGACAGTTCGATTCTACAGGTGACGTCTCGATAGTTCAAAAATGATTTTTCCGACAAAATCCGTTTAGCTGCGAAAACTGTAAGAATATTTTGCGAGATAATTGAACCATGAAATTGAAAATTTGATGATTCATAGATTAATTTCGAGAAAGTTAAATTTTAGATTTCACGTGCCATGGAAGAAGGTAGCATTTTTATAAACATATTGATAAATGTCAAATGTAAATGTATAATGGCTATTACAAATTACAACCAATGTTATGAATAAGTTAAGAATATTTTTTTTAATAAATCACATTACAAAAGAGTGCAAAGTTTCTTGGATATTTTTAGAAGTAATATATTTATATATATATATACACGTCATTCTAAAAATTAAAAAAACACGTTTTTAATTATCACTATATTTATAAATTCCAAAAAAATTTTGTTGAAATAAATATCTTATTTAATTCTTTCTCAGGTATTTTCAATTGATAGATGTTCAATTGATAGATTCAACAAGGAATGTGAATCAAAATCAGAACAGGATCAAAGAATCAATGTATATTAATTTCTCATTTCTTTGTCGTTCCCCCTGTCAATCAAAGAGCTGCTCTATAGAGTAATTAACCGTTCGCAACAGTAGCAACTTGTTTTACCTCGAACGTCTGATTTGCTTAAACAAGAAGGTCAATATATCCATAAGTTGGTTTTGCTACGCGGAGACGTTTACCGCGATCAAATAGATTCATTTAATAGTTCATTTTTGGTACCTGAGTCACTTTTACAATCTCCTCTCGTAAAAAAAGCTGTGTGACAAGAGAATAATAAGAAAAATAATAGGTAGACTGCTTTGTTGCGTCATAGCAGAAAAGTGATTTTTCTATGCGAGATGGGAGACAAATGGGGTGATAGATGGCCCGATCTCCTGCAGTGTCAAAAGGAGTGTGTCGAATATCGATCATGACGTAATAAGCGTCTTGGAAATTCTTCAATTCGTCACATCCATACCAAACTGTCTCACAGTTAAACTTCATTGGTGGTCGTGTTAAAAAAAGCGCATTAAATACAGACATTAAAATAAATAATTTACATTTAAAAATGTTTTAGAAAATAATTTTTAGAAAATATTTTAGAAAATATTTATTCTAATGTTAATTTTTTAAAGTCTATTACAGATAATTTATAATGACAGATTTCAAAACAGATTTCTATATATAATTTTGTTTTTTATATACATACGTGTATATTAATAATAAGTGAAACCGATGATTGATAGGAAGAATCAATATTTTTATTAAAAAATTGTACAGATAAAAGAAAGAAAGATATAAAGATATTGACAGTGTAAATTTAAAGTTAATGCAAGGGATGAAAAAAATTGGAGAATAAGTCCGAGAAAAATCGGAATGTGTGAGAAAAATGAATGTCAATTAATAATGAAATTATGCCGCTTCATATTATCGTGTTGAATGCCATATGTTCATACAATAATAAAGCAATAGAGATTTAGACATTCTATAATTGAATATGTCTGCCCAAGCTACCGTATCTTTCTTAATTGACTAAATAGTTTTATGTTAAAAACTACCTCCAAGTTGGTCGCTAAACAAGTACCATATTAATTTAAATAATTTAGTATATTTTTTTTTTGTATTTTTAGCAATAACTGTTATTAGAATGTGTCTTATTATTATTACGTCTTTAGCATAATATCTTTTAAAAATGACTCGCGCATATAACTTTAGTTATTTAAAGTAACTCAAATTCGCGAGATATTCGTAACTCTCGCTAAATCATGGCTAACAGTGTGAAAATACCACGAAGAAGGGCATGCAAGGGGATACACCTAAATCTACGCGTCGCCAGGGGGTGATGACATTTGCACGATGGGAGGCCGAGCAACGCGTATAAAGATGTCATCCGCGGTTCAAAGAATGTCTTTTGCTTTTTGCCGATATCCACTCTCGGCAAATCTACGGCAGTCTTCTTTTCGATTCCTTCCTTTTCTCAGGTTCACGTTTGTCACGTGCTCTTTTTGCTCTATTCATTCGCATGCATCTCTGTCTGTTTCACATCATTCATTGAGACCATATCGATTAGTATAATTCTAAATTCATCAAACTCATACATGTAAAAATGATCAGAAGAGGAAAGATCCTTCATATATAATTTATTACCATAATATTTCATAGATATATATTTTTTTTGCCATTTTATGCTATTTAAAAAAAAGTTTTACTTTCTCATAGAGGAAGATTCGTTTTTGTGACAAAATTTTTTTCCGGTTTTCTATGCCAATGTATTTAGATTGTTCCAAAAAGTTGAAAAATCATATTTTTTTTAAATGTCCGTATATATGTATGTATATACGGATAGTACATTGTAAAACCTCTAGCTTCCATAATTTTTATGATATTGGGCAACATTTTTTAAAATGAATAAAATATCATTAAAGAATGGTTGGTATTGAATTTGGTGAAAAAGTTAATTTTTTATAAAATTTTGAATTTGTTGAGAAATGTTGGCGCACGCTCTAACTTTTACAAACTTTTAGATATCTTTCTCTATGAGGAAATCAAAATTGAAAAACCCACTTGCTTTAAAGGGCTTAAGCTCTGTGAGCAAGATGAAATGATGGAGAAGCAATGTGCAAGTTTCTAGTTTGCACAATTTTCATCTTGTTTTTATATAATTTTGTTTTCGAACAAACAAGTATCTCGTAAAGTAAAACAACAGAATTTAAGACTTACTGCTCGAGAATTAAATGTATGGGATATTCGATAAGTATTTAGATTATATTATATTTTGTTTGTAAAACCGACTACATTTAAAAATGTCAAAATTCTAGCAATAACAGTAATAATATCGTAAACAGCTTTTCTTCGAAAAGTTGCTATATCCAGTTAAATTCTAAAACTTCTTGTATTTGCAAGTGAATACAAGGAGATCGCGAAAAATAATCTGTTTTGCTTATTTTCGCGAGTTAATCCTATTAAAACATAAATAAGTTAAAATAATATTTACGAACGATTTATCCAGTTTACTCGTAACCTTTTGACAATTTCCGAATTCATTTTTTCTTGTAAAAGCTACGCGACTCGTTAAGTTTGTCACAAAAGGAAAGATATTTTTATGAGAAATGGTACGATTTTCCTACAGTCATAAGACTTCGTTTTGTAAATTTTAAGTGATGCTTATTTAAAAATAATTATTTTATAATAATATTAATTATCTGCGCTATAGATATAATCGTACATATTTATTTTGATAATATGATATAGTTGCAATGCATTTTTATTTTATCTTATTTCTTTTGCGATGATTACAAAGCACACAAACATAAGATAACAATTAACAAAGAGAGAGGTAGAGAGAGAGAAAATTACAAAGCGCAAAATACTATATATAATAACAATTTAACTTACGCATTTTTTACAGACTTGTGAGAATAGTGTTGATTTTGTATAAGTTGTACGGCAATTTTATTACTGCATCGAGTCAATATGCACCAGGTGTGCGAACGACGAACAACAAGTAGATCCCCATATTCGGCCACGCTATGAAAATTGAACGTTCGCCCGCCGTAAAGAAAGATAAAACACGCACGCGCGCGCGCGCGCACGCGCACGCACTTCGCGTCGTATTCATCTCTCCTCCCGTGCCGATCCTGTCACGATGCGACGTACACGACGTGCAAGAACGTGCCAATCCCGTAGGAGGGCGTAAAGACTTGAATGTAGCGCGTTGATATTGTTTGCACACGCAGGGATAGACGTTTAGTTGCGGCTGCGCTCCCCACTACGGATGTTGCGCGGTCGCTCTAGGTTCGCTTGCGTCTCGCTGCCACCAAATCCCTGCCTTTACCGTGGCTCCGCACCGCTTGCATTGTTTGCTGTCAAACATTGGACGCAAACACCGTGGTGGGGTCCAGCGACACAGTGCGTTCGTTGCTGGTGCGCTACCACCACGATTGGTCAGCGAGCCCCTCGAGGCATGTCGTGCCGTTACTGGTAGGCGTATCCGAACCCCGGGTATAAATAGTACTCGTGGCGGGGAGACGATCAGAAAGGAGACGGACGCGCTGCTACGAGTGCACGTTTCAGTTCATTCATTGTTAGAACGGTAGAGAACGAGCGTGGAACGAATGAACCTAACGCGCAGTGGCGCATAAGAGAAAGACGTACAGTGTGCTGTGCAATTGAACGAGGTGACGAAATGTTCGATATCGTAATCGGATATAGAACATGAGTGAATGTTTAAGTCATTCGTGCATGTAAAGACACGGTGGATCCTATGTGAGACTCGAACATTTACGGTAACCAGCAACAAGGCTGGAAGTGCGCGTGGGATACGACATATGTCGTGCAATTGTTAGTGAAAAACGTACAATTCAAAGTATGGTGAATATGGAGAGTTCAGGCGAGCACCATACCGTGACAGCTTCGCCGCCGCCACGGGCTGGTCTGAAGAGCAACTTCAGCATCCGTAGCATCTTACCTGAGGCTTGCGGCGGGACACCCGCGCCGTCGGTCGGCCATTCGGACTCTTCCGATGCCGGTCATGTTGACGATAGTGACAGCGATCTCGATGTTACCGGTAATGGTATGGAAACGCCGCCTTTGGATTGCTCTACAAATGCAACGTCAGTCAGTCCGACGAACCAAAAAGACTCGAAGGAGCAACCAGAAGATAAGAAGAAGGCGGAGAAACCACCGTATAGTTACAACGCATTGATCATGATGGCCATTAGGCAAAGTCCCGACAAGCGACTTACCTTGAACGGCATCTACGAATATATAATGCGTCACTTTCCCTACTACGAGAACAACAAACAAGGCTGGCAGAATTCCATTCGACACAATTTATCGCTCAACAAATGTTTCGTCAAGGTGCCTCGTCATTATGACGATCCGGGCAAGGGCAACTATTGGATGCTAGACCCAAGTTCTGAGGACGTGTTTATCGGGGGTACCACAGGGAAACTCCGACGCAGGACTACGGCAGCCTCCAGATCTCGGCTGGCAGCCTTCAAGAGGAGTGTAGTGCTCGGTGGACTTTATCCGCCTTATCCGCCACCAGGATGGCCGGCCTCGCTCTACACCATACCGTGTCTTCATCGCGCCGTTGCATATCCCCCGGTAACTGGTTCTTATACCACTCCAGCTGGATATCCAGCTAGTCTGTTGCCTGGAGCAGCAACCACATCGGCTACAGGCTTGCCCTGCAAACCGCAGCCTCTTCCAGCGACAGCGGCACCTCCGGCGGCTCACGGAGGGTTCTCTATGGAAAGGCTATTGCAAGCACCTACGGGTTATCCCCCGACTATTGCGGCATCCGGAATCCCGCCACCAGGGCATTCTTATCAAGACTTTTATACCACTCTAAGATCTATCGCGGCGCATCAGCATCAGGCGGCGATATTCAATCAACAACCTAGGTATCATCTTAATCAAGCGCCAGTTTTAAGCCAGCCTGCCTCTAGCACGGCTTCGCCCGGAAGTAGTCCAGAGCCGATGGCCCCTCGTTCGCCGCCGGTTACTATCTGTAACTCCGTTCAGCCACCGAGACCGCTTCCTCACAATCCGCCGCAGCTTCTTCTAAAGCCCATCACGGTTCTCACTGGCCGACAAAGCTGAATCGCGATTCAAGGTTACTGCAGAAACGACCATCCCCCCGAGAAATACAGCACGGTTTTGCTTTGCATGTAAAATTATCGTTATGTTCGCCAGATCAAATATTTATAATAATATAAATGTAGCCAAAGAAAAAATCATGAACAAAATTTAGCTGGACTAAATTTCTCTTTTCGAGATTTTTTAAATTTATTTTCGTATTATTGACAATGCGATATTTTTAACAGCCAAGATATGGCATGGAAAATCTGCTTATTGAGAGAAATTGATCGGTATTAAGTAGCACACGTACACATGCAATAAGGTTAAATCTTTATTAACAATTCTAGTATTTCTGATAGGAATAGAATCAATAACTGCATCGATTCATAATTAATTGCGGTCAATTTGTACTTTACTCGTTCCTACATTTGTATACATACTCCATCTCAAATACTCTGACCGTATTCCGAAATTCACTGCCAGTACTGCAAATCTATAATTTACGTTACATATATTGCAGGTTCCCAGTACTAGCAGATTTCGGAACACAGCCTCTGTACACGGTATTGCTGTCTTTCTCTCTCTCTTTTCTTGTAAATATAGTATTGAAAATACGTATCAGCAACTTTCATTTGCAAATGATATTGTTGATGCATCACGCATCACATTTGTAAATCTCACAGTGATCCCTTTCGTATTTATAGAATAATAAATAATAATATAACGAAAAAATAATGTAAATAGTTATATTAATTAGGTACAATTTTAACTTATGATCTCTCATTGACGGACTGTATCTGTGTACAGTAACGATTAATCGATAATTGTATATAGTCAAATTTATAAATAGTCATTTGTGGCTTCTTATTACAAGGTGTATATGTACATAGATAGAAAATTGTTGCTAAAGATATCATGAATATTATATATGTATATAGAGAGTTGATCGCGGTAAAGATAAATTGCGTGCGAGAGACATATATGTATGACGCCATCAAAATAAATGTTGGAGATCTTTTTAAAAATTTTATGTTGCAATTAATATCTACCTCATATGCATTTCCATAAAAAAATATATTGCCAATATATATTATAATTTATATTATAAAATTTAAAAAAATATTTGTTTTTAAAAAACTTTTATCGAATAAATGTATCACAATATATTATATAGTAACATTATTATACATGATTTTTTATTCTTTTCATTTTCGTTGTATTTCGAAATTAAATCTATATTTTAAATATATATCACATTAATCAATGTTTCTCAAATATTTTATATAAAAATTTTTATGACTATTTCTTATTAATATTCATTGCCTTCATCTGACATTAATATCATTCTACTTGTAAAATTAAATAAGATCGGATTAAATAAAACAGACTTTTCCTTTTGAAATTAAGGAGACCTTATGTCTGTTACAACCTCTCATAAAATTAATAGGCAGAACCCGCCGACTGTCAAAACATAATATAAAATAAAGATCTGATTTGTTGAAGACGAAGGTAGAATAGTGTAACGTTCAGAATTAGGGATTAAACGTGCAAGATTGCCGCTGCATAAAATTTCTTTAGTGCGGCGATACAATATAACCATAAACTATATTTCGACCTGCTTCGTGGTATATTTCTTGGCTTTTGACTTTGTAACAGTTTTATGTTCTTAACAAGGATATAAAAGAACAAAATCCTCAAACATAAACTCTACATCTCTTAGCAATTTTTTTCTGAAGATATCGATAAAAAAAGGAAACAAAAAATCTTCTTTTTTTTTTTGACAGACCATTTCACACAAAGAGAGTATAGAGAGATTTCTAGAGAGAGAAGAGCTCACAATTAAACAATACAAACATATCTCTCACCTAAAAATTTTATAGTTTTAAACATATATTTAAAAAAAAACTATAACTTATTATATATATAAATAAATGTACGCACATGATAAAAAATATTTTTTGAAATTAGGAAGAAAAAGATTTGTCATATGACATAGCTGTGATAGATAACTTTGAACCTTCAATTTCAATGTCAGTAAAACTAAACGATCATATAGAGATATTACATCTTAGTTCGCTTTCTGAGCTCAGCAAGTTTTATTAAAATTGCGACAGAGACAAAGTTTTTGTAAACATTCCTCGTAATGTGCGGCGCATTCACGTGCACACACGATTCAGGAGCGTGTTGTCGCTCGGTACCGAGGCAGGCGCGATATTAGTATGATACATTGAGACAATGAAGCGTAAATAAGATAATGGCGCGCGCTTGTCCAGCGGGAGTTTAGACGTCCGAAGGGCCGAGGAGAATGAGAGAGGTAAAGAGACCGGTTACGATCGGCAGATGGGATTGTGACCCGCGCGGCCTGCCCACCGCCAGACGTGCTCAGCATCTTTATACCTTTGAGTGGTTAACGCGGCGGTTTTGTCTGGTACGCGAATCATGTTAACCCTCTCATTCCCATATTTTTTCCATCACAAACACACAAGCATTATCTCTGATGCATATTTATGCAATATTCAGACAATTTATTTATCAAAGAAAATTTACAAATAAATTAACGACTAGTGAATTACGTCATTATTTAGTAAACGTAACATAGATTACATTAGAATTGTTTATATATTAAATATTTACCATCAAATTATTTTCAAATATGATTTCTCCTTCGAGACTGTATTAATAAGTACTTGTATGGTTTATAACTTATACATATCACAGTTCTTGCGAAATCATCTGATTCCTGAATCATTGCAAAATAATATTTATATATCGATGCTTTCACATAATGTCATTTTTTTTTTATAATACACAACGCGACGGGATGAATAGTTGCATGTTGAGAATCAAGTTGCAAGTAGTTACAATTGGAGAAATAAAGGAATAAATGAATAAACGTAACATGTCCCAAGTAAGGCGAAATCACATTGCATAGCGTCACGTAGCCCGAAGGGGACGGTAAATACTTGCGTGGTCAATTGCTACAAGTGGCAAGTTGTCTATGGCATGCATGTTGTTGCTTCTCTACGTGTCGAGAAATAGGTGTTGTTTACCGTTGTCGTTGTAAGTGTCGGTCTCTACGCAATACGAGAGAGCAATGATGTCGTTTGTGTCGCGACACGCTCTTTTAAAGAGTTTTATACATTGTGTATATGATAGATTACAGATAAACGCGATCGATAAGCATCATGTATAAAGAATATACATGTGAATTTATCAAAAGTATATTTGATAAAATATCAATTTCTCCTTTATATTTGTTGATTTTTATTGTGGAATATTTTTGTGGAAGGCTAAAATAATCAAAGAGGAAAGATTGACATATTATACATAAGGGAAAAATTATTTTAATTTTTTCACATTTTTGCAATCTACTTGTGAAAGCAATCAAAACTGTTCAATTTGTAAATATATTTTTAGTACAGAATATATGCAATATATATATGTAAAGAAAAATAACCAGTTTTTTTTTTAAATAATATTTATAAGAAGAAGTTATAGTTTTATTTATATATTAAAAAAATAACTTCTTCTTATAAATATTATTTATAAAAAAAACTGGTTATTTTTCTTTCTCGCTTAAAAAGATCTTACTAAATAAAATCAAAACTAAAATTAATCGATCTTCATACTTTTGTAATTTTACCAATCAAAGAGACAGAGGGAGGTTTCTTTGCTAAAGGGAAACGTAATAAACTATCACTAAATACATTATTTCGTACCGTTAATTATTAATGCAATGTTAATGAAATGCAAATTGATATTTTTAAATCTCAGATGAGATTGACGTTTATTTTAAGATTTTGCCATTCTATGCGTAATGTGTTCTCCGTGAGATGATATTACATGTGCAAAGCGCGTAATGTTTATAAGTATTTCTAGCGTTTTAGTAAGTAGTCAGTAACTGGCTGAATTACTTTGCGCTATTACATTATTGTCGATGTCGTCAGTGTTATTCGCAAATGCGCCCGCACTAGTCGACGCGTGGTCTTTCAATGCCCTCGTGACACTATTTGAATCCAACTATACGCGTCTATTTAATATCTGTATGGCTCGTGTATCGTTATAATATTATACTTACTATATTACTTTGTAATTGCCAACTCGTACACATCTTATTATGCTCTTATTATTCACAGATTATTCTTCGTCTTGTCCTACTGTGCTTTTTATATTAATGCAAACACGTGATAGAATAGTTCATAATATTGCATTAATAAGTAGAAAGGGTGGCGCACTATTTATGAAACTTTTTGTTCTCCCCTCTCTCTTTCTCTCTCAAGTATTGGAAAAAGTTCAAGACTATGAAAATTTTAAATAATGTCAATTTTATTTAATGAAAACTTTTTAAATAAGAAAAAAATAAAGAAATTTTAAGTCTCTTACAAATCTCGACTCTCTAAGCGAACGTTTCATGTGTCTTTAAAATAGTGTAGTGAAAAATGTATGATTCAATTATAAAAAGAAAGAAATTTTTTTCTATAATTTCTCGTTACTCTGAAAATTCATCGTATGTCGAATAGAAATCTGGACCACCTCATGGCTTACCTACGGTTATTTTGACATCGCCATCTTGCCTATTTACAGAGGGGTTCTCTAACATCTCGATCTCGACAACCAGTCGCGACTCTCGTTTTTCTCGCGCGCATACATGTAGCTTGTGAATGGAAGACGTATGTGCGTGTGCGTACACGTGGGGTGACGTGTCAATAGATTTTGGTGGCGGTGCGTTATATTATTTTCATCGCTTTATACCATGGTGGGGTAGATATGTCGTTCGGAGCAGACACCGATGTCGATGTTCAAGGAGAGGGAAGACTGGTTTCGTTGCGATATACAAGACTCACCCTCGTGCAGAAACGAATTCCGGGGGCGAGACCAGTTTCCAGCCTATGAGGATGCATTCCGAACGAAATGGTGGTCGATCTGTGGTCTTTACTAGACACGCTTCGCAGTCGTTGCACGTCAGTTATATCGCAAAGATTTCCGAACGATTACCGTCCCGCGACGAGGAAGATTACACATGGATTTGAATTACAATTTGCATATATATATATATATATACGAGAGTGCTTTCTTAAATCTTTTTTTATATTCGTAGCTATGCACGCATTATTAATTAATATTAATATTTAATTGTGCCATTGGCACTGTCGTAATTCCTCTGAAATTATTATTAGATAACGATAGGCATAATCTTATCATTAATGAATTGATGCCATTCAATTGAAATCGCTTATTTTATTTTTGATTTTATCAAGAAATAATATATTTTTTATCCAGAGGATATATCTTTTTTCTTTTATAATACTTTTAAATTTCAAAATATGTAATAGTGAGGGTTTTTTCTTCGAAATATTGCTCCATTTATGAATCATAATTAAACACGTGAGATAGAATATCGGTTAACGTCTTTAAATTCAAACCACGTTAGATGTGGTTCAAGTTTTAATCTGCAGATAAATATATTCACACGTATCAAAATATAATATAATCTTTGTTATACTTTATATAATAATTTACAAATAATTTATTTGCGACGGATTTATTGAAAGATATTCTTCTTCTTTTGCTTGGCGAAACAATCGCGATCGATTAAACGTGATTTCGTAGCAGTGACCGAACTTTTCTTGAGCGCAGCTCAATCCGCGCTGACTCACCGAATCATCGAGCTGATGATTCGTGGCGGAAGTCGCGCCAATTTCCCCGACTGCGAACGAGAAGACAATGAGAAGAAGCATCATCGTCGTTGAACAGAAGGCAAAGAAGGGATGTTGACGTGGCACTTTGATTGCGGCTAATTTCGAGTAAGATTCAAGGATAGAGAGCCGAGTCGTGGCCCTCTTCTCTCGGGCACGCGCGAATGACGTAAGGCCTAAGCGTAGGTACCTATGTAAGTAACACCGCGTCTATAGTTGTCGCTTGTCGCGCGCGCGATGACTCGTTTAATTTATTTGAGCGCGGAAGGAGAGTTAAGATGCGGCGTGTATGCTATTTCACCACCTCCGCACGCATATTCCCAACGATTACGCGCTCGCTATTGGCTCTTCTCGACTTGAACTACTTTGCGGGCTTTCGACCGTGCTCGCTCTTTATTCGCGGAAACACCTACGCGTCGCTGACCGAATCGTCATAAACGTTCACAATCCATTTCGTAAGAAGACGATGAACAATACGATGAAATGTATAATTTAACGGTTCGAGTGAAAAAAGGTTCGATAAAAAAATTAAATTCGATGTGTACATGTATAAAAAAAATATGACACGCAAGAACACTTAGATAATATTTACAAAAAGTTAAATAAAATGACAATAATTTTAAGTTGAAATTTTATTAGAGCTTGAATTTTATAGATTTCTATTCTATTGCGGAAAGATAAGTTACGTTTAAGCTTATGTGACTAAGATTTTTTAATAGATAAAACAATATTGACGGAGAGTATCTCATTAAATAACAATCGTAATATACATTAAGTTTCACGCGCGAATAAAATCAAGACAAAACAATTTATCTAATTATATATACATAAACTCATGACGCTACATAATGTCATGTAAAATTTAAATGCCTATATATCGATCAACCACACACGATTACAACTTGCTGTCTTCATACTGTACTTTAAGATCGTACGTCATAATATGAATCAATGTCCAGGTATACATTAATATTTAAATATCCGACTATCGTAAGATAATTCCTGCGAAAGCAGCATATTGATTCAACCTTCTTAAAAATAACTAAACCAGCTTGATAGCAGTCAAGTTGTTTCTGCGACGGCTCACTTTCCTAGACTTTACTGTCTTACACTTTCTTTATCATCATTATAATACATCGTCCGCATTGTAACACATTTTTAATATTTTTATAAACTTGTGTTTATCTCAGAGATTGTATGTAAATATATCATCGATACGGCAGAATTTTTCAAATATTTTTTAATTTTCTGTACTCTAGTGTTAGACAAATCATTTGAAAAAAGACGTGAAATGCTTTATTAATTTAGTTTAGATTCGAAGATTATGTATATATTTTAATATCAAGAAGCGAATCACACAGAGAAGTTAAGTCTTTTTATTATCCTTCGTCGGCGTTGGCAGGAAATCGAGATACGTATCCAGACTAATCATGTTATACAAAACAGTTAAGGAGGTTCCCAAGCTCGTAGCGCTGCGACAGAAGACCCGTATCTCCGCGTGGCACAAAAGTGTTAAACGAATGAATGAATGAAGGTTCGTCGAATGGGTGAATGAATGAGCAGTCGCGATCGCTCGACACGAAGATGCAAGCAAGACGCGTTACATGAAGAAGTAACCGAGAGAAAAACGGAGAGAGCATGAGAATGAACGTCGGAGGGAGAGAAAGATGACAGAGATGAAAAATGTATCGAGAGAGGATTAACGATCAACGATGGCTGCTCGAATATCTATCGCGTGTGATAAATAAAAGGATGATGATAGAGAAAGACTTACTTATACAAGTAAAGAATTGCAACAAAAAAATATTGATAATAACGAGTATATGTACATATAGATTTTTCAAATAATATCAAATCATATAACCGATGAGTATAACGCCATTCTTCTCTCTCACAGAAGTAAATAAAATTTTTAATAAGAGCAAATATATATATATATATATATATACAAGTCAAGAATAAACCGGCGATTTAAAATTTATATATAATTTCCGCGCCTATATATAAAGCAGAATTTTATAAACAATTTCCAAACAATCAAAGTTGATTCTTATAAGAGAGAGAATTTTTATAAGAGAAAGCAATTTTATGCATTTTCTTTCAGATTTTAACTTGTGGTAATTGAACATGTAAAATTGTATTCAATTTTTTCAATTCTTCCAAACAAAATTCGAAGCATTATCAAAAGGAACCCATCGAATAGTGAAATGTAGATTAAGAATCGGAGGGGAACGAAGAAAAGATCGAATGATAACTACTGGAAATATAATATACTATGCTGAATAAGGCGCGATTCGAGCACGTAAGAGGAGAGAAATATACGCTACGCGTCGTGTACACATGCTTCATTCAGTTTTATTACAAGTCCTGCGCACGCGGTGGCGGCCGCTCGTTTACGGCGAGTAAACTCGGCGAAACGTCGTTTACGGCCCGCGCTCGTCCTCTAGTACGTCGCACCAGCCGACACCGACTCGCTCGCCATGATCTTGAATGGCTTCAATTAACTTCGTTTAGGCGAATAATTGTTTCTTGGGAATTCCCGCAGAAATGTTGCATGCGGCTATGTTCGCGTATCGCGATCGAAAGGAAATTGCTGCGCGATTTGAACGGTGTTAAATCGCCTTAGCTCCTTCAACTTGACATTTTACTTAAATTTTTAAACTTAACTCAGATTCATATAAACACTTATCGTATTTTTTTTTTTTTTGTTGCTAGTGTTAAATAGTATTTTTATATTATCATCTCTTTCTCGTATGAACATTCTACAACTTTTTCTTAATGACTTACAATTCTTAAACATTACATCGAATATGTCTGTATACACTATGTATGTATTTGTGTATAATTTCAAAATAACAAAATTGACGTTATATAGTGTAAAACGAAACGGAGAGCATAATATTAGAATGGGCAAATCGATTATCGATCAACAACTGATCCTGATCCCTGGGTAATTGACGTTCTTGTTACTGTGTAGAGTTGACAAACAATTCGAATCGAACTTTGGCGGGTCTTAGAAACCTTACAAAGACAAACGGGTAAAGTTAATTGGTTGGCGCAATAGATCAACTAGAGTTCTTTGCCCAACGAATGGCTTCCGTTCTCCTCGGTGAGGGCATAAACATCGATGGTGCCGTTTCTATCCTAGATTTTTTATTTATAAACACACCATTTTTCCATATTTGTGTAATTTTTATTGTTTCAATGTCAGCAAACTATTAAAATTTAATATATTCAATTAATTTATTCAACAATTAAACACGAAAACAATGATTAAACATATGTAGCAGAGACTCTACCATAAAACAAAAAGCATTGTCACATTGAAATGATTTCGCAGCATCTGTAACCTTGCCTCCTCGATATGGGAATGTATGTACTCTCTTTAAAAGTACCAAACTATTTAAATGTAACCAACGACTCGATCAACAATTTTCTCGCTAATGAAAGCCAACACTGGTTCTCTCAGGCTGCGCTTCCTGCTTAAACATCAGCCGACTCGTTTCGTGGACAGAATAGAGAGATGAGAAATGAGAGAGATAGAAAACGAATTAAAGTACAATCAAGGCTCGTATCTTCGTACCATTTCTTCTCGTCCTTTTCTTCCCCTCGTACTCAGCAATACAAATGACCATTTAAACTAGTGAATCTGCTACTCTCTCGTGGTCTTCAAGTATATATCACCGCTCTCTTCGTACAAAGTTTCAATATCAATTTCTCATTGATCTGCTAATCCAGAGATTCGTACATTTGAGCTTGCATATGCATTTATACAAATATGAATGCTGAATACATATACATGCATACAATGGATTTCAGTTTAGATATTTCCTATTTCGCGGCTATTTTTCATTACCAAGCAAAATTTTTTACAATATCCTATATATAAAAATTTAGTTTAAGTAGAATATTAATCTGAAAACATAAAGTCTGTATCTTTTCTCAGTTATAATGCAAATATCTCATTACAAATTACTATTATTTATATATTAAAAAAAAAAAGAGAGAGAAAGCACAAAAGGATAAATTAATATTACCGATAAGATTCACGTCCTTTCTCTCGAACTTTAATGCATTCCGATTTCCTCTCTCGCGTAGAGAACGGAAAAAATAAGAGCGCGCGTGCGTGATATGCGTGCACGCTTCATACTCGCGCAGTACTTTATGGAGAAAGGGATAGATAAATAAAGAGAGAGATGAAGAGAGAAAGAGAGGAGTTGGACACGAAACGAGAGAGCGGAGCCGGCTGAATGACTGAGTGACACTCGGCTGACGTCCCTTCCGGTGTGTCTCACATTACACCAAGCCAGTTAAGCATTTGTATTAAAGTTACGGCATCGGGCGCGTGCCACCCACTACATATAATTTTTTGTCGCTCCTCGCAATGATATCTCCCCGTGTCTCCGTTCGCAATCACTTATCTGATTTTATGCCAGCATATAAAAAAGATTTTAACATAATTATTTGTTACGGGATGAATAATCGATGAAAAATAAAAATTAATAATTGTATTTAAATATTTTATAAATTTTTTCGCTTCAGATTCTCTGTAATTAATTCGATATGTTTTCTTACAAATTTAATGATATTGTGAAAGTGGATAAGCTTTTTATTACTATAGCAATAGTATTCGTCCGGATACATGCGTATAATTTTAGTCAATTACTGACTACTCATGCAAATACAATATTTGGTTGGTGACTAATCCATCTACCGATAATTCTATTCTTTAATCAATGCGACATGCAATATCTATATATATATATATATATATATATATATATATATATATATATAATAATATATAAAAGATGATCAGCATAATATGTTAACGTAGCACGCGATCAAAGTAGATTTTAATTTAAAATCTCTGATCCTTTTATACGATTCTTTACCTTAACGTAACAATGAAAGCAGCGCTTTGATACAAAAAATGCTCTAAATCTTTTTTTGTACATGCATCGTAATTTTTAGAAATTAATCGATAATCATTTCGTCCTTGAAATATTTATGCCACATAAATATCACGTAGAATCAGTGTTTGATTGTCAATCTTTAGTGACGATAAAGTGAACAAATGTCCACTTACCATGTAAATTTGCAATAATATGTGGGGGAACAGTTCAGTTAAAGTGTCTCTCGTTCAAACGCAGCGCGTACCATGAAGGAATAGTACTATACTCGCGTGTCAGAGATTACGATCATTCCGAGTCGATCAATGATCGACGAAACTTACTGCAAAAAAAAAAAAAAATAATATTGTGTCGAAACAAGTGTATGGAAAATTGTAGTTGCACAGTTGAGTAATTAGTTTCGCTTCGTTCACACACAATTTGCAAAAAATCGATAATGAAAGAGACGAGTTTAAGCAATAACTTGCATCATTGACGCGCAGTATTCGTGAATGGTGCAATATGAGTAATACAATTTCTGTGTATTAACTGCGAAGCGAATAAATGAGTAAACGGAAGCGCAATTCCTAGCACTACTATGTTCGATGCATTCGCGCTGTACATTACGTTCAAATTTTTAAAATTAAATTCTAAGTAAATATGCAAGTTGTCTGATTTAATATGCTCGCGCTCATTATGAGACTTTTCAACTATATTAACTTTTTAACTATCTAACTATATTACTATAATAATATTATGTATATGTAATAACAATAAATTTATAAAATAAATAATTCATGTCTAATTATTATTAATATGTAAGCGATATAAATATAATGCATATCAAACATATTTTTTCTTATATCATGACCAATTCGATTTTATATAATAAGATAATAATGAGAGAGATTTTTTAAAAAAGAAAATTTCTCTACACTGTTTGTAAAAAAAAAATAGATGTTATTATAAAATAAATTTAAAGCATCTCTCTCGCGACCATTCATTAATATAGTGTCGAATGGTCCGAGACTCATTCCGGAAATCGTAGAGTTTATAAAGGAGAAAATGTATACCATATATGAATGAGACTGGGTGTACGCGTACTACACATCGCGCGCGTAAAACAACAGCAATAATTGTCAAGTTGTCTAGGGGGCAGCTGGTCGTGATCGCGAGTCAAGGAGTTTGACCCACGACCGCGGCCGCCAATAAAACTCCGGGTCCAAGCAAGACCCAGGATACGGGGTCGTCTACTTAACCTCGCGGCGTGCGCCGGATGCCATCGTTTTTCTCCCTAGAATTGACCGATTCAATTGCACGAAGGCATTTCGCAAAAATGTACGACCGGAAGTTTTCTTCGCGCCATCGACATAAGATAGTAAACGCACGATTACTCAATCATAATTGGACAAGTTTCTACGGAGGAGAAACTCAAAGGAGAAAAAAAAATATATATATATATATATAAATTCGAAAATGTTATTTTTTCAAGCCCACAATTAAACTTTTCGTTTTAAAATAAGACTCAAATTTGATAATCCGCTCACATAGTTGAACTGTTAATGCATCAGGCTCTCCATAATACAAATCATTGGCATCATTGATAGATAATTTTCGCTAACAAATGATGAAGAAGGGAAGAACGAATGCAATTGAAATTGTCATGGGAAAGTTGAACTTCTTACGGTCTATCGCGTTCTCGATTATTCTCCTGTCTTCGCCTTTTCATTATTCCCTTGATCCTTAATGTACCCGTGCACATGACATCATGCAATTCGTACACAACTTTCACTATAGATCACGCAAAAATACTAATCAGTAATCTGATTGTTCTGCCGCTAAATTATTATATGCATATAATAGTCGCGTATAAAAATTCTCATTACTCTTTATATTATTTGTAAAAAATATATCCAATAAATGTATACACACATATGTATATTTAATAAAATTAAGTTAGTCGCAATATGCAATGCGAATAAATAGGCTAAATATGTAATTCAATTCTAGGATATTATAATTTAATATAATAAGAATAATATAATAATAATAATAAATAAATATATATATATAATAATAATTTTATTATTTACATAAATACACGCGCGTACGCAGCTAAATCTTTTTATACATTTAAGAAAAAAACAAGAATTTTTATATTGCATTAGACATGATCATAAACGCAGTGCACTGTAAACGCCGCGATTCGTAAGCGAGTGGGAAACGTGTGCATGGACCAAGCACACGGCTCGAATTCGATTCGACCCATACGCGACCGGCTGCGTACTCATCGATTAGTCACGGTACCCGCGTATCTGGAAGGGTGACTTTACATTTCGTCTCGACGGATTACTTTTGACATAACTCTGCGTGTACGGGGTGCATACAGAGTACGATGCGACAAGACGCGCCCCCGCGTGCGCTCTCCCCAGCTACTCGACGCTTGATGACCCCGCGTGCTCGTCATCGCGAATCATGATGACTGAAAATTACCCGCTTTACCGCGAGATTAATCGTAAAGTTTTTTTTTTTTTTTTCACAGCGTAACAAGAAGGATCAGCAAGAATTTAGCATTTTAAAAATCAAAAAGAATACCGCGTTTCTATAGCTTATCGTTTTTCTAATTTTTCTTTTTATATATAAATGTATTTCTGTTTATTTTTTTATTCATACGATTCTTTTTATTCATCACAAAAATTAGAAAATCTAAAAGATACGAAAATAAAAAAAAAATTGAATTAAAACATTAGAATTTGTTTGCGTTTTGATATCTATCTTCATCGTTAATTTCTTCTTATTATCATTAAATAATTTGACAACATCAGCATCCGCTACTTTCTCCTTTTCAGCAGTTTAATCCGATTTAAATTTGATGCTCGCGATAACTGAACGACGACGAAGACTGTCATAAATTTCGTCGGATGCTTCACCGGATAGATTTTAAGCGGAGGCGCGTATTTTGCGCTTTTGTTTGTACGCAGAAACGATAGCGAGGGACGCCCACTCACAAGACGCAGGAAGCTCGTATAGGGAAAGAGACGCACGCGACGCCGACCGTCAGCGACCGTCAGCAACGTAGCTGTCGTCAGCAACCATCGGCGACGAACGACGCGTCCACGTGCGAGTATATGCGCGCATACCGTTGGAGGAATGGGGCGGGCAAGTGGCTCGTTTAATGCATTAAAACGCAGACACATCGAAGACGCTCTCTTTGCACGCGCGAGCTGCTTCGCTCAGCGGGGAATTTAACCGTACTAAATCTGAACGTTATCGCATAGAACACTATATGTGTACTTAAAACGAATGAACAAATTTTACCATCTTATATATTGAGAATACATTTAAAAAAATACACTGAAAATAATGAATATATTTAAATTATTAATTCACGTAGTTTAGTACAAAATATATACAATTTTTTTAACCATTTGTAAGTTTGATGCAATATATAGATTTTCGAAATATTATAAAATGCAAAAAAAAAATCATAATTACATTTTATTTAAGTAAAGTTAATAATATATTAAAACTGAATATATATACATATATATATATATATATAAATTATTTATAAATATACGTATATATAAATAGATTGTTCAAACATTTAAAATCTCCATAACTAGCTATTGTACTATAAAAAGAAATCGAATTGTATTATTCAATAGCAATTTTACTTATAGTAAGAGAATGATGATAAGATAATAGGATGTAACGTAATGGTTTAGTTGTTTAGTAGGTTAATATATCACTTTATTGCAAATTTTATTATCGGAATTCGGCTCTAAGCATAAATTATAGATATAAAACTCGTTCAAAAGAAATTTTAATAATTAAAATAATTTATAAATATTGATATATATTTCTATCTTTGATGATTATATCTTTTACAAAAAAAAAAAAATTCTTTCTATAATTCACTTGACTTTTAATTTCATATTTTTTATGTTAAAGTGTCAGTAATTTTTCGATATTCGAAGGATTATTTCTCTCTATTCTCTATTCGCATAATCACCGAATCACTCAATCGTTTCCATTTTTCAACAGAACGACAACTTTTGATACGGACAGCAATTTTCCCGCGAATCGATTCGTTCAGGCACACGCGTACATCGTTCATGTCGCGGACACGTACGCGATCGCGTCGCTGGACGAATGAACGAAGCGTAGGGTATGAAGAACGCTTAAAGGTATAAGGGCCGAGCATTCACAGGAGGAATTAGTTAGCGGTTGCTTTGGAAGCGCGGACACCCCGTGGTGCCAACAAAAGAGTTACAGCCCTTTCGCACCTCGACACGGGGGATTACACGCCATAAAATAAATCCCCCCGCTGCCCATCTCGCCTCGTCCCCCTCCGCCCCTTTTCTTCTCGACGCCCGGATCTCTTATGGCTTTAGAGAAAGAGAAAAGGAGGAGATTATAATGTTTTACCCGCGCGTGCTCCGATGTTCGCGGACGATATCTTTTTTTCTACCGACGTATCTCCTCTCGCTTTATGGTACGAATTCTAGCCAAAGACAGAAGATGCGGCAGCCTTCCCGAGAGTGAGTCCGCGATGACCGAGGTAAGGATTCAAGAGCGTGGAGAATTCGTTGGTTAAAGGGATTCGGGCCGACAGCTCGGAAATGACAGAATTTCTCTCTACATTCCTGCTCTCCTATAATTAATCCTCCTAGCGTCAGTAAAAATATTTAAGACTTTGTGATACAATAATATAATACAATGTAATATATGTATATATCTTTATAAACACAATTTTTGTTTTTTAATATTTTTTCTTCTTTTTATTTTGTATAACGACACGTACGACATGTCATTTATGATAAATAGAACTTTTTCTCTTTTATGCAAAATTCAAACGGTATGAGCGTCTGTATTATATAGAATTTATATTATATAATTTTTAAATTGTAAATATTTTCCATTTTTTTCTATTTAATGAAAGGAGAAAATAGATTTTATCTCAAACATAACGGATTGCCCAATAAGCAATTTTTAATAAGCCAATCAATGTAATTTATTTAAATAATAAACTTTGGTTTTCTTAACCAAAATAATCTGTTTGTTTAGCATAAACTTGTATATATATATAATCATCTAATCTTCAAGTATAAAAATCAATTCAGTAGATCCGAAGTAGGGCTCACCGACAAAAACCTTATCATTGCGCCAGCTCGTGAAAATAATGGAAATATACGTTTGTTCGGAATAAATCTAGTGCGCCACCCACTTAAACGCAATTTAAGCCCCATCATCGTCGTAAAATCTTGGAACGTGGACCACCGAGGACATGCCAACGTCGCTTCATAATAGCGTGCGCCATTCAGAGGGAACTCGTGACTTTCGTCGTTTTTAATTGATTAATCGCTCGCGTTATTACGCGATTATCATCATGCCTTGAGAGGTGAAGCACGGAGGAGCTCCGAAGAAGGAATACAGTTGGAAGAAGAAGACTGAAAAGGAGGTAACAAGATGAGAGGGACCTGATCTTTCAGAGAGGGCAAGAGACCGTCTTCCTGTCGCGTGGCCCCCACGTTATCTCATTTTCTCGTCTCCCTCGGCTGGAATTAACCTCTACATTGGGATTAAAAAGCGGATATATTAATTTGCCGCCGTACCTCCTCTCTGTTTCTTGGCGCGCGCTCGCTCGTAACGCGATAATGCGACTGCAAGAATGCGCGCAATTAGTTGGACGGGGTTTCTACACAGAGCGAGGAAACTTGAGACGATTATGTCTAGCTTTAAAAATTAATATAATATATTTTATCGTGGATCTTATTTTTCAATGACGAATAAAATAAATATACGTTACCGGTAAACTCATTCTGTAAATTTACGATTTCCTAATATGCAAATTCAGAAATTGAAAACAAGAAATATTTTTTCTCTGTTATTCTTTTATATCTTTTTAACATTATAACTATCACAAAGAGAAGAATGGTAATTTGAACAAACCGATCTGAAATTTTGGACTTTTTAAAGATATAAATATCTATGTATATATAATATCTTTAATTAATCTCATGATTAATTTTATTTGATTAATTTTATAATTAATTTTATAATTAAACCTAAAAAATATTGGTGTCTCGATACAGTTTTATTGGGGGATAATCGATTTAAATAAAGACGCTTAGAAAAATGCTCTCTTGGAATACTCTCTAATATAGATTTCTTTTCTATGCCAATTATACGATCAAAAACTTTATTATTAATCATGTATAAATATTAACATTAATTAAAAGAAAAGTTTTACTTAACAAACAAATTTATGTGGTCATACTCGAGAAACTTGCCGAGGATAACATGATCTGTTTGACTTTGTCTTTCCGTTTTCGCGATCGCTTATCCAAAATCCAAAGCATGTGTAAACGCGAAGAATAATTGCGACAGGGTGTTTCGGATTGAGCGATTCGTTCAGAATGAAAGGAGCCCTTGGCCCTAGGTGCCACTTGTTGCGCGACTCTGGCTTCCTGCTGACTTGGCTCCGCGGGAAATGTCTTGCACGACCGATTCCGAATGCGTTGATAAATCGACTCCCTCATCCTTATACCCGGGGAGCTCCTATAATCGTTCCTTTATTCCTACCTACTCTTACCGCTTACCAAATCGATTCCGCGATCGTTCGAGACGACGGAGAATGCGAGAATGCTTCCGTTTCGTCAAAGTAGAAATGAGAGCGCATATGGTGCGATGTGAACGATCCAATGTTCCATTTCCCAATGATTCTTAAAATTTAGATTAAAATTGTACGATAAATTAGATAAATGAGACAGATTAATTACAAATATTCCCCTTAATTCTAATTATAATTTCTATAAGTTCAATTTTAGAAAAAGTTATAACATTTTACAGCTATGTATTTCATAATTTCATATAAACATTATTCCGTGTGTGTTGAAATATTAAAAATGGCTTTAACATTTCAAGAAACTTTCATCAACTTTTATTCCAATTGTACTATATTTTCTTTATACAGCATTCTTTTTAGCTTTGTATAATATATACGACTATTTTGTTCTCACGTGAAAGCAACGAATTCATAAGAAATATACCATGTTTTTTTCTTGAATTAGTAAGTAAAGTAGAAGATCTATTAACCAGTGTAAATTGGCGTGAGGATCAAAGCACCATCGGAGGATCAAAGAACCAATGTCTCCACTAACATTTATTAGCTCGATTTAATTCAATTAGGGTACCGATAATGACCGTGGTGTTTAACTGGATCGAAAGATGTCACACGGTATTTTTCTAGCGATCATAAAAGCAACACACATACTTTCTCAAATGTTGATGTAACTTTTTATCTCATATTATGAATGCCGATTGATCAAAGAGGATCTCATTTATCAGGACTGATATGAAATACTTTAATTATCTAATTACAAAAGAAACAATGTGCTAATAATTTTTTATCGATAATTATTTACTCATAAATATTTATTTTGGCAGTTTTTTAAAAAAATTTGATTGTGCAACGAGATGTAAACCACATTTATGGACAATTGTTGGAAATCTGGCCATCAAAAATGGCTCATGAAAAATGCATGAATGCGATTCATTAAACGTTTGCAATCCAGCGGATTTCGGAGGTTACGTGAAGGTAAGAGACTGTGAGAAAATTGACGCAGACTGTTTTTCGACAATGAGTCGATCGTGAACGGATCATTGGGTATCAATGACCCCGCACAGATGCAGGGAACCACATATCGATATCTCCACTTTCGAAATCACCCTAGGTACTCTCTGCGATTTGAAGTACATGTCCAATAATCATTATTTAAATATTATAACATTCATGAAGAAAGCTTGGTTATAATACATCTTATATCTACTTTCTAATATTTTTAAATTTATTTATAGAGATGTCTTTTTTACGATTAAAAAGAGCGAAAATCATACACAATCAAAATCATTCAAAATTAAACTGAAAATTAATTAGACTTAATAAATCCTAGCTGCAAACAAGAAATTAAAAAAAAAACCGAATGATATATCTCGGCTTCTTTAAAAAAATATTAAAATTTAAATAAATAAATTTTATTTGTTATAGCTTCAAAAGTTATATTATTTCGTCAGATTGAGCTATAAGTTCTACAATTCACTAGAATTAGAGCATTCTCTTTTTTTCCCTTCTCTCTCTCTCTCTCTCTCTCTCTCTCTCTCTCTTTCTCTAATTAAACTATCGTATTAATTTACTCTTGCAATAATTGTTACTTGGATATATCAAAGTCACAATATCTTTCTTTATCATTCTCAGCACTTCAATACATTACGTATTAACGATTCAAGATTAGGCATTTGCATATTAGTGCGCAACAGACCCAATTAAACCAATCAGGGAGCATTACAGGGCGAGAACAGATGACGATTTAATTCACCTACCGGTGGCGCGTTCTTTGAGGGGTGAAAGAGATGGGGAAGAGGAGAGAGCAGACTCTTGATGAGATATACGCGCGGCTGTATGTTTCGTTATCAAACAACACACAGTCCATCAACACGAAACGCTAACGACGCCACCAAATAGATTACTATAGTGGATAAAGCGATCCGGGCGTGAAACGTTCATTATATTAATTACTATCAACTATTACCAGGCACTATATGTATGTGTGCGTGTGTATCGACAGCACCCTCTGATGCGAGAATTATCCTTCCGTCACTTTCGCCACCCTAATTTGACCGATTCACAGCAACATCGTATATAGGTACAAAAAAGTCGGTAGAGCCGTGGACGATTAATAATTGACTAAAATTTTTATGACGCATCGATGTAAATTGCAATTATAGTAGAAAAAAGTTCAAGATTTTGTAACTCCTGCATCATTTCTTAAAGAAGGATTTTTTAATTTTCTATATTTATCTGAATTTATTAAATAAATTTTGTACTAATATTATTTTATGTCGTAGGTTAAAAAAAAAACGCTGAATTGCGGGAGAATATTTGAATATTACAATAAAAAGTGCATTTAGTTCTAAAATAATAATTTTGCAACGAACGAAGTCTCTATCATTCCATACTTGAAAGTTTCGTTGAAAACTCGACAATTGTGATATAAATAGATTGCAGTCATACCAGCATACCAGTTTATTCAGACGGATCACGTTGAACGCGCATTTTGGATGTGTAATACAATAAAATCATAACAACGGACATATATAAAGTTATCCACTAGCGGCAACGAGATTGGCGCTTTGACGACACCATGTGCCGCGCAGTGATCCATCTTAACTGCCAACCCTTGCTACGGACGTGGGATTGCAGTCGATGACTGCGATGCCACCGTCTGCTAGAGCTGTCCTCCTCGATCATTCTCCGATCGCAATGATTTTGCCTGGCGAGCGCGTTTCGAGTTGATCCGACAAAGTCGTTTTCATAAATCAACTGGTGCGATACCAACGTTTTGTCAGCGGAACTATTACGTTCTTTAAATTGGAAATGGCTCGTCTTGTGTGCAATAAAACCGACTCATCGCATCTTTATAAAAAAAAAAAAAAAATGCAATTACCTTTTCAACGAAAACTATAATTAGTTTACAAATATTTGATAGTTTATGCAGATAGTTATTTTTTCCCTTTTTACAAAATCACAAATTGTTACAATGAGCTAGTGTAGTATCTTTTACATAAATTATTAAAAATATAATTATTTTTTATTAAACATTTTTGTCTATTGTAAAAGTTTTATTTATATGATCTATACACAAAATACAACATTAGATGCATTATTGTCCATAGAATGACGATAGTATTGCGCACGTACAGCTATTTTCAATGGTTGAACGCTATGCGCAATATTTCTGCACATCACAAAGGGTGATTAATTCGTGAGCGCCCACGTAGACAGAGGCACACATGGCAGGTGTGCGAAAATTGTAAACGTGTGGAAACCATCATGCGCATCGCGCGTGTTCTCAGGAACATATAATTATCGCGGGGTTGGCGTTATAACTTTTATATGGTTACACGTGTCACGCATACTCGTACTTTATCGACGATATCACATCACCAGATGCGTCCTGATAATTGTAGCGTCCGCCAGAAAATTTAATTGCATTACATTCGCAAAATATGCTATGTATCGGAAGAGAAAGAGAGAATGTCTGTAAAATATTAGATCGTAATGCATCAATTCGTATTGAAGAAACGTAACTTGGAGAACCGCACTGACACGTATTAATATCGCAACCATTTAGCTTTATATGAATTTTACTTTAAAAAGAAAAAGACAACATCTATACTTAAGAGTATTTATCGATACATTTTTAATACGAAATATTAAAGATTTTGCAAAAAAATATATTTTATATCGTGAAAACAGTGACTTTTTATCTTAAAAGTGATCATAAATTTAAAAAATCGATAATGTATAAATCCTATTTCTTCTTACAAATATCAAATTTTTTGTTCGACATATGCAATATTTTCTATGTTTTAGAATCAAGGAATATGGTTTATGCCATCCCCTCGCACAGCCGCGGAAAAGTGGAAAAATATTCTGAAAAGGATCAACGAACAGAAGCAATGCCGACACAATGCACAATGTTATTATTCCAAGCGGTCGAGTTGAGAATCGCCAGTTAGAAAATCAATCGCTTCTAGCCATCTCACAGCTTCTGGCTCAACGAGAAAGAGGTACAGTGCGACAATGCGGTCTCGTATACAGTTCAAGAAGGAAAATCCGTTTGTGTAGCGTGCGGACACTTGGATGCGTTCGGCCGTGTGTGTCCAGGAAAAATGTCCTTTTCCCGGACTTAATTACGATAAATATTTAGCCAGCCGGCTGACAACCCTTTTTCCCTTAACCAGCCATGCGAACTAAGAGGCTGAAAGGCGGAAGAAACGCCGCGGGACGGACGGATCGAACGGCAGACCAAGAAGAGAACGAAAGGCTCGAGGCAACAAAATCGGATAACGCGAATAGTATCTGCAGGACAATATCGTGCCGACACGCTAATCGCTCCTAATGGTCATAGGCACAGTTCATTGTATCGTCCAAATCCTATAAATATTTTTCTCCGTATTTTCGAAAACAATTTTTGGCGCAGTTATTTTTTAAACTGTAGAAGGTAGTAAGAAAGGATCATAGATCAAACAAATCGGCAAGCTTTGAGCATTACTTGGAATTTTTTTTCTCCAGGAAAATCCTACTGATGCAGCCGGTTAGTGTTGTGTCTTGCGAGGCACATAATCCTATAAGAAGGTTATTTTGTTCCACAAGAAATCCAATTATCCTTAGTTCAATCCTTAATTCTTGCCTTCCAAAAAATAGGTAGAATGCATTGCTTTTTTTTTTACAGCATTATATTATGTTTTGTAAAAATATTCATGGTATTAGAATATTTAGAAAATTTTTTACTCGCGCATACACACACACACACACACACACACACACACAATATGTCAAAAAATTAATTAAATCTTCAAAACATTCTCTCTTCAAATCTTTACGACGTTTAATATTTCGTTTAGAAAAATTTCAAAGCTTACTCTTGTCGAAGAATAATGTGATCGAAAGAGGAGATATTGCAATTATCACAGTGAAAGATCCAGCAGATAGGATCAAACGCGGAACGATGTCGCACGGTAAGAAATTTTAATGGGCGACATCGCCATAACCAGATAAACCAAGAAGACTGTAATGGATATGTCTGGTAGTATTTCAGATAAACAATTCATTTGTCATTTTCGAGAAGTTGGAGAATTCTCAGTTTACCTTCCCGTTTTCCTCTCGGGGACGAAAAAGAACGATTCCGCATTCCTACACGATGATCCTAAAAGAAAAAGACCTGTCAAAACGAAGGGTTCTCTCAACCCATGAAACTATCTATATCATCATCGATATACTTTCGATTCCTGATAGGTCCTTTGAACACTTACTTACATAAGAAAGATCGGTAACTGATAAAGCGACTAATAGCTCTATAATTCTCAAAACAAAACCAAGAATGAAAAAGGCTTGTAAATGATTAAAAAAGCATTAAAAAAATTAATTATACTCATAAAACTAAGATTGATTAATCTTATAAGTCATCTTAATTAATTAATCTTATAAATTAATTAATTAATTATAAGTGTTAGCGTAAAAATATATATTTTTAATCACCTGTCAACTATTTACCTCTCTTCTTTCCTTTTTCTTTTCATACATATATTATTTTCATACGTATATTATTTATTAAATATATTTTATATTATACATTATATCTCCATAATTTATGACAGAGAGTATATTTTCTAATGCATATATATATATATATATATATATATATATATATATATATATATAAACATAAATTGTTATAAACAACATGATATAAGACAATATGTGAGAAATTCTGTTCTTATACGTATAGAATATAATAATTTTAAAGACAAACCAGTAGAGAAACATTGGACAGTTCAAAGAAGCCGCCTAGAGATCGCTTCGTACCATCAAAAGGCCTTTTAATATTCTTTCTTCACTCTATTCTTTTTTTTTAAATTGATCTCTACAGTTTTCTCTTTCTTATGTATTTATAACTTATCTATTCTCAATAAATAATTTTATTTCTGTTATTCTAAATTTATAAATTAAAATTGGTTTCAACGGGAAGAAAAAATCCATAGGTTTATTGTTTAAAATGGCACAATATGGTATCGTGTAAAAACGATAAAATTAATTTATTAAAAATATCCGCATCGCTTTTAGTCGGGACTCATTTTTACAATTATACATATATTTCGCAGCGTAAGCCGTATCGCGCGACTTTCAATACGTCAAAGGGAAATAAATAAGATTTCAAAGATATTCTTCGCTATGATGATATCCATCTGGTTTGGCCAAAAAGAAGGCGAGAGAGAGAGAGAGAGAGAGAGAGAGAGAGAGAGAGAGAGAGAGAGAGAGAAAGAGTGCGCGATGATAATCTGTCAGCGGTTCTCGTCATCCGACAGAGAAAATAAAGCCATACGCCGCAAAGATAGCGGGTCCCTCTCTTACGTGTTTCCCGCACGCTGTCTCCATCTTAATCCTCCGTATGATTGCACACCCGATACCAGTTGGAACGCTCACGTGGAAGAAAAGACGAGCGGCACATATCCGAGACCGACGGAGCGTAAACCCTTTACAGCTGCGGGGGTCCTCTCTCCTTTCTCGATGCTTCTTTATCCTCCCCCTGTTTTGCAACTGTCAAATTTTTCATCTTATTTCTCGACCGTGCAACCTCCATTCTTGATCGATTTCGCGACCGTCGAAGCACCGGTGAACGATAACGCCGTTTAACGTGTCGATCTCAAGATCGAATGTGTTCTTGGATCAAGAACATCTTTTTGAAACGTTTATCAATCCAGCAATTTGTCGATCTAATGGATCTGTCCCGCGAACACATCGTATAATCGATTGTTAATCGCGGATACGATTGCTGGATTTTAATGAAAGTTTTTTTTTTTATCTATTATGTACTTTAATGATTTCTTGATAGATAGATTTAATCAGGTAACACCATATAAGCAACTTTTATATAAATCCCTAAAAATGAGATTATTTACAGATAATTATTTTGCAGACAAAAAGTTTCTTTAGGTGGAGGATGGAAAGAGAGTATAATTTCCGAAAAAAATTTTTTTATATGAATATATAAAACTTTAAATATTCCTTATTATATATTAGTTTTCAAAACTTCTCTAAGTAATGCAAATATACAGAATAAATATTGCGTCACTTATTTTATGCAATTAAATTCAGTCTGCCTTTAAACTTATTTCGACTGACAGTGAATTAATCACCGTCAAGCGACGAGCGAAAACATTTTAGCTCGCGTTATCTTGAGCCAGTTTCTTGGGGGATATCGAATTGATCAGAGAAAGATTCGCTTTGTTGTTAAAAGCTGCTCTAATGGAATTATCAGACAAAACGCATACTTTGTTCTCTGTGCGCATATATGGGGGCAGTCATTGTTGGCATTGGAGGCATGTAGCTATCGACTCAAGTGAAAACGCGCCGGAACGATCTGAGTAGAATATATGGTATGTATCTCAAAGAGAACGTTACGTCATGTGGATTTTGAAGAGCATTATTCGTGTCCGCAAGCCGCAACAATGCCGCCATTACACGCGTGACACACTCGCTCACGCTCTAATAAAACTCACCGAAAACCTGTCCGAGGCCCACAATGCTTGGACTTAATGCATCGGTCAGTTGGTATGCGCGACATATTTCTTCGTGAGGTACATAAGTTATCTCAACCAAGGTCTTTTCCTCATAGTAGGAGATACATGGTACAAGCTGTAGAAAATACGCGTCAAGACTTTCCTAAATATACCGAAATTTAAAAAAATATACGCATGCCAAAAATTTTTATAGTCTCCTTCCCCCCTCCTTAGTTTCCTTGATCATTATATTTTTTATTTCTTCCTTCGATTCGTTACACATATTTCTTAATGATTTAAATTGCTGCAGCAACTATTATGAAAGCGACGAGAGTTTAAATCTTGCTGCGGTATTCGTAGTTAATGTCTCTGGTAGCCGATAGTACCTGCCATAAGCGGACGTTAAAAGTCGCGTATGCCCACGATCTTTATCTCGGGCACGACGCTATCTGTAACAGTGAATGCGCTCCGTAACAACGCGATCGGCTCGCATCGAAATAATCGCGCGTCACCGATTCTCTACGCGCGCGAGAAAGAAGGATAGAGAGAGAGAGAGAGAGAGAGAGAGCCGAGAAACTCCTCGAGAAGAGAGATCATCGATAGGAGAAAGAGCGCGCATACGAGACATAGCGTGGTCCCTTGTACACGCCAGCGAGTGCTTCCAACGTGAATGCGATCGGACACTCGAATTGACACGAAGCCGGCAGTAGGCTGTGCTGTGCCGCGAGCACGCAATTATAGCAAGTCATTGGGTCCATTGTGCCGGCACCGCTGGACCTTCTCAGGGAAAGAGAGAGAGAGAGAGAGAGAGAGAGAGAGAGAGAGAGAGAGAGAGAGAGAGAGAGAGAGAGAGAGAGAGAGAGAAGGAGGTCCCTGTCTTTCTTATTGTTCCTTTCCAACGGATAGCGGCTGTTGTAACGTTGTCCCACTGTATTGATAAAACAGATAAACGCGGTACATAAGGATTCTAAGTCTACTTGGTACAAAACTCGGACATGTAGACATTCCGCGGAGAAAACTAGTTTGTTTCTTTATCGTGTTTGAGAACTCTCGTAGATTATTCAATAAAATTATTCTAACAAATGCACCTTCTGCGTACATATCATCTCTTTCAGAATAGATCGCGATTCATATTCTCAGCAAGTCTTTAGCGTGTAATCACATTCGTAGAGCGTAGATTTTATTTAAACCAAAGTCAAGTATGCGACATCAGTTTCTCGATATATTGATACAAGTTAAACAATTGAATTTAATATTAAAATAAATAAACGATTTATTTATTTATTATATTAATACATCATAAAGTTCTCTATTTTCACATCGATATTTAAAACTTTTACGATATTCTCTAGAGTTGAAAAGAATGAAATATTTTTTCAAGTGATCAATGTTGTGTGTACTATTGAGCATTGTGTCTGCGGCATTTAAAAAACTCCCACGGGGAGAACGGCGCTGCGCTGAGGGGGGAAAAAAATCCGAGCGAGTTGCGCGCCAAATGAAGTCACAACTCTGGCAGCGGGTGGCCGACACGGCGCGGCAGATTCCTTCGACTTGGTCGAAGCACACATCACGAAACTGTATTGTATGGGACCGCGAGAAGAACGAGTGCCGCGCGCCGTGGGATCTTTCAAAGGCGGCCTCTTTCATCTCTGCCAAACCCTCTTTGGACGCGCCGGCCGCCCCCGCAAGATTTTCTCGCGCATTATACGCCGCTGCGACAACCACCATCGCCTCTCCGACGACGCGTGTATACGTGTGATCGCGCGCTACCGTGCTCGTCTGCTCGTGATGAAGAAGAAAAGAGGGAACGCGAGCGGAAAAATGACACGACGAAAGAGCCGAAAGAAGCCGAAAGAGCTTCTATAAAGAGCGAAGGTGTCAAACGCGCCGACATCTAATCATGGAATCCTCGCCGCGTCTCCTTTTTAAGGCTGACGATCTCTCGGATATTCTTACTTTAACGTATCGCTTTTGCAACATGTAATGTTTTCGATTTTAATTTCTTATGCGCGTATACTGTCTTTTAATACATTTTTACTTGTTTAATAGATTGATGAGACATATTTATGTCAAATCGTTATCAAATTACTACATTAATCTGATAGATTAAATTATCTTCCTGAGACATCACAATCTATACGACAAAAATTGTTAAATAAAATACTTATTAATACAAAAGAGTCCCTAATTTTATACATGTATATGGCAGAAAGAAATTAAAATATTATTTAAAATAATTTGTACTTTACAGCGACATTTTTTCGGGGCCTTTTCATGAGAAAATAATGAAATACCTTACAACAAAAACAGATTTCAAGTTCTACATTGATGATCACAGACAGATAAAACATACAATTAGCGATAGCAAAAGTGGCGATTGCAGTGCCGAGGGACTTTCTCCGTGATATGACGAGGAAGCTATGTAGATCTTGTAGATCGTGTTCCTAGATCGTAGAGAGCGAGCGAGAAACGTCGCCGCGGTTTCTAGCTACGTGTCAGCATGCTCCGATCGTCTATTTATCGGAAGCGAGATCACCACGCAATGACTGATGGTTCTCTATCCATGAATTTGTTTTATCGATCACAAAGGAGCGTACGGAGGCGCGTGTCGGAGATCTTTCTCGTGCACGTACATATACAACATGCCTTCAAAGTCGCTGCGCGATCCTAACGATTCGTTACTCCGATTCGTTTGACCGATCGGCTCGTCGCCGAGATATTTCGGTATCGAACGCTTCGAATACCAACGTGTAACGTTGGACTAAAGGCTTCGTCTTTCGATCCGAGTTTTTACAAAAAAAAAAATAAAAAAAAATGACAAATAAATAATGCGTGCATCTGCTATCTGAATCATAGATTGATCATAATTATTTACTTACTTAATTTTTGGTAATATAAGAAAGAGAAGAGAAAGAGAAAGATAAAAATAGTCAGTTTATACTATATCCTGGCAAGGTAAAAGACGCGAAACTATATCGTGGCGAGGTAAAGTTCTAGAAAGAGAGAGAAGATGTATATGTATTAAAATTTGATTTATAAATTAATTTTGTTAAATAAATAATTATATATCGTGCACACACGCGTATTATTTACTTAATTTTTTCCAATGATAATTTTGAAATCAAAAAAATGTAAAATTGGAAAACAAATAGAAAACTGCGAATTTTTCACCATTTTTATTAACAATAACATCGTAAATACGCTTCTAAAGAGAGAGAGAGAGAGAGAGAGAGAGAGAGAGAGAGAGAGAGGAAGAAAAATGGCATTATGAAACTAAATCATCAACACTAATACACTACATTATATTCATATTGTTTTGGTCGCTAATACGAAAGTACCACAAGGCCGCGTATAAATTCTACCGTTTCAAATGATAATTTTAACGCCTCTTACATAATTCGCGTCTATCAAAACCGACTTTAAACACTAGCGAGTAAAATGTATAAATGTGTTTATATATATATATATATATATAGTCCATGTACGAAATAGTTACATAACTTCGTCAAAAGTAATATTTACGCCATGCAAAATAGTTACATAATATCGTCAAAAGTAATATTTTCATCGGCCATTCATTGTACGATACATAACAGACAAAAGAATCGCATTCACGAAAGATTTCACGGTTTCATCTTTGTAATGTACAAGATATAATATGTGAAAAGTATCCTTTAAAATAAGGGAATGTATTCAGTTTCTTAAAAAAAAGAAACAGACAATGTAAGAATGTGTGACGTTTGCATTTGTAGATATAAGTTAAAAGAATAATCATTCTTTCACGAGACTTAATAAATATAAACGAAGAACAGAAACTCTTAACGTGAATTTTTGAATATGTTCAAAGACATATTAAGGGATTTACGTTTTTACGTAAATTTCATGAAGAACCTGTTGAACAGTTAATATGTAATCACTTTTATTTTATAAGTTATAAAAATTATTTTATAAATTATAAATTATGACAATTAAAATAAATATTTATAAATATGTATATGTGTGTGTGTGTATAATTACAAGAAAAAAAAAATCACAAGAGAAAAGGATATATACATATACAAGATCCTGCAGATAGAACGGGTAAAACCGAATAAAAAAATTCTGTACTGTTTTGCGATTTTCGTAATAATTAATCCGGTAATAAACAATTATTACCAGACATCCTGTATACATGTATCTATTCTTTTCTTTTATGATTTTCTTGAATTTATCCTGTAAATATATGCATTTATTTTATTACATAATACCTTGTATTAAAAATGCAAAATATGCCGTTTATTATGTTTGTCATATATATATTTACGCATAAACCCGAAAAAGAATTAATTGCACGATGTATATCGTTTGTCCTGCATTCTACGTGCGTTTAATATTCATACGAGAATGAGAAAAAAAATACTCTACAGAAGATCAATATAATAGCGTCAACCTTCGTTCGTCGCCGAAAAACTTTGAGAAATAACCGCGCAAGGACAGTATCTTTCATAATATTCCTCTAAAACTCTAAAAAGACTCCGCGTTATTCCTTTATCTTTTCCTTCTCTTCTTTTTTTTTTAGAATATGCTACGGCTCTACGGCGTCAACTTTTGTTTGTTTGTTGCGTCATCGTCGTATTCGTTTCATAAGATGAGCCAAGTGCCAAAACATTGATCCCAGCCAATTAATTTTGCGTGTCGACATTGATTAATGGAAAACGAAGATATGAAAGATTGGAAAGGATCTTAATGTACCATCCAAGATCCGCTACCTGTGGCTGTACGAAACAACACCTTTTCACTGCGAATGATGAAACTCAGAGAAAGGTAAAAAAAAAAAGAAATGCTTAATTATTGTATTCCTTAACAAGATTAATAATTCCTTGCCAAGATATATGTATATTTAAATTCCTGTGACGATAGATCAATGTATATGTATCTATGAGATTTTTGATATAAATTTCGTTTATGATTCAATCAAACATCCACGTTAGAAGAACCAAATATACTATAATAAAGATATTACGAATTTGTTGCATATTTGTCGATCGAACATTATTGAAAAGCAATAAAAGACGAAACCGTTTTTCGATGTTTTTTAGTTCAACAAGACATTCATATAAGACATTTTATTCAACGAAAATGTTACTCATTTTTGCATATTTTATGATCAATTCTATAAAACACATATTTCCAGACTTTGAACAAGTCAAATTGAGAGACTACTAAATTATGAAAATTAGCATAATTGTATGAAAAATATTATTTATTAATTCTTGGATAGTATGATAGATGCATGAGACTTAAAATTGGATTAAAAAAAAGAAGCCAAGATTAATATAATATCTTGAAAATTAAAAACTCAATTTTTATCGTATCAGTTAAAATTGTACTTTGGTATAATAAAAACTATTTCTCAATTCTAGTGTACAATACAATTATATATGCATTTATAGAACGACCGTAGATCTTGATTCGATGTAATAATTTGAACATCGATAAGATGAACAGTGTTACAACCGTTGACACGAGGTCGATCAAAATCCTCGGGAAGGAAAGGATGTTGGAGTAAATAAGTGGTCTCTTGAGGCATCGGAGATGGACGAGCCGATAACTGCTTCGCATGATAATGCCCTTGGAGAGTAGCACTCGCACGCGTTTGTTCGCGTCCATTATACAATTCAATTTGTTAATAGCGCTATCGATTCATCGTGATCGATAGATAGGTACCTGACTCGATAGAAACAATGGGGCAGCACGATCGAGAATCCTTTTAGCTAGCCGCACTCTAATACAACGCGATCTATCGTCTATTGATGATCGATATCTCTCCCCCTATCGGACGTTCCTCCGTCCTTTTACTATATGAGATCAATATATATATACTCGATTCTCGATTCCTAATGCTACGTGTTATTGCAGTATTAATCTAAGCTATTGTTGTATTAATCCAACCCAACCGACAACATAGGACCGGAGGTATCCGCCAACGACCGGATCCCCGACGACGAGCAACATTCACCGCCGCGCCGGAACAATGGTCCCCGTCGACAGGCGCGGGGGAGGCTCGCGGAGGGGAGGGGACGCGACATTGTGTGCGTCAAAAAGGAGATTCGCACGACGGTAACCTGATCGACTTATCAATAACCACGTAATTATAGTACCAAAGAGTTGGTAGGGCTCAAAACAAGCCATAATAAGACGTAGGCGTCTTTCCCACAAGTAACCTTATATCCCTGTCGATGGAGACCCGTGCCGCGTCCGATGTCTTTCAGCTTTCAGCCTTCAGCCCGGCCGAAAAGGTTCCTTTGGAGGTAGAGAGGTGGAGGATTCTTTGCCTGGCATAACCCACGTACGTAAGCGCGTACCTATACACGCCAAGTGTCTTCTATCTCTCTTCGTCTTTTCTCTTCTCCATCCATCTTTCGATCGTTTTCGTCTCGATCTTTCTCTTCGCGCCCTTTCGTCGCGGAACGCGCAAACCATCGAGTTTTGTGTTAGAATCTCCATTGAACGTTCTTCTGTGTGATTACGCTGCTTGCGTTATTTTGGCCTCGCCGCCTTTGTGGACGAATTAATTTATTACGGCCCAATTATCAGCGCGTTACCTGCGCGACCATTTGCGGTAACCGTTCACTTCCTACTCATATGATAGAGGTCACAATTGGGACCTTTAAAAAAAAAAGAAACCGCACACACACGTTTCGAATTTTGAAGACAGCTTCAAAAAATGATAGTTTTTTTTTTCTTTTTATAGAAAAGGACCCAAATATTTAAAAATGCTACTGGCACTATGATACAAGATGCGGTCTAAAGATATTAGATTATTTCTGAATTGTTTAAACTTTATACTTAAACTAGAAGAGAAAATATGTAAATAAAATCTTAACGCATAAAAACTATTCGAAATTTCAACATTATTTATGAAATGACCTGAGATGTTGTACGATAATATATCAAAAACCACATTCGTGTAACATATCATAATATACGGTAAAAGTGAAATATCTCTCGAGGATAAAAATAAGGACTTTTACTTCGTACGAAGAAATGACAGGCAACAGAGTGAAAAATTTGCTCGAAAATTTTTTTCCAGTCAACGATTCCAGTCAAAGCATTCGTGCAATTAACGCCAGATTACACATAACTTTTAAAGAATTTGTGAATATATAAATATGCGTGTATGCCATGTTAACTGCCGTACACGCGCCTGTTCAGTATTTTGAAAAAAATATATCAAGATATATAAATGTTATTCCATCCATGTATAAAAAATATAAAATTTAAAAACGTAAACGTTTCTCTCTCCCCCTCTCCCTCTCTCTTTATCTCGGAGATTAAATAATTTTAATTTTTTGAGATTACAAAACTTTTAATACCCTTAAAGTCATATTGTCTTTTGATAACAAGATTTCACCGTTATCATAATTGCATTATGAAACACGAAGTAAAATCGATAAGGGTCTCCAAATAAAAAGCATGATGCATTCGAACTGCACAGTTTGATGGTTCATCTACAATATATGTAACTTGAGTGACAAGCTATGAGTCTCGTGGAAGCATATAAGAAGGCTCATCTCAAGATCTGCGGCACATCAAAGACGCTAATGCTCATTTCTCTTTCTCCCTTCTTCTTTTTTACGTCGCTTCGTCTCATACATATACTGTTGCTATCTCTCTCTTTTTCTCTTTCTTCCTCTCTTTCTACCTCTTTCCTTCCTTCTTCTCCTCTCTCTTTTTCTCTCTTTCTCTCTCTCGATCTCCCTTATCCTCCGTTAAATATCCTTTCACTAAGAATCTATATCTTTTATTTTTCTCCCTTTCATTTTTACGGAAATTTAAAAATTAGCAAATGTATATATAGATATACATATATAACCGTAAATATACATATAATATACATATATTCTCACACGATGCGATATTGTGTATAAAAAACATAATCCAAAATATCTTGTTTAAAAAATTAAATTTAGAAAAAATAGAAATATTAAAAAATAGAAAAAAATCGCAGAATGAGAAAAGATTTTGAAACACAATTTCAGTTATTTAGATTGTATTGTCGACACTCGTAATATTCGCGCATGTTAATATAAATATGTCAAATTAAAGATTTATAAAGACGATGACAATAGGATGAGGATGACTTTAATAAATGCAGGATCTACATTCGGAAAATAGCGCGTTAATAATGGCTCAGGTACCTACGGCTCGTCGAATTGGTTGTCCGACGACGGATGCATAAGATTGCATTAAATTCCAAGAGAATCGCCGGGCCAATAAATCTGTTTGCAATTAGCATGGCTCTGCACGTGAACGCAGCTCGCATCGACCGTACGCCAGCTCCGAGAATAAATGCCGTCATAAGGAACGAGATCCCGATGACCGCCCGTAGCGAGGAGACGTCTCTGGCGAGAGGAACCAGATATCGCAAAAAAGCAAAGATGTGTTATTCAGAATTCTATACTGTATTTACTCGTGAACACAAATATCTTTGCAATTGAAAATAATCTAGGTAAAATTGAGTTTCCAAAAAATTAATAATAACACATTCTCTCTCTTCTCTATCTCTCTTTCTGCTTATCTCTTTTTACATGCTTACACATACAAATAAATATTAAAAAATATTGTTACAAAAAATTATACAAGTTCTTAATAATTGATAAATTCTAGGGAGATTAGAGACAATATGAAACGTAAATAAAATGTAAAATTTATATATTTTACTATGAGAGAGAAAGAGAAAAATACAAGCTCACTTTTCGAAATGTCTTATTCTTTCTTTCTCAAAATATCTTTTACGTCACATCTTATTGATCTCGATAAATGTTCCGATCTGCAACACTCAGAAGAATCGACAGGGAGAAGGGACAGGGAAGAAAGAAGGAAGAAATGGGGGGGGGGGTATGCGCGTAATGGAGATATCGCAGTCTCTGGCGGTAACTTGCGCGGCGCGTTATGCAAATAGGATTACCCTTTACACGCCAAGTCGGATCGTAATTGGCTCTTGCAGGCAGGGTCGGCTTTCGATTTCTCTGCTCGATTCTCTTTCTTCCGTTCCGACGATGTTGCGGCAATTCTTCTTCCCATCAATGTCGCATCGTGTTGCTCGTAATCGTGAAACTCTCGTCTCGCGCACGCGAGATTAATGAACGCTTACAAGGGAAGTTATCATCAGTTCGTTCAACACTAATCATCTTTATCGATCTAAGTTGCGTCAAGAGATTAGCGTCGCAAAGGTGTGAGAAGATTTACAGTTCCAGAAACCTTTTAAGAAACTCCATTTTTTTGTTACTTATGTTAGTAGAATGTAATATGATTTTTTAGCATATAGAAAATTATAATAGAGTATAATAATAATATATGAATAATTTGATAAATACACACAACTGTATACAGCTCTAGTATCGAAAAATTATATAATTTTCATGCCCTTTTTCACAACTGTGCGATAAAAATAAATAGATGAAAGAAAACCTAGTTTTTTTAATAATAATAAAAAAAAAATGACAAATCTGTAATTAATCAATCGTGTGGAAATAGAAACGTTGGCGATTTGTTGATAAGCTCCCGGTATTATCTTTTAATCGATGAGATTATTATCACGCCGTTTTTACTTCACAGTAGGACAACTATACACAACGCGCCTTTATATGTGAAATATAGTTATTGCGTTTAACGCAAATAGACCGTTATTTTAAAAAGTCTCGGCGCACGATTATAGCACGGACGAATAGTATCATATAATACAGTTCCAATCACGATATCGCGTGCGCTCGATCCGCGAGATCTTAATTAGAACGCATGACTGGCGAATCGCTCAATCCTCTCTCGCGACTGCTGTGCTCCTCGGGATTTTTCCACGGAATGCGATCCAGCATCCGGTCAATTCTCCCGCGCGCGTGCAACATTCTCAACGCGATGCAATTAAGTCGCACGGGTGCACTTCCGCCGCGAATGCAATTATATGTCGGATCGCGCGAGATGTATATATATATATATATATATCTACGATTAATGATCGAGCGAGCTATGGACACTGTTCGCCACCGAAGTCGATAAATAACGGATATTAATTCGTGCACCATGGTATATCACAATACATCACGACAACTTTTAACGACCCGACTATACAATAAATATATAGCATGCGTATTAAACCCGGGAATTCTACATCGCGAATACATGATATCGTACAGATCGATCTATTTTCTAAACCATGACAGAACAGAGAGCGTTGGATTAATTTTTATAATCTATCGTATATCATAAATTCTTAATTTTGCGCACATTTATTAATGTATTTATCTGTAATGTACTCTGATTATTATATATATATATATATATATATATATATATATATATATATATATATATATATTAAATAATATATATCGCGCCTTTTCGTTATTTGAATCAAATAATCGTCGTCGAAATACCTCGGCCGTTTATTACAAAGATTAACTAATTGCGCCGACAGATTGTCGCTTATTCTAATAATTGTAAGAAATAATCGCGTTGCGAAGGATAATATATGGTCGGTCACATTAATTGCTCGATCGATCGAGTGAATAATCGCCGCGCGAATGATAACAAGGCCAGAGCCCGTAAATATTATATATCTCTGTACGCCCAACACCGTATGACGTAGTTAACTTGCACGTTGTCTATTTTGATAATCATTATATTCGTCGTCATTACGAAATATCTAACGCACTACGAAATAAAATGTGAGAATAACATTGATTCGATTGGGGATGCGTGAGAAGCTGGTGCGAAGACTAGCTGCAAGCATTGCCACGTGTTTCGTCTTTGCTTAACGTAGCTAGCAATTGCCCGTAGAGACTTTTAATCGATTGGTCAATTTCCGCGGTGTCAAAGAAGCCGATTTTATGACAACGTATATGCTCATTACGCGATACGCACGCCGCGGGCTATTCGCAGCCGCCGGCCGGCCAGGTGTCCGTTCTTGCTCACCGGGAGTTCGATCTTAACCGTCTAGATCATTACGGATCCGTGGCAAAACAAAGACTCATTTTGCCCGCAAAACCATTTCCTTTTCTCTTTCTATCCGTATTTATCTCTCTTTCTCCCTCCTTCCCTCTCTTCCTCTATTTTTATTTTTATCCATCTATCTATATATATATATATATATATCTTTCCGCTACGAGACTGGCACCCGACTATCGCTGGTCAAGCCGAGACCCTTTTTTCATTTCATGATTTATCGAGATTTTGACCAGAGTATCGCCGATCTCCACAAAGTCTCATAATTCATCGCAGATTGAAAAAAGATATTTTTATGTATCAAGTAATGTATGTAAATTTTAATTTTACACACACACACACTTATGCATATATATATATATATATATATATGGTATATATTTGTTTGTTTGTTTATTTATATTTATGTACGTGATTAATGTATTAATGTTTATTAACGTTTTACAGTTGTGAGCTTTAGTCGAAAAGCAAGAAATTGTAGAAAAATAACAAAAATATATGCGGATAAAAAAATATACATGTTATTCATAATAGATTACAACACTTGAAATAGTCGAAGCAAATAAAAAATGCTGGATATATTATTTCCTTCACAGTGAAACAGCGGAATCGATTTGAATAGATTTCTTCGTGTCCTGACGAGTCAGCGCCACGTGATGTAGTTTTTCAAACAAGCCGTCCATACTCGACAAGACTAAACAGTATAGTATATACGGTACGTGCTCCGGCACGTTTTTCGCTCGAGTATTTTGATAAGACAACTAGTTCGACTCGTCGACTGCATTGTCGCAGAGAGGCATTCAACAGAATCTAAGGGATTTACATAATTAGAATGCCATTATTTTTCCAAATACTGTCATCGTAGTAACATTGATTTTTGCGACACGTGCGCGAAAAAAATAAAGGGCTACTGTCTCCTTTCATGAAAGCGCGTGCCATTTGATAAATATTATTTCAAGTACTATTAGACCCCTGTGTTTTTTCATTAATTTTGCAGCTTCTCAATTTTGTTTATTTTATTACATAGTTCTGTAATATATATATATATATGTACATCCATATACACATGCATATATGACCACGTGTATTTAAAATGTAAATTAAAATGATTATTCTCGACCATATATCTTATTATGATTGAAAAACTTGGATGTTTCTTTGTTATTTTAAAGGTCGATCTGAAAGCACAAAAGAATGCTGCATCTTGGCAAAATGGAGATTTTGGGATAAAGGGTTTGTATGTGTACTCGTATGTAAGAAGTAACAAATCTCCTTGAAGTTCTTCATTGGGTACCACGTGCCCAAGTGGTACCACGACAACGTATATCCACTTCAAGATTCTCCCGGCTCTTGCGCCAATCCGGAAACGGAAGGCGGCCCTCCTGGCTAAGCAAGGGAGAGGTAGGACGCGGAAAGCACTTAATCCTTTGTGAACCAGCGTGAAGGGCAAAGATAAAAGCAACCGAGCTGAAATTCGATCATTACTTTTTCATTGTCCCAAGCTATCGAAGGCAGCTTATTGCATCGTTTGAATTTTTGCTGATATATTTTCACAAATTTCAAAAGTTATTTGTCAAGTTTTATGAACAATTAAAGTGATAGAGATGAGGCCTATACAACTTATATCTTTTTGTAATGCCAAAGAATTTATTTGGCGATTGTTACATTTTTTTCAATAATAAGCTTTTCTCTCTTTTTGTTTATTTTTCATTTTTTTTATTTTTTTGTAGATCAAAGATATGTGTGATAAATATAAATTATTATTTATAAACGAATATTATAAATATATTAACATTTTTTTAAACAAATATTTTAGTATTAAAACAAAAAATTTTGATAAACGAATTAAAATTAATAAAAAAGAAGAGAAAATAATATGTATGCTATTATAAAAATATAATTTGACAATGGGATATGTATATACAGATAGAAACAGATATTTAAAAAATGGAAAAATTGCATGGAACCTGTTGGATAATTCGTAATAAACAAATTACACACACACACACACACACACACACACACATTTATTATTAAAAAAAGTTAAGAATATACATTGTTGTGGATATAGTCATCAAAATTGATAATACCTATGCAAGATTACGATTTATAATATTAGAGTATAGATGAGATACTATTCAAAAATATTATGCTAGAAAAGATCCATTAAACATATACAATTGACGCAGCTTGCGTTCAAAAATTTTTCTTTCCAGGAATTATTTAATGCGGAAGCATTTTGTATCCAGCAAGCACATTGACTGTCGTATATTGCACAAAATATACTTATGTACAATCATTAATACGGATTACGGTCGGCGTTTGCGTTACACTGTAACCTTCCTACGATCTATTTTCGAATAATCCCTCGCGTAAACCAACAAACAGCAGCAGCTGTTGACATACATATATACCACACAGACTGTATGTGCATTTGCTTCAACATCGGGCAGACAAATGAAATAACTAGAGAATTGTTAAAACATGAAAGATTTTAAAGGGGCAATCGATCCAAAATAAATCTTAAGTAGTATCTTTCAGAGATCATGCGAATAAGGAAGAAAATCTACTAATAATTCTACAGTATAAAACGATTAAATCTTTTGCCAATATAACTGTCAATTTTCTCCTGTGTAAGCTTTATTTTATAATAATAATGAGAAAAAGAGAGAGAGAGAGAGAGAGAGAGAGAGAGAGAGAGAGAGAGAGAAATCTATTTTAATACAAATTGATATTAAAATATATAATAATACAATATTATCTTTAAATACTATTTTTTTTATCAACTTGGATAGATCTTCTGCAGAAGTGTAGACGACCGTTGAAAATCTAGATCTGTGGTCTTTATAAGATGGTGACATATCGCGGGCAAAAAAGTTTTATAGCGAACACTATATGACAATCCTTTTCAGCCACCGAAAAATACAGAACCACATTTTCCGTGCTTTTGAGCTGCTCTCTCGCGTAAATCGTTTTACCCGTTGATCGCCAAGGATCAACCGAGGATCACTCGGGATTCCTTTTGAGGACGCACCATCGAAAAACCACCTGGCCGTGGGTCGGCTTTCACGCGCAATAAGATCGCCCCTTTAGATTAACGTGACCATTATCCCACTAATCGGAAAAGAGTTTGATCAAAACGGTGTAAATGTGTGGTAGATATATTTTTATATATCTGAATATATACGTAAATATTGCCTCTACGTACACATATATATCATACATATTTTATTTAAAAAAAATATATATATATATATTTAATAAATATAAAATTTTTATAAGATTCCAATTACTTTACCAAGACACTTTTATTCTTTACTAAAAATAATATTAAATATACGGCGACAAAATATTATCGGAGTTTAACAAGTCAGATACGTTGCAAATTAAATTTGTACGTAAAAAAGAACTACTTATTAAGTAAAGCATGTGATAACCAAAAAAATTACTATTGAATTTATTAACAATTACATCCACATGAGTTTAAACATATGTGAGAGTATCGCGAGAATATATGCGGTGGTGGAACAGATGCCGAAGAAGCCAGGGAAACGTTACCAAGGTAGAAAAAAAAAATAGTAACAGGAAACGATGGGGACTCGGCAGAGGGTGGCTAATCTTACTGGCAAATATTTGGATTGTCGCATTCATGGCATTGATATATCGAGTGGAGTATATCCATTCCATCCCTCTCTCATAGATCGAACCGAGGAAAGCTGAAAAGTGTAGGGAAAAGCGAGCGAGTTGCCGCGAGACTACCGTGTATTTACATTGCATTTCGCTCGACTATTGAAAATGCGCCGGATTCGAGCATTAAGATGCTCGAGATAGGGCATCTTTTATCGATTGCAAGTTGGTACGGACCAGAGAAGCTGTTTCCCGGATATCGATAATCTGCTAATATGGGAATGAGAGAATCGCAGCCGGCAGATGTAATTGGAAGTCGAGTCGAGTCGGGGACAGGAATTTTGCTCGACTGCCGCGATTTAAATCTTCCTATCCTTGTGGGAATATTCGTATTTAAATATAGCATCGCAAATATATATCGCATTGTTATCGTTATCACAAAAAATATTATGCAAAAAATTTGTAATGATAATAAAGTGCGTGATGCGCGTGGATGCATTGTAATTGTTCAAACATAATTCCTTATTGTTAAAAACATTTAATAATAATATAATTCGAAAGTATAACTTTTCAATAATTTTAATAATCGTACAGTATATATTTTATATATATATATATGTATATTGCATTTATAAATTTTGGAAATTTTATATATGTAAATATAATGTAAATAATATTATACATTATATAAAAATATATTATATATATTCATATAATATATGTATATTTTTATACATACATATATAAGTACAAATATATATATATATATATATATATAAATTTGATTATTAAAAGTTTTGGAATATATTTCGGATTCACAGATTTAAAAGACACATTGGCAAAATAAAACTATAATCTGTCATTAATGCGCATTTAAGAGAAAATGATCCGTGCCGGATCACTTCTCACAAGTCTTTTCTTAAATCCCACAATTCCTCCACTTTCATAATGCGATCAATTTCTGATCTTGCAGGTGAAGGGATTCTCCACAGAATCGAGACTGGCAACTGCAGCTATGCGGACAACTGTCGAGTAAACTCGTTGATAATCAAGCCCCGGATGTACTGAATGGGATCATCGCGGTAGGATGAGCACTGATCTGCCTTCCTATGCCGAGTTAAAGGAACCACTCGGCAAAATGAACTAAGAAAAGAGAGAGAGAGAGGAAGAAAGGAGAGAGAGAGAGAGAGAATATCTCCTACGCGCGCGAGAGAAGGAGAATCCGGTCCAGGTTGAGCTGTCATGTGAGAATCTCGCCGACGTCCTGCGTCACGATGCATGTACACGCATTCCGTGGTCGGGCAGTCGGCAAGGTAAAACGAGGGAAAAAGAGAGGCCGTGAGAGATTAGCTTCTTAACCAAATAGGTCTCGGCTTAGCATCTCCCGTCCCCCACATCGCGTTCAGCTCGTCCTCCACTGTTGTCGTCGTTGATTTTCGGCTGTCCGAAGAGAAATCGCTGTGCAGGACGATACGCCGACCAGTTAATCTGTTTAGTTTAAGGCTCGTCGATCACGAAATTCCAAACGCTGCGGTTGCATTTCAAATTTCAATTGATGTAGAAACGGAGTCAGTCGTTTTTCATACATATTTTGTATAATAATCGATCTCATTTTCGAAAATATTGCGACGAGTGGAGAGAAAATTAATAAAAAAAAAAAGAAAAAAAAAGGATTTGTCAAGTTTTAAACAGAAACACTTCGTAATTTTGATTTTCATGCTGGTATAATATTTTGCATGATATTTGTGATAATAAAATAGAGTACAGAGAAAATATCCCAGTGTTATTATGTGATTTGAATAAGACCGCAATCGTACATTAATTGCCATAAATTCTAGCATTACGAGCACATGTTACATTTTGATTGCATTGATGAAATTCTAATCGATTTATATATTATCGACAAAATACAGATACTAGACAACAACAATACTAGAAAGAATTATTATTTCTTTATTTTTAATATTTTATAATATATAGAAACGAGTTAGAGATATCAGCGATTATTCGAACTCGAAAGTCATCGCGAGAGTCGAGGTTGTCGCGACGAGAGTTCCTTTACCTTTTCACGACGATCTTTGAGAAGAACTGTCACTGACATGGTCTAGCGAATTATAGTTTCGTGACGATCGCCACGCCGAGTGTTCTTAGCTGGATGAATCATTGATGAATTGGCGATGGGATCGTGGGACTTGGCAGCTGCGATTCGAGTCTCTTCTTTTGCACGATAGTCAAAGCCTCCTCTTTCGCCCCCCTTCCCCCCCCCCCGCCCTTCAATCACTCTTCATAAAACCTGATGTGCATTTGCCCCTCTGATCGCTTATGCAAAACACGAGGAATTACGGCCTATTACGGTGCGGTTTACCGATATCCGTTGTTGTATTTACATTATGTACACCAAGACTCGGATAAATCGCCCTCCGCGGAATTTTTATCTACAATATATATATATATATATATATATATATGTATTTCTGCGATATACATACATATAAATCTTAGTAAATACGAATACGATCTTTGACCCCCACCACACACATACAGCTCCAAGTGATTTTTTTTTTTTTTTTAAGAAAATCAACTTTTCAAATAAAAAGATAAATAAATAAGTATCTGTATAATTATTGTGCGTGTAATTGAAAAAAAAAAAAAAAAATAGAAATAAATACATGTATATTAAAATGCGAAAAATAGTAGAGTGACGATAGATATTTACTTGATACTTAATAAATATTTCGCGATATGTCTTTCATCTCTAAAAAGAAGCTATACAGACAATTACAGCGTTGTAATTGATGTATTCAGAAGACTAGCTGAAAATTTCTAAGCGACATTATCAAAGTGGAAAAGCTCGATGACATAACTGATAAACCATTCGGCCAGTTGATTCAATAAATCCGTGCTGCGAAGCAGGCTTGCGCCTTACGATGACACTGACGATTAATTCGACTGAATTAATATGAACCGTTGACACCGTGCCGCGAGGTTAACTCATCTGGTTCAAGCTGCGTATAGAAGCGGATTTGCCTACACTAATAATCGTTAATTTCTTACCATGTAGCACGTTTGCGAAACAATCATTTGCGCATGCATTATATGCCCGCGCACCAATAAGAAATAATTTTAATTTTGCAATATATATATATATATATATATGCCTGTATTATAGTTTAAAAAAATAATTCATATTGTTCTCTTGATTTATAAATATATATAGATAAAATAATATTTTGATCTCTTTCTTTGCGCGTACAATTGCAATTACATTCAATCAACCTAATAATAGTAATAGTCACGTTTATATACGTGATACACATAAATTCTCTCTCTTTTCTCTCTAAAGTAATAATATTTCGTCAGCTCATAGAAATGTGAATTATAACAGCTTCCAATTAATGTTATAATCCCTAAGATTGGATGCAAATAAAAAGAAATTCTCGATTTTGTCACTATCCTGAAGATTTTTTCCGCGGTCTTAATTACTATTCGACAGTGATTTTTCTAACAAAGAGATGTCATACAAGTATGTGACGATTAGCGTGGGCCGCGGGGGACTACTTGATCGCTTATTGACCACTGTTGACTTGTGTTGACACCGCAGACCTTAGTTAGATGGATAAATATACCGTCGAGGCGCGGGTCAAGTGGATATCTGCACTGGCGTTCGCCCACGCCAGGTTCACTCGATTCACAATCGCGATATTATTTTGTGAATCACCTAAAAAATACTTCATGCAAGTTACGACGAATAAAACATTTTTCATTCTCAGAGAGAAAAAGTTTTCAGGCTATATCATCTAATAATATTTAGTTATATTCCTTGAATTGACACTTGCGTGAAAGCAGAATCTTAGATTATGTTGATGGATAAGATCAAGAGAAATGTCGGTTTATATTTCGATTAAATTTTCCTAATCGCATTGTAAGAGGATCAATAAAGATAGAAACAAAAATAAAAGATTTAAAAACTCACAAGCATGTAGAGTAATATTGTCAAATAAAAAGACATTCATTGCAATTTAGATTATATAATCCAGCAAAAGAAAAATCACAGAGAGAGAGAGAAGAAAAGAATTGTCAAACTTGAGAAATATGATACAAGTCGATTTACTATATAAACGATCAAGTGCACGAAATATGGATTTCTGAGTAAACAAACCAAGCGGATCAATAATTTCTTTAACATTTATATAGAAATCTAATTTTTGCTAAAATAATTATCTTATTTTCAATTAATATAAACTTTACATGTCGTTTTTATCCATTTTGCTTTATACTTTCATATGTATATAGAGTAAATCACTAAAAATGTTACAGATTAACATTTCTGAAACTGAACGAGATATGAAGTTCTTATTTTCCAGTGACTGTTTAGTATCGAAACGGGTTTTCGACTGCAATTAACATGCGAAATTAATGATCTTAAAATAAGGATTTCATATACCTCGTTCAATTTTAGTCTTTATGTTATTAGTGATTAACACTGTATATAATGCTATTTATAATAATATATATATTACATTTAAAAAGCTTAAAGATATTTTAGATATAAATTTAATATAATTTAATATAAAAATAAATTTTCAACTTCTTTTTGTCAGTCATTCTATTATATAGCAAATGTTACGATAATTAGTACCTTGAGCTTTGGCGCATCGCGATATCGTGAGCCAGCAAGAGAGCATCAATCTATTTGGATGCTTAGCGAAGAAGAGGCAGCAATTATGATATTTGTCCCTATTAGACGAATTAGGGTGGTGACTTGCGTGACCCCAACTGATCGCGGCGGTCCGCTAACTCGCACAATAAGCCCGGGGTCAAATAAGAGCGCCCCTCTCTGTCTCTCTCTCTTTTTCTATCTCTCTCTCTCCCCTCCCTCCCTCCCTCTTATTTTCCCTCCCATCCCCCATCGGTTCTCTTCCCTCACCCGGTGGCATACGGCTCCTCCCTTTTACGTCGCTTGTCACAAAACTGTTTGCATGTGTTTTCGTGCGACTTACGTATAGGTATCTCTAGTGTCAGATTTTCATCACGTTTTTGACAGATTTCACGGACACTTGATCTAAATAAATAGTTAATTTGTCTCAATTAAACAAATGGAACAAGAGAAGAGAGACGTTCTCTAAAATGGTGCAAAAACGAGCAAACCTCTAAAGGACTTCTTGTCTTAGTTTTTCGGTCCCCTACACGCTCTTGAAGTTTTACCATTTAAATTGGGGACACCCTGTATATCGGACTTATACAGGCTATAAATATCTCTGTGGATGATATGACTAATGTCAAGAAAATTACAAAAATATTAAAACATACATTATCACATTTGCCTTTATAGAATTATATCATTTCTCTTTACTGTCATTGTAAATAATTTCTAAAAATCGTATAATTTTCACATCATTTTACATGTGTTTTATTTTATACTTTTATAGCCGCATTGTTAAGAAATAACAAACTTTAAAAAAAAGTATTTCTAATAAAAATAATTTAATAAAAATTGTTATATGGATTCTATATAACAAAGAAATTTTTGCTTTCGTGAACACAAAGTAACATCACGAAAAGCCATCAAACTTTAGCCGAGTAATATATTAAAATAACGCCATATAATATATATATATCTTGTTCCTTGTACTTGAATTACAGTTTAAACTTCTACATCCTAAAACATTTTTATTCTCATTTATAGACGAATAAAAACGGCTTTCTGATTCGTCGTTTTAACAGCAATAATTTTTCCATATGCATAATCGGGAAAAATCAATATTGCTCTACTGATGCAAAAGGCGTTAAGAGAATTAAAGAACTTTTCAATACGTTACACTTGATATTGCGTTTTCATCCTAGAGTTGTCCGCGTGACGGATAGGAAGGTAGCCTCGAAAGGTGTTCTGATTTATTTGGCCGTGGATGATAGTAGAGCGAGAGGAACCGGTGTCGCTGTCACTCAAAGAATATAGCAAGGAGAGAAGCGGAATGGAGTGAAGAGAAGAGAAGAGAGGAGAGGAGAGATCCCGCCCGATTCGTGCACCTCGACAGGGGGATTTTGTGTCTGATTCGTCGGTCTCAATTGGCGGAGGCGGTGCGGACAGGTATCCATATCCGGTATGGGCCGGGCTCTCAGGTTTAACCCTCGGTCTGTCGGTCTGGTTTTTCTAGCGCGAATACGACCGCAGCCTCCACACAGACAATACACTCGCAGCAAACACCGCAACTTCCTTATTCACTATATTTTCTGCCAAATTTCGATATCTCATCTTCTATATATTCTCTTCTTTTTACTACTCTTACATTAGCTTTATATAATAACTATTTGAGGTAATCTTTTCTAACTCAATTAAATATTAATGGGGGGAAGAGGGGAAAGAGGGAGGTATCAAAATCACTTTAGAAATCTTGTAGCCTCTCTGCAGTGAACGATAAAATTTCAAACAATCTTAAAAACCTTGCTTCGTAGAATATAGATAAAGAAAGATACTTGGATTTTTCTGAATCTATTGATAAAATAAAATTGTAAAAATATTTTTTGATTTTTAATCGCGCATGACTTTATTCAATTTTTATTTCTACTCTGATATATTTTGCATAAACGAATGTGTAAATAAATTAACTGAAACTATTTTAACTAACTGATTTAATTAATTTAATTAATATTAACTGTTTAATTTAATTTACGTTAGCTTACGGTTAGCTATATCATCGGTCAGAGTTTAATTTTTGCAGATATATCGCGCATGTATGCTAACTTTTTTCTTTTAATAATAAATATTCAAGCGTTAAATATGGACTTTTTTACATTAAGAAAAAATCGCATTCATCAACTGCGAAATATGTACATACTGCATTTAAGTGTAAAATTCATAGACGGTACATCCTTCTTCAAATTGTAAGATTTTCAAAACGAAGCTGAAACCTCAATAAATCTTCCTGTGGTACACACATGTTACATCAGTTTGCAGTTTGCATGAAAATCTTGCGGTTGCGGTGTCTCTTTGTGTGGATAATCCTTTCAGCAATATTTGGTAAGCATGTCCTGTTTGGCTTCAACGTCAAAGTATCGTTATGTTTTTGACTCCTCCGGCATAACATCACGTCGTAAATTATATCTATTTTCTCAGTTTCGATCGGTTGTGGTTAAATACAAAGCCTCCGTGTTAGCCGGCATCCTTTTGTTACGGTTAACATTGTCTCTCTAACAGAAGATTCTTCTTAATTCGCTCCATCACTATTTTCAGTTTTCTGTTGTCATTTCCCTTGAGAAAAAATCAACAGTGTAATAGGTTTAACCAGTAAACCTTGTACCTGTCTAACCATTGCGGTGGGTAGATATATACCAACAATAATCTATCGAACAATGAATTGTAAACGTTAATTTATTTAATACTATCGCATTCGTTATAGTATACAGACAGTTTCAGGCATTTTCAACAGCAAGAACCAACATTCTTTATTCGTTAACTAGTGCATGTTCGTGTATGGTAGCCATATATTCATAGGCATGCATGCATGCATGCATTTGTGTGCATGTATACGACATCAAATATTTATTAGCAACTCTATAAATACTCGAACTTATCTTTGGAAAACTTCAAAGAAAAAACACGAAATTTTAATTTATTAATTGTTTTGTTTATTTACGCATATATTTTTTTTAATTTAATAGATTAATTTAATATAATTAATTAGCAAATATAGTGATATGATCGATTAAAAGCTCGTAAAAAAACAAGTTCTCTTTTTTTTTTATACAAATTAAATTTGATATAAAAAAATAAAATGAAAGAGAGAATAATCATATTTGAAGCAAATAATGGCATAGTAGAAAAACATCTCTATTAATTCATCATGCATAGATTTGATAAATAAATGACAAGAATGATTATAAGAATGTTAGAATTATTTTGCATAGCATGACAGTATGTATGACAGTATACCCTTCTATAAATAGAGAAAGAAGAGCGTTATTTTTTTTCTCCATTTCTCTCTCTCTCTTTTTCTCCCTCTTCCCTTCCTCTCCCCCCCCCCTCCTCGCCCTCTTTTTCCCATCTGGAGCAATCGGTGTTTCGAAACCAACACAGGAATATCATTGATTGGTATGAATGGAAAAGAGAAGAATATATTTATAGGTATCTGTATGAATGCATGGAAAATTTGGGAGCCATTAAAATTTGGCTTGCACGATATCGTGGATCGACCCCTCTCGAGAAGGAAGATGTCATATTCACGATTGTTAAGACGTCATCCTTGCGAAATACAAAAGTGACGAAGAGGCTGGGGTGAATCCGGATAAAAAATTCGAGTGACATATTCTCATCGTTTTACTCACCCTTCTATTTCCACACGCTATCCGCTCTTGCCCCCATTTATTCCATATTATTAAACTCACTTATCATTAATTGAAATCATGGGGAATAACAAGAGGCTATGAATGAGAATACGATTCAAATTTCGGGAACGGAAACTCGTATTGTCAAATAGTTTTAATACATTCGAAGTTTTACAGAAGAAGATAATTTGTACTAAGTAACGTATTAAAAGATGGATTTGTCGAATCAATTTTTTTCTTAATAAAAATTTACTTAACAAAGATTTATTATTATAATATATATACATATTTATATGTGCGTGTGCGTATGTAAATCATCAATATCTGTGTATCTGGCTTAATTTCCAATTTTTTAAATATCTATGTCGATAATTATAATTTACATTAAATTGTAGTTAAATTGAAATTCGTTAAAAATTGAAAAATTTTCAAATTTATTATCCCCGAGTATATTATTATATAATATTGCACAATTTTTAATTTGTCACTTTAAATACATTTCAATGTCTTACATAATACGAGCTACACGTGCATTTTATATTTTAATTTATATATTTAAATAAATAATTTGCTAAATGGATTTACTTTGGTTAATATGTATATATCGTAATTTGAAAATGTTTATATAAAATTCAAAATGCAGTTTTCTAGCCCAAGCCAGCAAAGTTCAATACGAGAATAAAGGATGCAATAATGTATAAAGTTGACAGTATAATTGGCAATTGCTTGACATAATCCTATTAAGGCGATCTTGAGCAGCTAAGAGGATGTACGCCTTTAGGGAGGACAAATTGTGCAAAGGGCAGTTGGTATTCGAAAAATATTTCCGACCCCGTCAAGTCTCACGATCGTAACACTCGAAAAACCAAGTTCTGTAAAGAATCGCTGCTCTCAGATAAGTGCACGTTTAAATCTATGCAAGCGAAAATATAATCGCGTGAAAATGCGATTCAACTGCGTGAGATGCTAACATTAGAGTAATTGATCGAGTGCTCGTATTTGATTTAACTCAGACTCTCGAGTGATATCGAGAATTATGTGATTCGCATCTCTCTCAGATTTCGAAACATGCAAAAGTTTAGCCGAAATATGAACATCTTTATGCATTTTATGTGCTTTTTACCATTTTAAAAATATATCGCTGCTGTATTATCAGCTTTAAAAAGGCAATAACTTTTTCAATCACAGAAATCTCAAGGGAAACATCTATGAATTACACATTGCATAGATAATTTAACTCATATATAAAAATTTAACTTATATATAAAAAGCTTCGGTTTTTTTTATATAAACCCCTTGAAAACTACAAAATCTCTAAACACTAGGGAAGATCGAATCTTAAGATCTCGGAGATTATCGAATTACCGAGGTGAGACTTTATTGACTAAGCTCTTTTTAGCCGCGCAGCGTGATTCATTCATAGAATCTTGACATACAAAACCTACGAAAAAAGTTACCTATTATAAGATGGAAATAGGAATACACACGAGCAACAAGACACAAAACTATTTCAAACACGCAACCTTTTATGTAAGAAATATAATCCATTTATATTTGAAAACTTGTAAAAAAACCTTTGGTACGGCAAACGCGATATCAGATAATTTTGCAAATAATCATCTAACACACACACACAGAGGCAAATAAATATAATTTGGAAGAATAGGTATTACTTAGGTATTCCGGAAAGTAATTAAACTGTATAAATGAAGATTTATGTTTGATTACTAAGAGCTACGATATATATTAGGTATGTTAGGCCATGAAATGTCAGAATGTAAACCACATTTTTAACACAAATTTAATATGGTAACCATTTGATCCTCATATTATTTAACGTTAAATACCACATATTTTGATAACATTCACATAAACAAATAAAACTTGAAATTAAATAATTACATATTTAGTGTTAAAAATATAAGAATTTTTATCTTTTATAAATAACTTTATAAATAACAAAAATTTAAATGTATATAATAATTTCCGAGGTGCAACGAGCAGACAAGAACATCCGACTCGAAATTGGATTAAGGTTTAATCGAGCGTGAGAGCTCGACAGAACTACAAGCGAGGAATACGGATCGTCCAACATGTCAATCGAGAAGCACGAAGGCCAGCATTCAACCGAGATAAATAGAGTTATATGTCGCCGAGTTTGCCACACATATAACCGCTTCCCACATAAGTGGACGTATTGTGGGTCGCCGATGGCAAATATTTTCTCTCGCCCGGAGCACAATCCGTGTCGATTCTCGGGGGTGACAAAGGACCGACAGCGGGAAATCCTGTCGATCGTACAGAAGCGGCTCTGCGAGAAGAATTGGCTTCACCTCGTGCCGCTGGTAAAACTAGTACAAAACATCATTACTAACGCGGACGCGCTCGAGATTAGTCGATGGAAACTTGGAACGAAACTTTGTAGAAAAGTACAGTGGTGGAGAAGATCGTTAAAGCGACTTCAATTTCACCCTTTTGTGCCACTGTCGGAAAATCAATCCCAGAGAAATATCTTTGTAACAAAAGTTCGATCGATAAAAGAACACAAGCATATATCTAAGCGAATGGCCAGCGGAATATATGTAGATTTAAAGTAACTTTAGATTAGATAGATTAAAAATACTTTATGCTTATTTCATCCTAAAGAGAAGTAGTAAATAAAGAAAAGTACAGCTCAACAAGGAGAAATTTCTTTTTAATATAAGCAAACTTATAAGCAATCTTTAATTTTATTCTATCAATATTTTTATCGTTATCTTAATATTTAGCGTTTATTATTCCCAAACTGTAAACCATATTTTATTATTTAAATTGAAATAAAAATACGGAGGAATACGGAAAAGAGACAAATGGTTTGAGATTTAGAAAAAAAGGCAGATAAAAATAGAAAGAGGGAGATAAATTAAAAAAATGACAAATATATAGTAAATTTTATAAATTTAGAAACTATTTTTTTTTAAATGGTCAAATTGAATGAAGAATATAGTAAGATGATCGATCAAAACAAGGAAGGAGGTAAAAGATGATTGAAAAACATTTTTAAGTCACGAATTTTTGCATCGTCAAGTGGTCTTTCGAAACTGGGAGAAATATTTTATTTGTTTGATGTTATGACACTGTCCAATTACTATTACTGTGTTACCACAAATGTTGCGTTTCGAAAAAAAAAAGAGAATCAAGCAGAAAATCGAAAGAAGTGCGAAAGAAATAGAAAGAGAGAGAGAGAGAGAGAGAGAAAGAGAAGAGAGAGACAGAGAGGAAAGAAGAGACAACAGCTGTCCCCTTTCGTGTGTGGTTACCTTCTGTGCCTCTAACGGTGTGAACCAGTCGGCATTGCGGTCCCGTGATATCATAACACTGAACGCCTATTTGTTACACGATAAATATGTAACTGGAACACAATGTTCCCTCCCCTTTTTCGCTAGCCTGCCAGTTCGTTCTGTCCTGTCCTCACGTCTGAGGGAGCGGGGGGGGGAGGGGGGAGAGGGGGAAGAACCGACCGACACTGTATTTTGAGCGCAACCGTATCGATGATGGGAGAGCGCGCTACAAAACATTGAATCACATACACATGCATATGTAACATACACATATACGCACGCGATGGTTTTAAATGTTCACACGTGGCGCGCAGGATGCGAGATACCCCCAACGATAGTGATGGATCGTTGCATAAATACCCCCTAAAGAAAAAAATTTACGGTTGTAGAGATATTTCGAAAATTTAAATTCTTGTTCTTTTATTAGAGAAACTGTTTTACTCTTTAAACATGTTCAGAATGATAATATTTAAGACATCCTATAGAAAATTTTTCTGGCTTCTTACGCTTTTACTACTTAACAAACAAATAATTAAAAGAATCAATTTTTATGGAAGAATTTTTATTCCAAGTATCTTTATCCGTTACTGACAAACACACTTGTGTAAACTTTTACACACGCATGCAAATTCAGGATAATGTATGTACAAAAAAAGGGACCGATCGCCGCGCGGAGGCAGATGGCATTTCTGAAGTCAAAAGTTCTCCAATAAGGGCTTAGTTACAATAACATTGCGCGTATTCAGAAAATTAGCCTGTGAATAGCTGCCCTTGTCGACACTGTCAAAATGAGCCGCGATACCTACGAATATGAATGGCGTTTCGTTAGAGATCGTGTCACGATCAAGACAACGAATTCACCATCGGTTGGAGAAATTGTCATCATCTTTGTTACTACTGAATGATCAGTAAGATAGGTGTAAAAATGTATATCTGCCGTAAACCCAAGACGATGCGAGGATAAAAAGATTCTCTTCTATTGTTAAGCAGATCCTGAAGAAAATCAAAGGTGAGTTAAAAGTGAATCAAGATTTACGATCCTTTCATATTGTGAAAATGTCATTCTTTATAGAATGACAGCGAAAGATTTAAAATGTCTTGATCGTTGTACATGTCTCATAGTTTTTTTTTTATTATACAAAAGATTATTGTTTATTATATATGTATTATGTATAATATATATGTGTTTATGATCGCATTTAGCTTTAAATGTTATAATCTGAATATTGCTTGAAATTAAGTTTAATATAACTTGGATATTTTGTTAATTAGTTTTGTTTCGTAAATAGCATATATTTAATAATTCTACATATATGTGTACATATACATTATTATAAAAACTGTTATTATACTTTTGTAGATTGTTTCCCTTTTTTACTTTTCAAACGGGCAACTTATGCGAGCGCTAAGCAGCACAACGCGAATGTTTCTTGAAAGAAAGCATCGAGAAATCCAAAGCGTGCAACGGACCGACTGTCGTCGTCTTTAACATTTTATGTATGCAACTAACGGGTCGTGACTTTCGTGATCGATATCGCAGCATTTTGCCTCATGTCGTGCTGCCAACAAAACTTCCGCATTATACATCTATCGAAACAAACCACACATAAACGTCATATTTCTCTTTTATCTTACAAAAAATATATTTCATCGTCGTAAAATTATACCTGAAAATTATGTATGTTGTGTTCGTATCTCTAAATATCAATTTTATTTTTTCAAACGTAATTTTGCAACGTCATTATAACATAGCGTTCAATTCCGAAACAAGTATTAACAATAGTCAGCATTAATATTTATTTAATAAAATATAAATGTATATATATATATATATACATACATTTTATGTCAGGATTAAATTTTTGCACCATATAATAAATGACGCTGGGTGAAATTTAACCATTATTCACAAGTATACTAAGTTTCAGAACTAGCGTTGTTAAAAATAAGAACTGCAGTATGTGCGATTATAATAATTTGACAAGCGGTAAGCAGAGATGCGTAGTTACGCGATAATCTTTCTAACACTTACTCTGAACAACAGTTTCCTTCTGTTACACAACAAAAGTATAGACCTCATTATACTATTCTCGTGTCGCCCGTGAACTTTTCATGCGAGACGTTATCGATCGGATGATACCGTAAAAGGGATATTCGCGCTACAACATGCAAGAGGCAACTGCTTACGACAACTAGTCGTAAGCCGAATGTAAGCTTGCGAATAATTCTGCAACCGCTGATATTCTTAGATCGCGCAATCGATACATAGCAAAGAAATGTGTCACGTTCTTACATCGTCAATAGAAGATTTAATCAATATGCTACGACATATCTTTAGGAACTTTTCAAATTTTTACAGTTTTTATCCATTAATAATGACAAGTTTTTAAATGTCTTTAGCTGTTCTCTTTTCTTTCGCGCTCTCTCTCTCTCTCTTTCTCTCTATACAAACATATTTGCGAACCACCACATTAATTTATTATAGCAATTTTAAAGCAAACCGACGTTTATTTGTGTGTTTCTTCGTTTATAATATTAAAAGTTATTTACCACTAAGAGTGATTCTTTACATTTGTTACGCTACACTTTATATTACTATTCATAAAATTATATGCTTTTATAACGCGACATATTATCATATTTTAGTTTCATAGAAAACAAAATTTTATTTAATAAAATTGTTTCGATATAAAAGAAAATGCCTGTTTATTTTTATTAAAAAAAAAAAAAAAGCCCTTCCTATTTTCTATTTCTCCTTTCATAAAATATCCTCCAAGAACATTATATATCATTATCCTTATTAACGCGTCTATTAGTTCGTAAGAACGTTCTCCATGATATATATTCCTCTTCGTGTTTGTCAACTTCTAACTAATACGAAAACAAATTTCTCATCGGTACAAGTCGTGAAAGCGGATCGATCTTAACGAAGAAACAAAGTCTCGTCTATGTACAGCTTATAAGTCTGATATGTTGCTAACGAAACACTCCGCATAGTTGTAACGTGTGCATATATAAGCGTATATATATGTACATATATACGCATGACGATAAACGAGAAGGTGAACGCGAGTGCAGGTGCAACGACGAGGCATAGACGTCGACGACTCTGATGTTGCCGGACTATCATTACGCTTCTGCCGGTCGTAAGGGCGTATCTATATGGCATTCGTGCCATATAGAGGCGGTGATCCAGGCTGCCCTGGCTGTGGGAGCGGATTCACCTGTGCTGACCCCGTATACGCGCGCGGGCGAGTAATGACGGCTCATCTCTGCTAGTAGAGTTTGCTGAAACGAGGTGGTTTCGCTGACGTCCGTCGATAGTCGATACAGCGGTGTATAAGTATCGCGGGGGCCAGCCTTTTCCCGCGAAAAGGGAAAAAATTAAATTTTTAAATGATAATACATTTATAGGCGAGCTCATGCGTGACGCGCATCCGGCAGCCCGTCGTTGTTACCTTATGATGAAGGAACAATTACAAAGATCTCGATCGTATTACCGCGACGATTCTGTCAAGTATATGTATGCGTCGAGCAAATTATAAACCTCGTATATAATTGTAAGTAAATGCTAAAATGATACGTCTCGTTAATTATCGGACAATTTATGTTTTATTCTGTTAGATACAGCATGCTCGTCAACTTTTGCGCCAGCTATACGCTATACAACACAATGCTGTTTCATATATTCTGCGAAAGGAAATAGAAGATATATGAATCCTGATGAATCCTAATTAATTGTCTCGAATATAAATTGAGCGATAATAATAAAAAAAGGAAAATGAAAATTTCTCTCATCTTGCTTCAGTCGCGTGATTCTTTTTGCCGACGAATGTAGGCATCAATTGTGATTTAACGGATAAGAAGTAGTGCGAGAAGAGTATATTCTCTCGAGATGTACATATATACTTGTGGTTTGTCCATAAATCTAAAATCAGGATTCGGCACGCCATCCGAAGCGAGCCAATTCACCGCTTTCTCTCCTTTAATAACATCTCAATCCGAAATATTCACGGATATACGGCGGGACACGACGCTGCTGAGGTCGGTCCTGTGCGGCGCCTTTGTGTCATTTAATATTTAAAAACAAGCCATAAATATGTCGCATCCGCGTGCAGCTCTCTTAAAACGCGCCCGTCGGATTATGCGCGCGCGGAGAACGTGCGAGTCGCCGCGTCGCCGCCGACACGAAAAGTAAGACGAATGCTATGTTGAAACCTGCAAGGTGTTAATGATATTGCCTCACCTAACCCGTTGACACGCGGTCAGATTTCCCTCCCACGATGTATTACATGGGATATGAAAATAAATAAAATACGGAAATAAAATTAAATTGAAACGCAAAACAATATAAAAAAAGAGAGGAGAATTTCAGATAGCGATTAATCAAATCTTTTGGAAATTTTATATTAATTTATGCGATAAAAACAAATTAAATATATATTCTATGTCGTAATTACATTTAATATTTCTTAAAATAAGAACAGATTACATGTATAATAATCTACCAAAGTAAGACTTTAAACTGCACTATCAAGGGAAAGAAAGAGAGATAGAATAAATTACATAAACATCATCTCAAAACTGCAATCAAGCAATAATGAGCCGCGAGCGATAGTTCCGAATTGACATTCGCTGGACGAGTTACATGCAAAATCCGATCGATTCAACGAAAAGCTGTTTCAAGCAAAATGAAAGTACATAACGCACGAATCTCAATCTTACTCCGCCTTCTTTCAACAAATAAAGAAGACTAAATAATTGTACATTTGTATACATATGCAATAAAAATTCCAAATGTCATAGATATACGTAAAAATACACTCGCGTAAAAAAACAAAAAGTTTAAATATATTTAATTGATATTAAATTATTTTATAATATCTATATATTTTATTATTTAAAAAAAAAATCACACAAAAGAATAAAAATAATTAAAAAAATTAATAATAGTTTACTATAATTGAATCACAATACGCATTTTTTTTTTCCTACACATATGCGTAAAAAATAATCCAGTAGCATGAGAGAAAAGAAAAGAGTATTGACACGTACAATTATAGTAAGATATTATTAACTCTTTAAATTAATTTTCAATATGTATTATCTTTTTTCTTTTAGAAGTATTAAATAATTGTTTTCTTTCTTTTTAAAATTAAAGCTACCAATGCAAGGTAACGCATGCGACGAAAGTGTCATATAGAGACATCAATTTGTTGCTTTGCATAGAGAAAGGGTGCTCGAAAATGGGGACGAGTTTCCTTTGGGCACCCTGTTGCGAATGGTGGAATTATTTAGTCTAGAAAATCTATGCACACACATAGACTCTGTACCCACCGTGAAACCGCCCCGCCTAAACAGTGCGTTAACCGATGATTTACGAGCACTATACGCTGCACTCCGGCTCCGCTTTTGCCAACCCCTAATCATAACGCACGGCCAACCCTTTCGTCCTGCTCCAGATCTAGTTATGCCTTCATTGTCACCGACGGACCCATGGTACACGTATGACCGATACTTATTAAAAGCCGACCTCTCTCTCGCTTGAGACTTCAACAAAAACACCATGCAAATCGTTGTATGTGTGTCGAAAAAGTTATACAAACAGCGAATTGCTAACTTTACGCTAATTATCATAAGGATATACATATATATCTTGATGTAAAGTATGCTTAAATTTTATTAATTATAAAAAAATTCATATAAAAATGTACAAAGAGTTTATATATATATATGTGTGTGTGTGTAAAAGTTTAAAGACAATTTGTGATATATATAGATTTATTTCTTTTAACATAAAAAATAGAAATATACGAAAGCAGCACAACAACAAATTGCATCATTTAATAAGGAATTTATATTATGATGATTTTATGATGGAATTTGTTACTTTTCATTCTCGCATCATCATTAGGAAATTTGCATACATATAAACATATATCGGTACATACGTGCACATCTATATATATGTATGTAGATTCCAAACTATAAAAGGTCCTTATAAAAAGAGGTACACGAACGAGTTGTACATCATTTTGACTTATGAGAGGCATTATCGTCCGTATGAGAGTTTTGCGATGCGCGAAAGAAGGGAAGGACGAGGAATGGTGTCACGCGAAAGTACAGAGGGGCACATATATACCATAGTTATACAATACATATATCCATACAAGCATTATTAACATTAGATCTCGAGATAGTATCAAGACGTTACGTTAAATATCAATGACAATATATTATTACTCAACGCGTTTTTTTCTTTTTTATTGACCTGGATCGATGGACTCAAACGACTCTTTAGTTTCAATTTTTTAATGTTATTTTATTTTTTTATTTTTCTACTTATTTTTCTCTATTTTCTACTTTTATATATATATATATTTTTTTTAAATATATTTTTACAGTAATAAATTTCTTGAATTATAATTTAATTATTCTACACAAATATGATTTTTATTGCAGCTGTAAGAAAAATAGCCGCGTGTTTATAAAACTGTTGCGTAATACGATCTGGTACAGTATTATTATTATTATTATTTGTATGAATATTTAAGTAGAAAAACTTGCGATATATTGCGGAAGATAACGATCTAGATATCGCAATGAATAGAAAGACGGAAAGGGAAAAGAATAAGAGCATGGCATAAAAGGAGCAGCATTGAATAGTAAAAAACGGGATCCGATGCTAGTGTTACTATTATGTTACCATGATGTTGTTCCGTATTATACCTGCAATTTTCACCCCTTATCTGAAGATCCGATCGCCGCAACTCGGAGAATCCATAGTTTAGGGATACTTTGTGTCTGTGGGACACAAAGTATCCCTAAACTATAATCAAGATAGCGATTTGTATGGCTAATAATTGAAGATTAACAGCGCTATAATATTTTCGTCGTTATATTTTACGAAAAATATTCATTTTTAATATATTTTCGATAATCTTTTGAGATTATCACTGTGAGAAATTTATGTGTTTGTACATGAGATTAAGAAAGTATTAAATGTTAAAATAATTCATGTTGATGCCAGTATTTAGTATTCAAGAGTCAAAAATTTGAATAATTTTTTTGTATATAGCACACTGTTGCATTATATATTTTTTTTTCTTCAGTTTCTTCCTTTAATTTATATTATAATGCTATACATACGCAAAAATAATTTTTGTTTATGTTAATAAAGGAAGATAACTATCGATGTAACGTACAATTTTTAAACGTGTTCTTAGCATCAAAAAATTTAGACTTATCACAACTAATTTTCCAGTTTCAAATTTTCATCATTTTGATGTATTACTTGTGCAATATTCAATCGCAAAATATGCTTCTTCGACCATCCAATTCGATATATCTCGAAGCAGCGCCCAGGAGAAAACACGAGCGTTTTCAACGGGAGTGAATCCGATATTCGATTTACAAACACACATTGCAGAGAGAAAGAGATAGTGACACGCTCTGTCTCCTGCTTTCCTCTCTCTCTCTCTCTTTTTATCTATTTATCTATCTTCATATCTACTTGCCCCTCTTTGCCGTTATAACCTTATAATGTGATACGAAGAGATACCTATGATCGTTCCCCCGTCGCGCGCTAACTCTCCTCATTGTCGACCAAGATTATGCTCTCGAACCGCAACGGCGCGGGGAGATAACGCACCGATAGAGCACACACGTCGTTTTAGGTTTCGCTTCTACACTCGTGTGTGCACGTGCGGCTGCATCCCGTAATCGAGTGCCCGTGCATGGCGCACATGGCTTTTCGCCATCGCGACATCGCGATTCCAATCCTCTCTCTTTTGTATTACTTTATCTTCGAGGAATGCCTCCTCTCGCAATATTGTTAGTCTAAGAATAATTCTGTACATATAGATAGATTCATAGTCCTCTGTCTTCTAGATCGAAATTATTTGAGAAATAATATCCGCGTTACGGAAATTTAAACTTTAAACACAAATTGATTTTTTTGCATAAATTAGTTTACGTATGACACATAATTCGTTCCTTATATCCGCCTCGTTTGTCAACGATATCGTATATCGTGTCAGAGATTCACTTTAGAATCATTCCAACACATCTTTATTGACCCAACAAACGAAGAGTATGTTATTCGGTTCTACGTCGTGCTACTAGGAAAAGCGAAAACAAATCATAAAGGTATTCGTTGTCACGTTATAAAATTTCTCGAGTTAAATGTATAGTTTTGTCACTCGCTTTCAACAGGGCCAGAATTTATTCGTAGGAGATGGGATTTCGCCGTAGAAGAAAACCGGAGGGTGCAAAACAAATTATAACTCAGTGCCAATTCAAAAAGAGGAACACTTTACGAGCATCATCGACGACGTAAAAATGACGTCGCATTATCCAGCGCGTTGCTCGCATTGTCGTCGTCTTGCTTTATGACGCGGACACGAAGAACGTACGGAACCCGAGTCGCGTTATTTCCGGTTCCCTGGCCACATTTAACGTTTGTTTCTGCCTGTGAATATATATATATATATATATATATATATATATACACACATATATAAAGGGACAACTACCCTTCGATGAAGAGCTGTCAGTGTACGTAATAACTTAAAACACTGGAAGAGTGTAAAAAGATACGTTCATCATTTAGAGATCAAGATTCTGAGATCATTCTCTCTCACTCTTTTTCTTTCTTATAATATCTTTTATTTCATTTATACAAAAATAGTATAGATTATTAAAATTAATTTTTTGATCACCATATATTTTATGTAATAACGAGAGATTTAGATTATTAAGATTTTTAAAAATAAACTCAGTCTCTTCTTTTTTCTGTCTAAAAAGCTATCTAATTATAAATCAAGTAAGCTTTGTGTGTGAAACGCGTTTAATATGATCAAATTATTAATACATAAAATGTTAAGTAGAAAAAAGATATTTCTTGTGTTTGAGAGCTTCTAAAAATCTCAAAATTCGAAACAAGTATCCTAGAAGTCTATGGCATGATTGGACATTAATTCTAACATGATTTTAAATGTAATCATAATATTACATCATTATAGAATAGCTAACGTTATAACAGTCATGCGTGTGTGTGGCGAAGCTATTTTATAATATAAACGATAGAAATCTTCATTTAAAATTACGATAAATTAATTTTGCTGCTAAAAGCTAAAAGTGTACAAAGCCATTGTGCTGTCAATCTGTCTTTTTTAGCATTGAAACAATTCAATTTCATTAATTATACAACATATGTACAGTCGGATGTATCCGTACATTTGCACTCACAAGAACACTTTGTGGGAATAATTTACTGATTCTTTTCATCTTTTGCAAGTATAAAACAATTGAATCACAACAATTAATTATTCCAGTGAAAAAATGAAATCCTAATTGTAAGCATACATGTAAGCATGTGTGTGTGTGTGTGAAAACATTCAACATTCTTATATACATGTACATGTACAAAAATTGTTTCCTCTCGCTTCCTCTCTTTTTTCTCTCCTTTCCTCTTTTCTCTCCCCTTCTTCCCTACCACTAAAGAAAGACTACCATTTTGGCAGTCGACAAACGACATACGTTTCCTTTATTTGTTTTAACGCGGATACGAGGCGGAAAAAATATAAAAAGATGTAACCCTTTGTCGTTCTTGACAGACAGACCGACAACCACGAATTAACTCGTTCCTCTTCTTCCCTCGATAATTACACCTCGACCCGACGCGGCCATTTTGCATTAAGAAATTGAATAAAAGTGTACAGGAAACGCGGCCATGTTGGTTGGTTCACTAAGCACGTCTGGACTTACGTGTCAGCAATCCCGAAAGTAGTTTCGCGTATTATCCTGATACGCGTTTCCGCATTCTACATTTCAAATTTTATTTTCTCTCTTATCCCTTTGGCATTTTATTCGAAATATTTGGCATTTTATGTATTCAAATTTTATTTACTCGCAAAATTCTGAATTTATACATATATCGAATTTCAATTTATAAGCAAGAGGGAGTAAAAAAATATTATGAGAAACAAATAGCAAAAGTACGTATATATGTACATACATATAAGAATTGAGCGACAACGTCGTGATACAAGATAGACGTAGCAAAGAATCTCAATCGTCGTAGGAAAAATGATGTAAAGTGTCATCTGCGGTTCTACGAGAGCTTGTCATTAATTTCTACATTCTCCACGCTCGCGGGTGGTCATCCTCTGTTCTTCCATTTTGTCAGCGGTGTGTCCGATATTAATGTTTCCTTGACACGGGAAAACGACGTCGACCTCTATATCGTTCGACCTCGAGACTCGACTCAACTTGCCGACCATGCACGAATATGTATCCGCGGGGTGTTAATGACAATCGATTATAGCGTCGTATACTACAGTCATCTTCCGCCGCTCGATTCTTCATATTCTTCTTGTTCTCTTTTAAGCTTCTATCTTTGTGCCTGATTGACGCGAGAGGCTATTTGTTGCGCGAGCACAGCTATTTAGAAGCACGAGAGATCTTATACATATTTCACCGAATTTACTATAAAACTGTATACGACAAAACATATTTCACGAATAGAACACGATAACGTGTATGACGTGAAAGACTAAACGCAATTCGAATTTCGATTCTCAATCAAGTATCTATTGAAATTATTGGATTTTGTATTCATTAGTTCTGTTTCTGCAATTTTTTTGTCTTATGTGCTTTTGTCGTATCTAATCGATATGTTTACGTTTGATACGTTCTTAAACAAATATATGAAGAGGAGTACGTACATACTATTCTATTATATACATATATATGTATGTACACACACACACACACACACACACAGAGTATCTTATATAATATATAAATAAGATACAAACTGATATTTTATCAACGTGTATTTCTTGTCAAAAAATAAATGTCTTTAATTACCCGTTACACATCATTTTTATTTTTTTATATATTTTTTTGTAATATAAGTCATACATATACATACAAAATTGCAAAATAAAAAAAGAGTCACGTTTTATTAAAAAATCTTTCTAGTATATATATTTCTCCTGCCTATGAATAAATTAATAAATATAAATACATTCTTAAAAGTGTACACGCAAATAAAAAGCTTTAAAGATGTGCCATTGAATGCTACGTCACAATGACGAACTAGAGACACCCCGTCATCGCTTCTGGAACAGTTAGTCAGAAGCGTAACCCGCATTGTAAGGAAATTTTATCGCGCTTCGATGGATAATTAATAAGCGAGACTCATCATCACGAACTATCATCACATCGTGCCCGGACTACCGAAGACAGTAATTGTTTTGATTTGTAAAGGCGCCGATCATTGTGCAATGTGCCGACACAATCCACCTGTCTAAGGTCCGATGAGATACCTGCTATACTACCTCTAACTATAACTTAATCATAGCCTGAGTCAGCCTCTCAGAATTCATGGTCGCTTCCCTTTTTTTCTTTTTTATTTCTTTTCTCTTTTCTTTCACTGCCACACCATCGAGTCGATCTTATGCCCGGTTACTTTTATTCACAAACACGAGTACATAATGCGTCATTCCCGTCACGATGAAGGAGCAAAATGAGAAAAAGATAAGAGCAAAGATGAGAAGATTTTGGTTTCCGTTGCCAATAAAAATTAAATACCAGGCATGCTTGATATGCATACCAATCGATCTTGTTTTATACTTTTTTTAATTTTGTTTTTTTCATAATATTCTCTTAAAAGATTATAATCGTGGAATTTTCAAATAATTTGTTGCATACAAAATAAAAGAGATGACAAATTCTTTTGAAACTTATATTCCTTGTAAATATACTGGAATACTTTTGCAGTTATAAGTGATTAAATATAGAATTTTTATGAACTGTAAATGTTAAGAGAAATGTAAATGGATGACAAAATTTTACCTTTACAGAATTTTAAGCAGTTTTATTCGGATTTAAAAATTTACTTTGCGTCGATCGATTACAAAGATATACTTGTACATAATGAAAATTTAAAAAATTTTAACTATCTCATTTTGTATTCCATTTCTTACCAGCATCTTCATCGCATTCGGAAACGGATGTAGGATGTTTCGCGAGAAAAAAGTTTGGGAAGAAATACAAGAATTGAAGATGAATTTTTTGCGTCTGTGTGTGCGCGCGCGCTTTATCTTGGAGAAAAATCTATGCTCTCTCAAGCATATTTCGTAGTGGCTCAACATGACTCGAGAAAGAGAAAAGAAAGACCATGATCGCTAATCCATCAATCAGGGAATTCCTTCACGTGACAAACAAAGAAATATGCACTGATTGTTTAGATTATACTCAGCTAGTATAATAGACTATCCTGTGGGATATTGCTTCAAGACAAGACCAGTTATATCTCTGACACTTGTGAGCGTCCATTTACTTCCAGAACCTGCCTACAATTGGTTGATGCCAAAACAATGTTCATGCCACTGTCATATAGACAATGTCGTGGTGATCGATGGCTCCCGCATCGTCTGGGTCTTCGTCTATAAACGATTGATATGATCCTCTGTCTCTTAGATGAGAGGATAAGTAGAGAACACACTAGAGATACAGATTTTATTTCAGCGCTATCTTCCAAAAAATAAACTTTAACTTGCACTAAAAATATACCTAAAAATATACATGTCTCTTTATATTTACATCATCTATAATAGAGAGATATGGCTTTTGTAACTGTGTATCAAAAATTTTCTAATGTGACTAAAATCTATTCAAACTATTAAGTATTACAGACAAATGTATGATATTGCTAAATTCATAATATTGTTAAGAATGAAATTATCTTGAGTATCTATTTTAAAATATTAATAATCAAAAATTATGAGACAATGGACCTATACAAAGCAAGAATAAAAGTTTTTGTCTATCGAGTTTATTTTTCATATTATTCTTTTCCGTTATATAATTCTCTATAATTATATACCGCGCATAAAATTTAATAAGAAGCGCTCAGAAGAGAAATATCATGTAGAAATTAATTATGATAGAATAATGATTAAGTAAAAAATGTATTGGAGAGCGCTTGCATCTCTTATGCTTTCCATGTACTGATTCTCAACGCTAATTAAATTCCACATTCATGACGACATAATATGTAATGCAATCTTTTAATTGACTCGATTTTAGTTTTTAATCAAATAAATTTTTTAAATATTTTGCAGCTAAAAATTCTAACATTTAAAGACAAATCAACATCAAAATATAAAGATTATCATAAAATAAGCTTGTTAGCATATTAAGAGACACATTATCGCGTGGTAATTGTATCAATAATTATACAAAACGTTACAATATATTTCTAAAGAAAATACAAGATTTTCTCGAAAATATTTCATTGTAGATGATACTACGATGTCTTCTCTCTTATTGCAAAGTATTAACAAATATATGCATAACGTGACATTTTAATTTTTCCGGATTTTAGATGCAAAATTTTAGAAGAATTAAACGCTAAAAATATTCTCTTAGAATACCATCGTTTCAACTCTAAAAATCAGTTACGTATATGTACATATTTTCTCAAGAATCGATGTTTATATGACAAGAGTTCAATCATAAGTACAAAATGTAGTGAATATAGTTTACTGGACCGTTTGTGGTTCTTCATTGTTGTGGAATCGTCTCATAAAAATAGCACAAAAAGGTTTTAAAGAATTGGCCGGAGAGATATGGACAGTGATCGAGAGTGATGTATTGACAGTCTTTTGACATGCAAGACATACTATGTGGAGAAAATTGCAGTCTTTAAGTCTTCAGCATCCATCAATTCATCTGAAAGAATTCATCGAAAGAATTCATCTATACCACCGTAAAAATTCAAAATCCAGGATCTGGTATCATCGACAGTGAATTTTCAATTGCTCCCATGGGCCACATCGATCGTATCGATAGACGAGTTTTTAAAATTTCCATTATATAACTCTGTTAGAGCAAACCGATAAAAGAGTAATTCCTGGTCTTGGCTCGCGGAAAAACGCGAAGATGAAAAAGAAATAAGAAAATTAATTGGAGTAATCGATTTTAACGGTAACAAACTTTTTAATTTTGATAAATGATAAAGCGCGTTGTAAAATTGCTAAAATACAGAACAAAAAATAAGCAGAAAAAGCAAATGCTTAAGTAATATAGATTCTATGCGGATCGCATCGAATTATACATGTGCATATTGAACAACAATATTGTTTGTATTTTTGAATATTTGTAAACTTAAATGCTTACAAGTCGACCAATTATACTTATAATTAAGAAAATTTAATATAATTCGAATATATCTTTTTACGAATGTTCAACGATTAATTTAATGATTAGAATAAAAGATTATTTGCTTTGATTATCGATCCATTGATTACTGTGTCGAGACAATTGCAAGAAACAACTATAATCGTGATTATATATTTTATTTATAAAAATGTTGTAAATATATCAGATTCTATGTGTATTTATATATCGCCGAGACGCGCGAATCCACCCCTGGTACGAAGCACGCTGGAATAGCGCCCTTTCTTCCTCCAGCCCTCGAGAAATTTATTACCAGGAAAATATGGAGCTTATAGACGAGTAAAAGCGGTTCGAATTAACGGCCGCTTACTTTAACGTGCGAATTTGTTACTATATCCTACAGCTCTGTAATGGATATAGTCGCGGAAAATATAGAAAAGTAAGGATAGGAAAGAAGATGTTAAACTAATGTAGAAACTTATAAGCCGAAATAAAGTGTGAAACGATTGTCGAATTATTGGAATTGCGATGTCACTTTTATTCTTTTCCTCTGTTTTTCTTTATCATTTATTAATTATTATTCCTTACCTATATAATCTTAATTTCTTATTATATTCTATACTTAGTTAGCAATCTACTATCTTTTTTTTTTTATTTTTATATGTTTAACCGATTGTTTGCTTCTTTTTTTTTAAATTAAAAATTCAGAAAAGAGAAAAGATTAATTAAATTCGGATTTTAGTTAAGCAACATTAACGAGAGAATCGATTCTTATACCGTTTAATTTGAACACTTTTACTGTCAATATAGGAAAAATATGATTTCAAAATGTTCCTATCCATATATCATACATCTAACCGTTTTCAAAAAATGCACAATCCTTCCGAGGGATAATAAGGAAAAGGGATACGCTTCTATGTGAGAGCCCGCGCTAGGTAGACCCGCGGGAGGCCTTTCCCGAGGTTGTTATCAAAAAATACTCTGATCTGTGGCATCAATGGGTTATGAAATCGAGGTTAAATACGGCTGGGAGAGATATCGGGGATAAAAAAAACTCGTAATTCTCTCCGCGAAAATCTCAACGTCGCAGCTGCCGCTCAAAAAGGTCAGATTGTTGCACCTGAATCGCCCCTTGCTGAGGGGTCATAGGGTAAAGTCCCGAAAAGAGTTCAATGCTCTAGTCGGTTACTCGCTTGATTACGCGTAATGATGGCCGATTGATATCCAAAAAGCTGCGGATCACATTACTCGCGCAGGTAGGCAAAGGAATAAGAAAATTTCCCAAAAATCTCTTTACTTTTTACTTTTTAAGTTATTGCACAAATATCTAAAAATAATAATTTATTCTGTTTTACTCGTCTATAGAAGATAAAACGGAGATAACACTACTTGTCTAATAATTATGTACAAAAAATAGCTATACATGCACAAATATTTCATACACACGTTACGAATAGAATACAATAGAAACGGGTTTTCCTTAATCTTATGATATTTTATCTGATATTTACGCTAAAACAATCTGATACTATCGAAATGGAATAATTTTATTTCCGCATGTGTCATCTAATTGATAAAAAATTACGTTAATAATTTCTACCTAACGCGAATATATCCGCCGAGAGGAGAAAGGCGGACAGGGGAAGGTAAAGAAAGAAGTCGGCATTTCTGAGATTTACTAGTGCACCATAGCACCCTTAGTTCTCTAAGGAACAATGACTACTCTGATGATGACAAACGCCTGGTAATACGATACTCGGCCATATGCCGCCGCGAACGACCCTCTGGCATCCATACTGATACAATAAAGCGTGTACGCGTACATGCCATGCAACCTTGCGACCAATAACGTAGCGAAACAACATCATCGGCCAACAAAAGAGGCCATGACCTGAAACCCCGCGGCTCGATACAAATGTGCAGATATGCCAGGTTATAGAGTTACATGTAGAGAGCAAGGGCCCCGAGGGGGTGAAAAAAGCGCGGCTTCTCGCGACTCGAAACGTTCTCTTTGCCCCTCGCTGTTATTAGCGTAAAGTTTTCCCTTGTTAGATTATTAAAGAAAGAGTCATTATTTTTTAACTAATCGATTAGTGATGATTTGCGAATAGTATGTACAACGATAAATATTAATTGCATATAATAGTATATATAAATAATTAGTTTATATAATTAAAACGCATATACATAAAAAAAGAACATGTTAATGGTAACAGAATGCACGAAATATTAGATTCTCTCTCTCTCTCTCTCTTTCTCTCTATTTTTAAATTTAACAAAATAATTTAAACTCTTTAATAGTTGCATACTTTGATTATAAAAGATACTGCGATTAAATATCAGTGACATTTATATGTAGTTAATTATATATATCGAGAAGATAATTTTGCTTCTTTTTCAATATTAAAGTTTTGAACTACTTAAAATTTTTTTCTTGAAATAAAAATTCATTGAAATATTTTAGACAAAACAGAGATGGAAACGTTCTTTTCCATGATATGTGTGAAACGTTTTCTTCTGTTACTTTATAAACTACTTTTAATGTTATACAGTATAGCTATAGAAGAAGAAAAAGAGCGTTGGCCAGATGAAGGGTTTTCAGAACAGACCTGTCAGACGTTGCCGATGTGCAGCTGTGGCTGATCGTATTAAATATGTAATTATTGAATCGTTAAATATCTTCGTTCCCTTCTGACAAGCGATGAACAGACATATTAATTGACAAATTGCCTTTTGTCAAGTTTACTCTTTCTATTATAATACGATGGTAAAAGAGTAAATCCGCGTATCATTGGAAGTATCTGATATTGGCCACTGCTGTTCAAATATTATTAACTTTTTAAAATATATATGTATATGTTTTATGCTTTAGACTAATCTCTCTCCTTCTCTCTACGAAATATAAATTATGACAAAGAGAAATGTGCAAAAACCACACTCCTGCTCCAAGAAACTTGAAATAAATTTTTTCTAATATTTGTAAATTAGCAACTATATTGAAGAGCCATATCATTATTAATGTATATAATAAATTATTAAATTTTATATACAGGATGTTAAAAAAAACAATTCAATATTTATATGGTAGATAAGGCATATTGAGTAAAAGAATCTTAGTAAACATTCTTAGAAAACTCAACCGTTTCTGAGATATAAATATTTTTGTATGTTAGCATCATGATTGACTCATTGGCTTCTACGTGTCGCATGCAACGTGAGAAGAAGATAATCTGTCTAAATCTTTATCTGAAGAAGATGATTTATCAGAAGATGTTCCACACTGACATTGTCGGCACGATATTTTGTAATTACCAAATTGCAAAAATCCGCAATCGCCGGTTGATAACAACTGACTGATTGCCGGTGAAATCTTCTGTTATGAAGTATGTATAGAAATTGAATGAGGATATTCAGAACGCGGTTTATAAACATTGAGGTAAACATCGCATGCGACACGTAGAAGCCAATAAGTCAATCATAATGCTGACATACAAAAATATTTATATCTCAGAAACGGTTGAGCTTTCGACTTATGTTTACTAAGATTCTTTTACTCAGTCTATCCTATCTACCATATACCATAAATATTGAATTGTTTTTTTTTTAACATCCTGTATATAAAATAATGCGAATATTATTTATCGATTTGTAGTGAATCTCTTAAAGAGATGTGGTAAAGAGAAACCGCGACAGATATTTGACATTTCTTTATTGGATATGTAAACAAATAAGCATCTGTAGTATGATGCTCGTCCGCGAAATCACATAAACATATATACGAAAATTTTTTTTCTATTGCGTTTGCCGAATTAACGATACGACCGCGCCGTTGAGCAGTGTGACAAACACGTCTGTAACGGCTCGATATATTTCGCGCGAGGAACACGATAGAGAAACGTCACCAATCTTTTAGGTCCACGAACGAGCATAGAAGATTCTCTTCAAGATCTTTCGGACCCTTAAAAAGGCAGTAACAGCTGCATTTGTCATGATTAGCCCTTTTAGTCATGGTGACCCGCCATTATCCTCGTCCCAGGACGTGGCACGATCCTGCAGGAGAGCCCGCTGATCGCCGTTAATAACGCGCTCGCTAGAGATATTTTCGATCTTGATGTCTACTCGCACCGTTATATCAAATTGTAAAGATTTACCATGAGAAAATGAATCTCTTTATAGCCGAAAAATATTAAAGAAGAATAAACTTTTTATATTACAAAATATATATACACGCTCATATTTTTGGACATGCGTGTACATATATGTACACGTCTAACAAATTAATATTCTCTCTTTTACTACAGTATATAAAAAAAATAGAACTTTGTAATACATTTTGCTACATGGTTCGTAAAACAGTTGCAAAATGTAGAATGTATATTTACAAAACACATTATAGTTTATAAATAATTCGAAAATTTTATATGTGCATGATTAGCGTGCTAAAATTAATCGATTATTGTACAGTTAGTAAAAGTTGATAGCGTATGTTAGGGCTATGCATGCTACTCGCATGTATCCAAAAGATAAAAATTTATAAAAATTTATTGTATAATTAGGACTAATTTTTACAATATATGTAATTAAAATGTATGGCAAGGTGACCATGATTAGCGATTTAAATAATCTGTAATTTCGGTTGAAATACTTGATTATTGTCCATCCCTAATAAAATAAACAGCCTATTATCCGCGAGTTCGAGCTTAATATATGTTGTACTTTGCGGATATAAAACCCTCCACGGGATAATCCAAAACAACAATAGGGAACAACTGCTTTGTCCGCGTATACACCTCGGGCTGTGCAACTATGCAAATAGCAGCTATGCACAGCGTCGTTGCTCTCTCCTGCGTCTACATAAATTACATCTACAATGTTCAGTATCCGGTGAATTTCTACTAATATAAAATATATTAATATTTACGTGTGTGCAAATTCAATTGTGCACACGCATTCACGTTTCTAATGTCCTTTTAAACAAAACAAAAAAAAACAAAAACAAAATTAATTTATTTTTGCTAGTCGTATGTAAGTTTTCTCACGTGTTGTATAATTTTTCGTATTGCTAAAAATCAATGCCAATTTTACAATTACGAATGAGCATTAATCCCCTAAGAATTAACAATATGATTACATATATGATAAAAATAACTGAATTTTTGAAATCTTTTACATATTTTATATCAAAGTTTCATAAGCTTTTCCAACTTTATTTCAATTTTCCACATACTCTTTAATGTTATTCGGTGATATTTTCATGCTTAAAATTTTAATTATTTGCAACATGAATTGTTGCAACACGTCGAAAGATGTTGATCTTTAACACAGTGACTCAAACTCGTGTGTTGGTCATAAAATATGTATGTAGCTGTAGAAAATAAAATAAATCCAAATGAATCAATGCATCATATAGTCAAAGATACACTTGAAGCAACGAGCCGAAAACTCTGTTGTTATTCTCAAACGGAAAACGAGAGTTCAATCATTCGAGAAATTAGGGACGACTCTTAGCGAAGAGTCGACAAGCTGTAGGTGTTATTTTAGGCTTCGCACACAAAGCATTGCGACTAAGTGAATCGAGCTCGAACGAGCTCGAATGAAAAGGGCAGCAATGGATAGAAAACAAACCTTTATCTAGTTTTAAAACCGATACTCCTCTTTGATATGCTTTTTTCGCGGCCAACTACATCGCCATTTCTCGCGTGTGCAAAATCTAGTAATTTAGAACTTTCTTCAAAATCGCATCAATCTTCATCTAACAGGTAATAACGGCAGAAAGAAAGGACAATGCAGCAATGATAATTGACGGAAAATAATTTTCATATTTCTCTCTACGACCTACATTTACGCACTCTCGCCACAAATAATTACGTAAATTTTTAACAAATGTCTTTATATTATATTGCTAAAAAGCATACAAACTTAAATGTTCCCCCTTACTATAATAACTGAAACTGTTGCAAGTTGTGTTTTACGTATAAAATTTTGCTTGATAAAACTTCGAGCGAAAACAACCGTTTTTCATGACAATTTTGCAATTTCCCACTCTGGGAACGACAGACTGTGCGAAGACTATTTTATACATTTCTTGTTTATAGAAACAACTGTGTGCGAAATATGACACCCTCGTGACAGCCACCCCACATCTACGACTCGCTTCTTTGTGAAGACTGCTCGCTCGCAAAATCCCAGAAGCACCTATTGTTGACGCAACGTTGCATTCTCGGATCGATCGTCAAGGAAGAAAAAAAAAGGAAGAAGAAACGTCCGTTCTTCATTATGGAATTACGTAACTGTAAATTGAGCAAATACAACGGGCGCACCCTTGGTCCGCGGGCCCGAGCTTGTATTTTGCCTGTGCTACCGGATCCCTACAGTGTGGCCTGAATATCGAATTACGCGAGCAACCAAAGTAACTCCTATCTGAACGAGACATCTAACGAGAAGAAGTTCCCGGGACGTACATAAGTATCACCTGAAAGAACGGGAACAGTATCGTTTGTGTTGCATGCGCGTGCATAAGAAAAGATAGGAAACATTGCACGTTACAAGATATTTTCAAACTGCTTTCTGAGAAAGGTTCACGCCACGCGCACTAATTCAACTATTGAAATTGCATAATCTCTCTTATATATTCTAATAATCATATTTTTTTTAATACTGCTCCATAGAAAAATAATTAATAGATATCATTCTTATCATTAAAACTAATGGAAAATTCTCATAATTGAGATTAAAGTAGGTTAAGCTTTAAATATTATTATTACATCTCCTCAATCCTAAATAAAAATGACATTTAGATGGCATCCAATTTAACGGTTCCTTAACTCTTTCTCTCCCTCTGTTATCCCTCCCCCCTCCCTTCCTTTCCTTTGGAATATTCTTTTTTCTGCAATATTCATTTAACTGAACATTTAATTCAACCCAGACACTCAAGATGTCGTCGTAGCGGATAAGCAACCAGAATAAGATTCAAATCCGTATTAATACGAGACATGCATCGATCGGCACAAAAGAAAAACGCACGACATTGTCAGCTAAGTGGAGCATTTACACTCGAAATTTGCGCCATGTCATGCTATTGAGATCAGATTATCCTTAGCCAGGATTACATAGGTCGGATTCTCAACAACGGGGAATGGTGTCGGGATACGAGCTAATTCTTAGAATGCTACAGAAATTACCGATGCGCATAAGACCGTCACAATGACACTATTGAAAGTGCTAATAGATACATTCAGAATGGCGTTGAGATCTATCGTGGTGGTCGTGTCGGTTTGCGTTATCTTTTTCATCTTATTTCCAAGAACACATAATAATAATAATTGTATCATTAATTAGCGATCCCCTTTCTAAAATAATTAATTGCTTGCAAATAAAGATTGCATCATAAATATTGATATTTATGTTTCTAGCAAATTAATGTGGCAAATATCGAATAAATAACAAATAAATTCTACATTTTTATCAATATATTACCACACATCTAGACAGAAAATAATTTAAATATGATTCCAACCAGCAATAATTTAATATTGATCAAAAGAATAACAGCAATAAAAAGTCCCGGTGGAATTAATCCAGAAGTTTCCTGTGATAGGATTGTGATGATATTGTATTGGTAACTGCGAATGTGACATGTGTGAGCTCTGTCCCACAGGATATGCCGTCATGGGAATCTGAAGAACTAATTTACAGGGTGGTGGTGTAGAATAGCGATGTTGATAAACACGTTTGTTGCCGATTATTGCGAAGCAAGAATCGAGACACGTATTTTTATTATTTATTTGTTTATGGTTCGAATAAACTACGCATGCCTTTATCTATTCTATTGGTTCAACTCAAATCTCTCGCTCTCTCTCTCTCTTTCCTTAAAAAGTTTACTTGTAAAAGATACTTGTAAAATCTCTATAAAAATACATTGCCAAGAAAAAAAGCAAAATTAGATCTACAATTAAACTATTTAAGAAATGCTAGATGATAATATATTTAATTATACATATCTTGTTTTTAATTGCTTGACCATGTAATTAAAATATAGAAATAATTTCTTTCACATGGAAAAAATGCTTTTATTAGATTTTAATTTAAATTTCTCGAGTTCAATGCTTTGTGATAATTATATATAATGCGCGAAAACCGGATCTGGGAAAAGGAATTATGATTAAAACTAACATTTTTCCTCGGATATTATGCTTGTAAAATTATAATTATTCATGTAGAGTACTAACGATATGCATATATCAACGTGGCGCAAAATATTTCATCGCATACATTTGCATGCGTTTATAAGTCTCTCCATTGCGTTTAATAAATTAAAAATGAGTTTCCGTGACTTAATAGCAATGCTCTAAATTCTAAACGAATCCTACGATAATCATTTTCAATAAATAAAGTTGTGCTAATTATCATCGCAACGTTATCGCGAAATGAATACGCCTACGCAAAGTAGAATACAAAATGGTCGGAGCCTTGATAATAAAGAAAACTGTTTTAGTTAGCCTACTTTATGCTTTCTGTCTGCATTGCATATTTCTTCTACGCGTTTTGATACATAATGATTGATACATATACATTTGATGCAAATCAGATTCCTATACAAAAAGATATATATATATATATATATATATATATATATATATATTAAATAAATTTAATATCATAAGAAAAATACGTAAATTATATATATATATATATATATATGCACACATACATACATATATATATGTGTATATGTATGACTAGAAAAAGAAAACCAGCCGTGCTTAACAATAGAATCGCGTAAACTGCACGTCACCCTGTTGTGTGTAAACTCGTAGGGCGCAGCGCGCGACAATTGGTGACAACACGTCGACAAAGCGTCGGAACGAGCCAAAACGAGTCGAAAGAGCAATGTGGTAAAATGGTGACAGATTCGAGTTGCACTTGGACTCGAGTCAACTTTATTCATCACACTTTTTAACCCTGTCAAACTCAAACAAATATTTGTAATAATATATTAATAAAGTCAATAAGACAAATGGTAGTTATTGTAAAATGTTATATAAGTAAAAAAAACAAAATTATTAAACAAATAATTAAAATACAATTTAAAATACAATATGACATTAGGAAATATTCCTCTCCTATCGTAAATAAAAAAGGACGCACGCACTTGTAAAATTTGGGAATAATAATATAAATGTCTCAATAATCTTCTCTTTCATTAGAAAAGTATTGAAAAGATGATGTAACTTTATATCATACATGTTTTCTTGTACAAATTCGAGAGACATTCTATCATGATACTAGCGGTACGGTGTTCGTGAACAAGTCATTAATCACGACTATGGGTCCCCGTTTCTCCATCACGTCAGGGGTAGAAGTGGGGAAAGATAAAAAGAGATCGTAGCACGTTCGCGGCAAGCAAAAGCCTCGAGGTGAGTTTCTCTATAGCGGGCAATAATAGAGCCGTAACTGTAAGCGGGCGCAGCTAATAGTAGTAATGTCAGACCGAATGCTGTAAGCCATGCAACACGTTGTGGGGGCAGTACGACAGATGTGTATATGTGTGTGTCTGTGTGTCTGTATGTCTATATGCACGCGTGCGACACGCAACGGAAACACGGTCCGAAAACACGACTATCGGCGGATCACAGAGAACATTCAACCAACCGACTTCTTTCTTTCTTTCTTCCTTCTTGCTTTCGTACATTTGTCAAATCCGAACAGCGGCATATCCCACAAACGCACCATCGTGCCGCCCCCATGCCATCGGAATCATATTCAGTCAGCTCAATTACTGTTTTATATATTTTGCTATTTATTTATCTCTAAATACACTTTGGAGATTGATTCTCTAATGGCATGCTGTTAGAGATTAGATTAGATTTGACAGTTATTAATAAATAGAGTGAAAATAACGAGTGCGCTATTAATGATGGATATTGCCGGATATTGCGGATATTACTTATCGTGATATCTTTTTAGAATAATAATAATTAATTTCTAATAATTAAATAATTATCTTCAACTAAATCTCATGAAAAATAATTGAATGAATTTAGCTCAATTTTTATCTCAGCAAATTTCTATAAAATTTGCAAGATGTAAAACTATTCGAATGATTTTCTCCGTGAGAGTCAAGCACGAGTATTCGCAAGCATATAAGTATGTAGCTTTCATCTCTTTCGATTAATACGGTGCAGCAAATACAGGAACCGCCAAATCATTTTTGCACACAGAACGCGGCACAATATGGGCAATCGAGCGTGAGGGATGAGAGGTGGATCGGTATCTCTCCCCTCGAGCAGAAAAGAGATTCGCGTCCGTCGGTTTCTGTGCGGTAAACACGTTGTGTTAACGAAAGTAATGACGGTCCATCGCATCATTGATTTGTGGCTCCATTAGTTCTGGGCTCGTCGGGTTCACACCTGGCCACTTTCCGCCTGCCTCCCTCCCCTCCCTCTTCTACGCGCGCGCGTGTATGTGTGTATGTGCTGTTCGATAAATCTAAATTATTTCTTCTCGAAAAGCTCGCTAGAGCTGATCCGCTACAATTGTAACGCGCATTTTCACACAAGCGAAGAAGTAAATCTTACCAAATGTAGCGTAGAAAATACACCCGTGACTTTCGCTCTTGTAATAAATGTTTTTCTGCAAAACTTGTCAATATTTAATATGTTATTCACGCTCATTTCGAACATAATATTATATATCTTGTACTATCGTTTTTTTTTTTTTTTTTTTTAAATAAAAAGTAATATGTTTTCTCACAAGCATTTGTAAGTGGCATACAATTTTTTTTTACCATGTAACATACATGTATAAAACATATTGCGAATCAAGAATAAAAAATGAGAGAGCATTTATATAGTATTTGTAAGTTTTATAACATCTTAGAGAGAAAAAGAGAGAGAGGAAAAGCAATATCTTCTTCTCTATACACATTTCGTGGCATCGTATTAGAGAGATGTGGGAAAAGCACAGAACACAGTCAACGTAAAAGATGCCGAAAATGATAAAAGTACCGCCCTTGCGAGACCACCCTCCGTGAATTCGATCGGCGTTAGATGAGGACCTGTGCCTGGTCGAAATATAGCATCCGTATAAACAACTTTAGATAACTTTCAAGTTAACAAGCTAATAATGAAAGCGGCTTCTGCTGTTTTATGTCAGCGAGTAGAAAGCCAAAAATTGGACGGAATCGTTTTTGAGTGCCATAAATATCGACATACATTTCCGAAAAATCGTGAGAACCAAAAAGTCTTATTTAATATAACAAGAAAATTATATTTTCGAGATATTTTATCGAAACCAATATACGTGTAACGACTTATGAATTATTTCAAATCTCTATGTATTGCTCGCGAACGCTGTTAAAATTATATACTTTTATAAAATTATAGCGTCGCTAAGGGAACATGATACATACACACACACGCACATACATATATTTCTTCATTCTTTGGATATTTTTTTATTTTTTAAATTTTTTTTTGCGCGATTTTAATTTAATTTTTCTTTGTCTAATATTTTTTGAATAGTTCAGATTAGTCACTTTCTTGGACTCTCAATGATACAAGGGAGCTGAGAAATCGGGGTAGAACCCCTAGTTCGAGTAAGGTCTAGTCGGCGTTCTCTGTAGTTCGATAGTGGGCGGGGCGTCGTGTGTTGCACGGCGTTGTGTGTGAAGGAAAAATTGTCAATGGACGATATTGTTGGTGCGCCTTTGCGGAGATGAATAATAAATGGCTGTTGCCATGTTCCGTAAACGCTTACGCACGGATATTAGCTAACATCCCTCTTTTTTTCCTTTGGAATTTGCTACCAATGAGTCGGTGCGCGAGATTTTTTTCTCGTCGCTCTTCGACATATCCCGCAATCGAAAATAAAACCATTGATAATATTCGACATAGTGAAACAGAAATAAAAAGAACTTGTGGAATGTGCGCGAGACAAGACTCTTAAATTGTCTTTTATTGAATCTTTTGATTGCACAAATTTCACCTTCTCATCTTTACATAATTATTTATCACTTTTACAATGAAATTTTATCATATAAACCTATTCCATGATTATAGTTCGAGCAATTGCCCAAATGAATTCAACATAGAGAAAAATCTGGATCTCAGTTCAATGCTCGACACACACACACACATACACACGTACGTGCGCGATTTTATGATTATAAATATCTTTAGAATTTGTTATTTTTTTCGCTGAGAATAAATGAGTATTACAAAATAGATACATTAGCGAATAAAATGTCTACGAAATGAGAAAAAAACCAGAAATTTTTGAAAGAGTTTACAATTCTGTGCTACAAAAATGTGAAACATGTGTATAGAAATGAGAAAAGGACACGTAGAATCCCTTTAAATATCAAAGTGAGAATATAATAATATAATTCTTTACATATATCTTTATAAATAATTATTTCTCATTTTTATAAAATTCATCAAGAGTTATGACAATTGCTATACGCAGAAGCAATCATTTACATTATGAAAACAGAAAATTGTTTCTAACTCTGAATCAGTATTAATTTCTCGATATTTATTAGGCATTTTTTACTCATTAAATTAAGTTTGATTTTGATAATGTGATTACTTTTAATTTCATAAATAAAAAATGCTTAGCAAATATCGGAAGATGCAATAAAAATACGAGCTACCCTTTGTAAGTTCTTTTCCCCTCAATACTCTCTATCCATCCGACAATATAACAATTGTCGTTTCTCTATGATCGAAACATTAGTATTTTACGATAACACATTATCGGTGTCGTCACGCTCGTCACTCAGAATCGTGCCGTCGTCATGTGACATCGCGAAAAAGGAAAGAAAAGAATGCTTGTTTCACGGGACATCATTCGACCAACCATTGTTCCTGTACCCAAAAGATCAAAGATCAAGAGCGGGAAGCCGCTGCACGCAATGGCTTCCGCTCTGGGAAACCGAATTCTCAATACCCGTCATCTGATCGTCACACAATGAAGATCACTAATTTACAGCGGCGAGACCCCCATAGGAGATGCTTCTATCGTTTTCCTGTTTTTTTTTTGAAAAGTCAGCAGGTTTTTATACGAACAAACTTAATCCTCCACCACGCGCGCAATTTTGGTATATCGTGCAATAATGTATACGTTTTATATACAAAGTATACGTTGGAAAAAAGTATATATACATGAAATAAATAAAAATCAAACAAACTCTCAGATAGAAAAGAATTAACTTAATATATAAAAAATATTACGCCATTGATTTTTCAAAATCAAAAGTCATTTCTTTAGCTATATCCGGCTTTAAATATATAGGGAATAAATTATCTCTCTCCCTCTCTTTCTATCAATTCATTTATACCAAGTATTCCCGAAAGTTCTGGACGGATCAATTTCTTTTATGGATCGAGAACTCCATCGAGAGTTTGGCTTCGCGATTTACACCTGGACGGATAAATTGAAAAAGCCAAAAAAGCTTACCTACCGCAATGCTTGATTCCGATAAACAAGAACAAGTAACGAAGAGTATCTTTTTTTCACCACGTTTTCTACGGTACGTTTTCCCGATCTATGCGTACCTGAGCGGATCTCAGAAAACAACATCACCGGCATCTGGGTCCATCGGCAAAGATCAGCCGCGACAAACAAAGGCTCTTACAAAACTCGGCAGCCCCGCCCCCGTCAGAAACGAGTCAGAAGACTCAACAATGCCTGGCATGTTTTTCAATATTTAGCCATCATGACTTTTCGTCAGGCCTTTCGCCCAAAATCTCCGAGTCGAATTGGGAACTAGATAATTCAATTAGACGACAGCTGCCGCCGTAGCTATACGCACACAGGTAGAGCCTGCCATGAGATTATAGAACGACCGTAAAGACATACAAGATAGAAGGGGAAGGGAGCAAACCCACCCTCCGTCACGGTAACGGAAGCCTTGATGTGTTTATTTGCACCGCCTATATTCCCGCAGAATAATCTGCGCACGCGCGATCAATCTTTCCTTTTTTTTTCTATTTTTACCCTCAAACTGTCCGATAAGAATTAGGCTTGAAATATTAAAATGATTGAAGGTATCTGTTTGAAATAAATATTGGAATATATATATTACAGTGAAATAACGTGTAATATCAATTTTATATGAATAATGTCAAGTGCTAAGTCTTTACATATCACGCTTATTGTTAATCGCAACGACTGTTCGCAGCGATCAAAAATGCTCTATCAAGTAGTGATTTTAGATACAAATCGAATCATAAGCGACAATAGATCTGATCATTTAGAAATGCCGCCAAAACGAATCCGGCAATTGACAAAAAATTTCCGGTAGAATTTAAATTGATCTCCGAAAAAAGAAAAATTTGAACTTGAATTTGCTCGCCCATTATGCTTTTAAGTAATTTTTCTCGCGACCTAGACTTTTTTTAACAATTTAAAGTACTGTTTTATATTAACTCTAAAAATAGCAATTATTTGATTACAAATAATTATTTTTAAAAAATTGATATGTTATCGATAATTCTTTAAAATCTTCTTGGCTTTATACAACAATGTATAAAGCAACTCTAAAACATGATAAAATTATGAAAAAATTGGCAAAGTACGAAACCTGCAACAAATATCAAATTAACCATTGGACAAGTCTGCTATCTAGAAAAGATAATTAAAAAACAAGAAAACAGAATACTCGCTATTTATATGAAGTAACTTTTAAAAATATAAATAAATAAAATTCTTGCACTATCAAATATACATATTTAATGATTTAATTGATTAATTGATTAATTAATTGATTGATTAATTGTAACTTTAAGGGAATCAATAAATGTTTATATACATATTTAATGAAAAAAATAAGATCTACTATCAGGACTTGTTGGCTTTTTTTTTAATGCCAAAAATAGAAAAAAATAAGGAGAAGTATAATATGGGGTTAAAGAAAATACAAAATAATAATATTTTTTAAAACAATAATTAAAACTTGTTTTTTAAAGAACAGCAACAACATCTCTCAACGAAGAAAATTCTTGTTGCTAAATCAAAAAATAGGTATATTTTTATAATATCCATATATGTAGAAAAGTAATGTCAGAAAGGAGCCGTTCTCAGGCGATAGAGAATGGAGTCTACTATTATACATGCAATGAGTAGATTATCGACCACAAAAACTTTCGTAGTGAGTGACGAATGCGTTTGAATACGTTGAAAATTTGTCACGAGCTTTGCCGGTGCGATCAAAGCAACGAGAATGACAAGGAAAAGAACGACAGTGGGCGGCTTTTCTCAGTGATCGTTATGCTAAATCACCCAAAATTACATAGTAGCATCTGGTACTTGCTTTTTCGTTTTTTTTTTCTTTTCATTTCGCTATATGTAGTATATACATACACGTTTCTTGGGGGCCTAGCAATTTCGAAGTGCTAAAATCCGGATGGAAAGTAATAATCCTAAAGAAAGTGTTGAATAAAGCAACAAAACCAAGAAAATGTATGATGTAAAAAGCAGATGAAAATTTTTTTTAAATCTCGATAAGATTTAGCGATTTTTTAGTCGAGTAATATGTAAAAAAATAGATAACTGTAACAAATTTTTAAATTCCAAAATAAAAAAACACACAAATTAAAGAATTATATATACTTATTTTTTATCTTATCCATTCGATAAATATCTTCTCTTATTGCTGCTATTATCGACAGATATAAATTTTATAATGTATAAGAATATGTATTCCGACACAATATTATTCGAATAATGACTTGATTTTAGCGATCAAATAATTCACGTCATAAATTTCAACTTAAAGAATACAGTATGCGTCCTTGAAGAAACTGGATATATTTTTTTGTGAAAGTAAATTGTCGCGTGGCGCTTTTATTGAGTTGATGTAAGACTCGGAAAATGTCGAATGTAATTTCCGTAACGACGTCTACCGTAAATTAATAAATGCATTAATTAGACGCGACAAAATTCGTATCGTCAACAAATCATAACCGATCACACTAGATGAAAGAGACTCTCTTTTAAAATGAGAAAACAATGGCCGATGGCATTGATTTATGGCTGGGTCTCGTCTTACTTTTGTTTACTATTATTAAAGAGCGATTAGCTTTTTGAGATTGCGAAACATTGGTACGTGAGGTCAAATCAAGTTTCACAAATATAGCATCACTCAAAGAATGTTTTTATCCCTTAATATCCTACTACTTATATGTAGGTATATATATTTATAAATCTCAAGTTATTATACAATAAACGAAACGATTACGTCATAACTGTTTTATAGAAAGATATATATATATATATATAATGTGACAGTTATACCATGCCTTGCTCAAACATTTTTTTTTTTTTTTTTTTTTTTTTTTTCTTACGACCGATGTATTTCAATAAAACATTAAAATATTTTTCGACGATAAATACATTATTACATAGTTACAACATTGTAAAAGACTAATAACAAGTTGTTTAATTGGCAGATATTAAATTAGAAAAAACTGAAAATCATATTATATACATATAATATCGAGATTTGACATTTGTCTCACATCTTGTTATTTTGATTACTATTAACTTTCTTGGTAGCTCTTTAATTTTGTTTTATTCAATTTCTTTTCAGAATTTGCTATATATCTTGTAAAAAAATTTTTTTTTTTTGCTAAATAAGTTTGAAACATCTTTTTCGTTCAATGATGGATGCTGCAAAGAAAAGAGTCCCTTGCTTTACGTGAAGAATACTCGCGCAACTCGACCGTGTCGGGCAGACAATGCCGCTATATTGTGAAAATATTGATTGCAATCTAACGTACACTCAAGACAATGCCATTGATTTCGTGGTGGTATTCTAAAGAAAAAAGAAAGAAGGTGATACTTGAGTATCATCTTCTCCGCCATGGTGCACATCCCCACACAACGGTTGCCATGCTAAATATACATAATATACAATATAATCTATAATAGTAATTTATAATAATAATCTTTATTGTGCAATAAGATTATAGACTATTATATTAAAGAATATAATATGCATCTAGCCAAAGTGTTCGAAAAATAACAGCTTTGATTTATTACTCATTAAGTTGTTAAAAATTTTCCGCAAAAACGCGCATGAAAAAAAAAAGAATATTCACATCATTCACGTATATATAAAAATAATCATTATAAATAAAAATTATACCTATTATATTCGTTGTATGGTGTGTAAATCAAATTTCTTAAACGTTTCTGTAATTTATTATTATTAGAGCGTAAAAATTGTGAAGTTTGACGGCGAGTAATAAAATGCATTCTTCACTTCAACTTCTTTTTTTTCAATTAAATTCAGATTAATTGTTTTTTACGTCGATTATTATGATTAAGATTTGGAAAACAATTCACAGGAATCTACTTTATTATGCAAATTTAAACGTTTGTATTTCTTAATTCAAGTAACGCTCGTTTTAACACTCCTTCTTCTCACGCTGTGACGCGTTATTGAATTCAAAGCGCGACGTGTCGCGACTGCAGCATTTAAATATTTTTCTCTCTCGAGAGATCAAGAAGATAGGTAGGTAGTCGGCTTCGTGCTCGGCAATAAGCCACGACGGCACTCGAAAGTTCTGGGTATACGTTTGTAACTCAAACTTGCTGACGCGTTTCTAGGCATTGTCCGAACTTTAAACAGCATGACAAGCAGCGGAAAGCCGAAAAAGAAATGGTTGCTCTCTTTTTCCCTCTCTTCTTTCTCTCTCTTCATACAATAAAAAATAATAATAACGTCAATATATGTATATTAACAAATATGCAGCATTTAGAATTGAATTTAGATATAGAACTATACAATACAGATAAATATTCTCGGAATCTATGAGATATCCAAATTATATTGCAACATTCCAGATTGCTGCATATTTGCTAAAATGCCATTATTATTCTTGATTGTATAAAGAGAAAAGAGAGAGAGAGAGAGAGAGAGAGAGAAAGAAAACGCGTCCTATACATTTATCATATTTCGTAATTGAGAGACGCAGATACACAATAACAGATGCATCGTAGGCCGCGAATTTTTGCGGCTCCGCTCTCCTTTTTTTATCTCTACTTAGAATTAGTTTTATGCCAGAAAGGTTAAGCGGGATCACGCGGGAACAGGAGGCGAGCGATTACGTAAAGTGTGGCGGCATTTAGCTCGGCTAATTGCGCGAGAAGTATGGCGAAAGGGAGGGCAACGCGCGCATCACATGTGACGTCCCTTTGACACGCGACGCCAACCTATTAGTAACGCACACGACCGGCATATGTCGCCTCTTGTATATGTGGCATCAACTTTCCCGATTTACTCCAATACTCCAACGTGCGCACGAGATAATTTTCATATATTTATATATATATATGTGATATACGTGCGTGCGTGTATGTGGATGACATTATTATGCGCATTTCAATAACATTATCTCATTCATGATAGCACGACAAAAAACAAAACGTCTATCCAAAACGCAATTGCTACAACATAATAATATCAAAAACAGTAGAAACAATTGTAAAAATATGTAATAAACGCACTCACCAAATTCGAAGACACGGTCGTGTGTTTCGCAAAGTTGCACAATATCATATGATTGTTCCAACAAATCGAAATCTTAAAACGTTCATGCTGGATAAAGAACATTATTTCTGCAACAACAAAAGTATTGAAAGAATGAAATAAACACGATTGATTACGCGACAATATCTACACTTCTCTATTCACCATTCTCAATTAAAGAATACGTGAAGTTAGTAATAGATTAGTCGACAAATATAAAATTTCGACGCATGCGCTTAGAGCATCGACTAAACAAATCATCTAGACTGCCTTCGACCTGCTAAACTGATTCCCGGCGTACTTGACGATCACAACATTTACGAACATATAATCTGTGTTTAAAAAAAAAATTAACACGTGCATAGTCTATACGGACTTTAGACTTCGTGCATATCGATAAAACGCAATTAATGATTATCGATCTAGCTATGGTGACGCATTATTCTTTTATATATTGTATATATATTATTACATAATAATTTCACGTATATTTGCACGCGTTTTCAATTATGACGTGACATGAAACAAATACAAATATATATATATACGGCGCGTTCTACTTAACGACCGCAACGCTCGCGAGCATTATCTGTCTTTGTTTAACTTTCGATGAACAACAAAGATGAAATGATAACCGTTGCGATCGTTAAGTGGAACGCGCCTACAGATTATGATCATACGTAGCATTTGATGATTATATTTAATCGGCATCCAAATATAATAGATTAACGGCTGTCTATTTAAAATCAAATATAAGTAAGAAGAAAAACGATTGTATGTGGCGTACCTTGTATCAAGCGTGCGACCACATGCATTGACGAAGCGATAAACAACCATCGGGCAAGATGCGATTTATTCTGCTGGCAATTCTCTCGGCAACGACCATCGTGAAAAAGACCGGCCTTCTCTCCGCCCCGATGGCGCAAACAAAACGCCTCTCCACAGATTCGCGAGAAATGCCCTTCAATGGAATCTATACGCACATACGCGCACCGTAAAGCACGTCGAGTAAAGAGCGCACGCACTCGGCCGAACAACCTGAAATTGCTCGCGCGCGATCGCATTTTTTGTTTGTGGTCACTCTTCAGGCTGGCTAGGACAAAAGGGTGCCCCTCAGCACCGATATTTTTGCTTTCATCGAGCATTTTCTTCTACCCCCCCCCCTACCCCTCTTTCCTCTCTCTTCCGTAACACCCCTCTTTACGACAACCGTTCGCTTTTTCGCGTTTTAAAAACTACGAGAGCATTTTGTCTCGCTAGTGTTCCTCCAGTTTGAATTAATAACTTATTTATCCTTATTCTATCGCGTGCTCGGAAAAGGATCATCTCACAAACAATATGTGGTCGGTATCCAAGTATGTCATTCAAAATCGGCTTTATTATTTTAGTACGTTCGCCAGAAAAAAAAAAAATAACTCATAGATCGTATTCCGCATTGCACAATACATATGCAATTTACATTAATTTAATTTACGAACAAACTATATCGTATCTGTATGAAAGAAAGAGAGAAGGTGAGTGGAGGAGAAAGAAAATGTGTTCGTCAATTAATTCTAATATATTTCGGATTAATTTATATATTTGTTCCAATCAGAAACTATTATACGATAAGATGCGATCATCGTTTTTATTCATATATAAAAAAGATAAATAACATTAATATTAAAAAAAAGAATAATTTTATATAATTTATCATGATATATATTTCGTATATATTTCAAATGCTTAATTTATAATATGTGGATCCTATTTGCATTAATTTATTTAAAAAATTCGCTTTTTTTATTTAATCGAAATGAGGAACAGCGACTTATATGTTGATTATTATGTGACATACTCACGAATTAATTGTGATAATCAATTGATATGTTATAATCCGAATGATTTAGAAATGACACTATCATATCTCATATAGAAGGAAGAGGAGAGAGGAACCCTATAAAACTCATCTTCTGGATTTTATATTAAATTGGTTGTACACAAAAAAACGTAGCTTTATAACGACAATGAAATATTGCGATCTACGAGCTCCATTCGCATCCTCGAAAAATTGGCGTTAAAATCTATAAATTAGATTTGCGTACGATATCCCTTTATATAACTTTATACGACACATTTAAACACGATGAAAATCCTCGTTAGTCGTTACAAAAAAATAGTTAAAAATTTTTGTTCTTTGTATGTTCAAATGTCCTTTATATCTATTCATAATTTTTTGCAAGAAATAGCTCTTTTATATCTAGTAGTATACATGGTTTACTTGTGCTATACATTTTAATAATATTATAATATATTACGTGGAAAATAATTAATAAACAACTGGCAAAATTTATAAATTAATAAGAATTCTTTCTAATCCGAATGTTACGATATTTTTCGAAAGATTTTTTAAACATATCTCATAAAATATAATATATATTTATAAAATTTACAAAAATGGAACTATGAAAAAAATTCTGATTAAAATAGTGAAATATTCATTATTTAAATCATCGAGTTTGAAGACATATTTTACAAATCTAATCAATAATATAATAGAATACAGCATTTTTTTATATTATCAATATTAACGCGCGCATGTATAAAAGTGTTTCAAATATAAATAATGTTATGCGCAGTCCAACTTCCACTTATTTATATTGTATATATATTTGTGTATGTATCTGTATATATGTGTATGCTGATATATATTTATATATTACATGTTTAAATACATACATTGGGTATATACATTTTCATATATACGTATACAAAACTTTCCGATACAATTTTTCTTCGAAAAATAACGTATCATCTATATGATATTATGACTCCTTGAGTCAACAAAAAATTTGAATTTTGCAGTAGACAAAAAAAATTATTTTGCTTTACTCTACTGATTAAACTTTTAATGTTTGTTAATATGCAATTTTGTGGCCTATACAACTTATTAGTATTATCTATTGATATTACCTAGCTAGATAATGTGTGTGCACACGTATGTGCAGATTATTTTATATATATTTATATGTTTTACATATTTTATATATATTTTATATATATATATATATATATATTTATTTATTAATTAATATGTTAAGATTATCTTACATTCTCTCTGTCAATATATGTTTATTATTGTGATGTACGGTATCTAACTTCATCTCATTTCATATATATTTCTCTATCTACATTTATACACATATTCTTTATATAATTTATACAAACATACAATCACGAGTATCATATACATATCATATATTTTCTAAAAAATACTATGAAGAATCGTTCGAATCAGAGCCGTAATAAGTTTTAGTTTGAAACATTAACAATTTCGTTGATTTAACATCATCTTGTTGAATAGCTGACGCATTCTTAGATTCGTCAGAGATTTGTTCATTTTTTGATAAACTGCTAGAATTATTTTTTCCGAGGGAAATATTTGAATATATATTTTTTTGCATAGTTGTATCTCGTATCGATATATCATTTATAAAACAAGGAGACGTATCTTTTTTTATATTAATAATTCTTGAATTAATCTTATCGTTAAATTCTTCATTATCCAATCGTTTGCTTATTTTAGCTTCTTTGCTGGTTGAGCCCAATTCAATTTCAATATTATGTATTTGATTGGTGACTTCATGCTTCTTAAAGGAAGAATTTAATGAGCTTGAATGTTTTCTACTATATCTCTTAGAATCATTAAAGATTTTTTCCAAATTGTCATGATTATGATATTGCAACTTATGATGCATGAAAGAATTTTTGTGCGTCTTACAAATAGGTGTAATATAACTATTATTTTCTTCAGAATCTGAGGAGTCTGAATAAAATATTTTTGTTTGGAAGAGCATGCCACAGCTGTCATTCTTATAATCTATTCCATTCCTTTTCCCTATTGCATTCAAATGTCTTTCGTTACTATTACTTATGTTTTTGTTATAGTTAAGAAAAGAAGTTCTTTTCTTTCTTTTATATAAATTCTTAGCGATACTATCATTGTCATTCTCATTCGGAGTAAACACAAACTTTTCATTTTCATACATTTTTAAGGAAGTAATTGTGTTATCGGAAGATTTTATTTCAATTCCATTTGAGTCTTTTCTTTCTTTGATTGATTCAAAAGTTTCTCTTGTTGTTTTAGGCTTTTTGGAAGAAAATATTACTGTCCTTAAGTTTCTACAATGATATTTGTCCTTATGAGTAGCAACAAGTTTAGCCTCATTACACAAATTCTTTTCAGTGATGTCTGTTTCATTTAATATCTCGTCATCTTTTGTAAATTTTGATCTTTTTTTGGGACGTTGTATCAATCGAACAAAATCATCTTCATCCGATGACGTGAAAGTTAAAACTGAATACGTATTATGATTAGCTTGGCTCACTTTGCTATCATTTTTATATTGAATTGGAAACTCGGAATCTATCTTATCGAAAACTTGATGGTCTACAACAATATCCGATGTATCACTTATTTTTGAATCATTATATTTCTTAATTCTGGTACGCAATCTAAATGAATAATTATTATCAACTTTGTCAACTGTTCGAATAGACGTCTCTACATTTTCACACGCCGAAATTTTAGATATTTTTCTAATTTGACGTTTTCGTTTATTATTATGCAAGTTTGTATTTTTCGAAATTATGTTTTTATCAGCGAAAATATTTGTACCATTACGACATATATTTGAAGGTAATCGTTCCAATGTAATTTTTAATTCTCGGAATTTTACGTTATCTGTCTTGTTTATTCCATATGGATTAGAAGAATGTCTTTTAAATTTATTTAATATCTCTTTCTGCTGGATGTTATTTTTATTCATAATTTCCGTTTCCATAGTTGTATTTGTAGAATCTTTGTTTACCGATGCTGGTAATCGTTCCAATATAATTTTAATTTCTCGAGATTTCACGTTATCTATTTTGTTTGTTCCATGTGAATTGGAAGAAAATGTTTTAGATTTATTTAATACATCTTGTTGCTGAATAGTGTAATCTTCATTAAAGATTTGTGGTTCTATTACTGATGGTAATCGTTCCACTATAGCATCAATTTCTCGGGATTTAACATTTGTACAATCCTTGTTTACTGACAAGCGTGGAGATAATTCTTCTAATATAATATATGGTTCTTCTTTATTCTGACTAACATCAATATTCTTCAAACTTGACAGTTTATCATTTTTCTCTTCTGTATTTGAAACAGAAAAGTCGTCTTCAGTACTTAGTCTTAAATTAAAAGAACAATCACTCTCTTTTGAATATGAAGCAGTTTTACATTGGCAAACAAGAATGGTACTTTCGTCGCTATCTATCGTTTCTAGTTCTACATTTTCGATATTACAAGTATACAATTTATTAGACTTGTTTAAATGTTTGTAATTACATACATTGCTTTTTTGCGCGATGTGATTATTCTCGGCAGATTTGGATTTATGTCGTTTAAAGGAAGGTACAATCCGGTCCAAAAGAACTACTGGGTTTATATTAAGGGAAGATAAATCTTGTTTGCACGTTTCAGTCATTACAAAAATATTTGCATTATTGTGCTCCAAAAGCAAAACATCGTCTCGTTTATCTGAATTGGTATCGTCTAACGAAATCTTGAAGGAACTATCAATATAATTTTGAGTATTGTTATTATTTAATGATTCCTTATTAGTATCAGTAATAATTTTATTAGAAATAGAACATTTTTTTCTTTTCCTTTTCATTTTTTTAGAACCAAGATTTGTTTTGCTAGAAGAAGACAAGTTTTCGCTTTCGTCTTTGTGAACTAATAATGTTTTTCTCTTAATTATACAATCAGAATCTAAAGCTGGATGTAAGCTTTGCATTGCTCCAGATACTTTATTTATACTATGTTTTTCAGTTTGTATTAAATCTATAGGAGAATTCCTACCTGTATACAATTTTTTACGGTAAGAAGCTGTTAAACTTGTATCATTTGTAATCATTTCTTGTGCAATATTTTCTGATACTCCTTCCCTATAAGAAGTATTTTTTTCTAACTTTTTCTTATCCCTCTCTTGATTTGAAGCACCATTGTTTTCATCATCTCCAGTCAACTGTTCCAATGTTTCATTAAACTGCTGAATATTGTCGTCTTTACTTTGAATGTCTAAACTTCTTTCGCTGATACTTAACACATTCATCTTATCAGTTTGTTGACAACTTTGTGAACATATGTTAGGCTGTATTGTGTTATCAGATGTTACTATGTTAGTAGTAGGTTGATCACATGTTTTTGATGCTATATATTCTTTCGACATTGAACACAATTCAATATCTGGAACATTAGGATTAACATTGCTATTGTCATTGTGCATCACACGATTGATTCTTGCATTTTCTATATACTGAATAGTAGTATCGGATGTAAGTTTTATATCTTTAATACAAATATTCTTTGAAGAATTAATATTTTTGTTACATTTTGCACTTTTTATAATAGCTATAGTATCTGCTTTATTTGTAATATTTGCATTTGATAAAATATAAGCTGCAGTGTTTATAGAACTACAGGATGACTCACTTTTGTATTTCAGCTTTTTGCCTTCATTTATTATAGTTGAAACCGACGAATGTAATGAGAGTGTAATATCTTTCTCGCTGAGAGACTCTCCAGTATCAGATAATTCATTCTCGTCTAGAAGAGCTTTATAGGGTTGATTACCAGTGTTTATCCAATATTGTACCAAGGTTGCTGGTTTGCGCATAGGTATTCGCTGTTCACAAGCATATTCTTCTTCACAAACTTCTTTTTCTATTTCCTCTTCATCAGGTTCTAAAGTATCAACATTTAATACTATATCATCAGACATCTACAAATAAAATATGAATTTTGTATCAATTATTATAAATGTGTTATTATCAAAAATGATATAATAAAGGAATAAAAAGAGATATATACCTCTTTAGAATATTTGCCAAACAAATTAACCCAAGATATTTTTCTAACTTTCAGAAGCTTTTTTGGTATTCGAAAATTAAAGATGTGATCTTTGGTTCTCGTAATCCTACACATAAATCAACAATGTTTATTAAAAATAATTATGATCGCACACATACACACACATTATATATATATACACATATGAAAGATGTTAACTAACCTTTCAATGCTTTGAGAATAAAACTGTGAAAGGAAGTCATTATTGATGTTTTCCACCATGGTGTAACAAGGTGTGTTATCTTCTCGGACGAATTTTCGTCATATTCTGCGCAGCACCCAGCACTAAAGAAAAACCTGAGACCTGAGACTTGAGACTTCTGAGAGCGGCCCTCCCAGCGTTTTTCGTACGATAACTTTTGCTACAGTAGCACTTCTACGTCCATTTTACAGACGCTTGAAACTACATGGCCACGTCCACTTTTGGTGGCATGATAAAACAACCAATTGGTTCATGTCTATGTTACGTTCACTTTTCGATACTGTCGGTCTCGATTCATGTCCGTGCTACATCCACTTTTTGATATTAGGCGCGTTCCACTTAACGACCGCACGCTCCAGTATCAGTATTTTATCCTTGTTGTTCACCGAAAGTTAAACAAGGATAGATGATGCTTGCGAGCGTCGCGGTCGGTAAGGGAACGCTTAGAGGGAAGCTTGAGAGGAGTCACGCTACCGTTTTTCGTGAAGGCCAAATGCCAAATCCACTTTTTGATGCCATGGCATGCCATGGTAAAATGACCGGTTGGTGCAAGTCCGTGCTAGATCCATATATAATTGTGGATCAGAAGTACAAAAACATTGATATTACTGGATTGACTATGTTTTATTAACTGCGCGTGATCTTTTTTCATTTGAGTACATATAACAGACAGCAATATATATATTACTATTGAAATATTGTATTTGTACTAAACTTATTAAATATATTTTTATTTCATTACAAATAATAAAATATTATCTGAATTATTTAAAAGTATATAATATGTACAGGATGTTCGGAAAATAACTATACATCTATTTTTCAAATATTAAAAAAAAACATTCATTAAACATATTATTTATAGCAAATCAATTTTTCTTCATCAGAGGCATATCAGCAAGAGAATTGAGATTTTCAATAAAATAATAAGATAAAATGAATCAAAGCTTGTTTGCATATTCATGGAGGTCAAATAATATATTTTTTGTGAAAAAAGACTAATTTGATAATAAAGTTTGATAAATGGTGATTTTTTAAAATATTTGAAATAGATATATAGTGTGTTACTTTCCGAACACACTGTAGTATGTGTGTGTGTGTGTGTGTGTATACACACACACATATAATGTTATTATTTAGATTTAGAAGAATATCATGTTATTAAAAAAAGCATTAAAAAGTATATTATATATATATATATATAAATCGGATTTCAACTTTATAACTATACATAGATTTATACACGCACATTAATATATTGCATAGCTTTTACATTATTTTACATCTGTGTAATCTCATTTTTTAAATATAAATAGTTATAATTCTAATGGAGAATTCTCATAAATAGAGATTCAGCTCCATACAAATTACATTACTTGAAAAATGCATTTTATTATATTTAACAGATTATGCTGTTATAAACTTCCTCTTAACAGACTTTCAATGTTATTGTGTCTAATATATTGCAAATTCTATATAATGAAAATAAAATTAATTATATTTTATTTTATATAACTTACAATAAAGGATATACATCTGCAATATATATATTATCTGATCAATAATTTTATTATTTCTTGTATGTAATATTAATATATTTTATATTATATATATTTTTTTCAAGTATTCAATTACGTAAATAAATAGCTATATTTCGGATATAACTTTCGAAAATGGAATTTGGAATTTCTATCATATTAGGCAAACAAATCTTTCCTAAAAACTGATTAATGCAATAAATTTTAATACCAAGGTATATATCTTAATTAGATACAATATTTCCAAACATATAAATCACAAATATGTATTGATGATGTCTTAGATCATTATTTGATACCAACAATTTGATTTCTTAATTTTGGTTATCATGAACATATCATAAAAGTGTATAGCATATATTGCAAACAATTATTGTACTTTTATATATACTTATATATTAATCCGACAGAGTCCACAATTGATCTTATAGAGGTAAATATGTAATATTTTATATTAATGAAACCTTGACTAGAGAAAATATTTCATAATCATTTTCTTTCCTGTTTTTTGCAATTGCTAAAATAAAATAAACTTATTAGATTATTATTCTTTAATATTTTTTTCTTATGTAAGCATAAATATAACTACTTTTTTTTTAAAGAGAGACAAATGTAAATGTAAATGCAGTAAGCTCTTTTGGATTAATATAAAGCATATATGTTTCAGGTACATGCTATAGTTATTAGTAAATATTTTGTTTAACTAATATCACATACATATAAATGAAATAAAAGTAAAATAAAAAACGTACGCGGAACATACATATATATAATAACGTATGATGAAATAATAATAAGTTATAAAGTTTTTTCTAAATTAAACTTTTTATCATACAATTATGCAATATATCCGTATTTTAAAATAGTTTAAAATAATAGTAAATTAATATTATTAATATTATAAATTTTCTTACTATAACTTGTACAATTTAATCTTTAATATCAATTGATTTATATATCCTATTTTATCAATTGATTATATTCATATATTATATATATCTTATCTCTTACAATACCATATATATCAATAGACTACACATGTATACATCTGTTAGCAAACAGATATTTAATATATATTTCTGCAAATTATAGAATGGAAATATTATCTATATATGAAATATTATAAAAAAAATATTTATTATTATTAAAAAAATTGTTTTCTCTCATTTTGTATTCATTCGTGTTACAATAGTTATATATTAAGGATATATATAACTCATTTAAATTATGATTAATAAATTCTGAAGAAAGTGATTTATGTGATATAGATTATGAAACAGAAATTTCATTAAAAGTGATATATTTACATCTTAAAAATAAATTATATGTGGAAGGCAACAATATATTTAAAAAGATTTGCAAGTATTTCTGTAATTTAGTATTGCAAGAAAAAATGGAATGTACAAGATATAAATAATAATCGCATTATACGGCTAATCTCTAATTCAGGTATGTGGAAGAGAAAAGGTAACTTTTCTTTTTTTTATCACAATATTGAGCTATGTACTTCGTATAACTATTTGCAATGCATAATATCCTTTGACAACAGATAATTGGTAGTACCTTTTACTAAACTTTAATCTTTTAATATGTGACTCATATGCAAATGTTTCTTAATTGCAAAACATTGAATTAGCTAATGTATGACAAATATTTTTTCAATAAACTTATATATATTTTACATCAACAAACTTTTTTTAATGAAATGATATGTCATGTCGTTTCATATTTTATCTCATATTTCAGTGCTTCAATGTAATCAAGATGCTAAGGGCTACATTATGTATTATAAATGCAATTTATCACTTTAGTTCATTGTAATACATAATACCTTTTTGTCACGCAAAATTATTTTTATCCTGCTATGTCATTTAAATGAATGTAATATTATTTCCTCGGATATATATCTTGTGTCTATATATATTTATCATCTTATTGTACCATACTTCTATCTCAATCCTTACTTTCAATCGCCCATGTTTGTCTTTTCTTGTAATATCTGGTAGTAACATGCCTGTGTAATGAAATTAATTTTATTTCTTAACTCTTGGTTTTCTCAATATTATCCTCTACATTTATATCTTACCTTAAGGGTAGTGAACATAATACCAAGCTCTCCATTTTGTAAATATGGCTCCATGAAATCTTCGATAAAATGTATTTCACTCCCTAACTGTAATACACTAGCGCGTACTACAACAAAACTAAACACTGGGAATAGTTCATCCATTGTCCATAAATATGTAGACCCTAGTTGGTTTTGTACTGCCTATTGATAGAGATACAAATCGATATAAATAATTTAATTAAACGTATTTATCATAAATAATAATATCCATGATATTGTCTATACATATCCTTACTTGTGTCATTTGTTCAAATGTATTTCTGACCACTAACAGTTTTTCTAAAGGCGAAAAAGTTGTTTTCAGTTGCTGTAAAGTTTCTATAGCATCACTAAAGTAAGATTCATGATACGGTAATGAATTATCTGCAATGTTTATTACATTTGTCGTCTTCCAGAATTTCCTACAATTTTGCAAAAGTACAAATAATTAGAAATGTGTTAAACACAAATAAAATTATTATACAATATAATAAAATCAAATCTCTCTATAGATGACACAATTTATTTTTTCTATCAGTTATATATATCTAGTACACTTACTGGTCAATTTCAAGGAAGGCCATTAGAGTTATATCAGGTTGCTTATTCCATTTCATTAATCTTTCCCAATATGCATCATCCTCTTTTTTATTATGTAAGGCATACAATACAAAAAGTGCTGAATGTACACGTGGCAGTAATATCGGGTGAAGTATCGCGGTAGCGCTTATAACTTGTCTGAAAATAAATATCCTTAAATCGCATCAATACAATCTTTCCGAAAGCCTTAAATATAATCTTGTGGATTTTATAATACATACTCTTCTTCACTATCAGTTTCAAGAACGTACTCTTTACCACAACGCGGTAAAGCCGGGAATAAAAAAAGCACAATCTCATATATCCTTGTTGTAATACTGTGCAATTCCGATACTGCGTGGCTAAGTAATAATGGATGTACTCTCACTCCACCATAAGTGGCTGTATATACTGCAGCTACTTCTATCAAAAGGGCGCCCAATGGATGATGCGGACTTTCGAAAGCTTTCACTAAATATTTATGAATTTCGTTGTAAGTTTGACTCGTGAGTTTGTCTCGTCCGAAACATGGTATCTTATCTAACTGATCAATTGTTTCGCTATTTCTTTCCTTCATATTTGAGGCAGCCTTAGCAGAGAATTTTTTTCGTTGTAATGTCTTTTGATGAGACTTTGTTATTATACTAGCAACATTCTGCCATACTCTTTGTGTTTCTATAGATTTTTCATTGTAATTGGAACTTTTGGTGACAGATTCGGATATGCCAAGTTGTTGATAGCATTGTTTAAATATGGCTTTCCATTTTTGATCAGCGGATACACATAGTTTACCGAAAGACCTAATATAATAAATATAATAAGGATTAATAACATAAAAAATTATATATATCAAAATAATATACAATTAAAAACTTGTAATAATTTATTATAATCTGCTAATTTATTACTTCATTATTTATTAATTGATACTAGAAAAAAAAAGAGAGCAATATCTAATATTACAATTATATAGGACAAAAAAGAATACTTACGCTGGTTTTGAATTGGTTTGTGCAGTTCCACTAGCTTTATTCATATGCAATGTGGCGATAACTTTAACACCCTCATTCCACGCGCCATTCATATTACCTTCTAACCTGTCACCACTACAGAATGTTAAAGTACCTTTTCCACAAAATATTCCTGCAGACTTGAACTCGCCTTCATAATGCGTGCCATCCTCAAATACCATTACTCCATGACCCTTCAACAGATAATATCAATTATATCAATATAATTTATATGTCTTCAATGTTTCTTATATTAAGAAAGTATTTATGAATATATAGTCACCGTTAAGACATCTTGTGTAAAAGCTCCTTCGTAATAAATGCCATCGAGTGTCACAATTAAACCATTACCATGTTTCAGACCATTATTCCATGATCCAAGATATTTTTCACCTATAATATTATTGAAAAATAAGAATGTAATTTCGATATTGTAATTAATTCACCCCGAAAATTATGTTATCAAATTATTATTATATTTTATTTCCAATACAATGTTTTATATTTTATTTCTTTTTTGTACCTGTCATGATATCATCCATTATTCCATAGCCTTGTTTAAGACCAGCAGCCCATTCTCCAATATAGACAGATGCGAGTGATGCCATAAAGTGACCTTCTTTTTTGACACCATGGCCATGAGGTAATCCATCTTTAAAATATCCTTCATAAAAATCCCCATTGACGTATCTAAAACATTGCATAATTAATAGTTTAACAAAAATACAATTTAGAATCAAACCAAAAAAAAATTCACATTTGTTGCTTCATAAAAAAAAAAAACTTGAATAAAAACATAAATTTAAAAAAAATGTGGAATTTACTTCATTGTTCCATATCCATTTTGCTGACCATCTTTCCACTGGCCTTCATATATACCGTGCATTGGAATGTCCATTTTCCCAGTACCATGAAGAACACCCTTATGAAATTGCCCTACATAAATACGACCATCGGACCATTCCAATTTTCCCGAACCGTGTGGTTTACCATTTAGCCATCGTCCTATTAAATCACAATATAATTTATTATAAATCACAATATAATTTATTACAAATATTTTGTTTAAATATAACGCGTTTTTTTTCAGTGAAACAAACTTTAATATTTCGCTTTACATACCAATATATGTTGCATCTTTAAAAACATTATGTTTTGTAAACGAGAACGAGCTTGAGCGTGCTAATGGAGGCACATTTCCGATCACTCGCTGCAAACTGCATTTTATAGTATTTTGTAGAGCATGTAACCACTCGTTACGTTCAGAAGGAGTAGGAGTATATAATACGAAATTATCTTCTGGCGCAACAACCGATATAGCATTCTAAGAGATAAATAAATTTATTCTTAATTATATTTACCATGATATAAATTTTTTTCTTTATGAAGATACAATGTAATGAATCAGAATTATAAGTATAAATTAGTACCTGTATATTTTCAGAATCTGGTAGAGGTTCTACCCATAAAGTTTGGAGTGGATGGACTGTATGTGTAGTGCCAGTAACATGTATGAAAATATCCGTCAATAAAACAAACCAATGAGATGAAAATATACCAGAATTAAGTATCGATAGTGGATACATTTTTGATTCTTTAATAAGTCTTCTATTAGGAGATCTCAGTAATTCTCCTAGCTTTCCAGAATTTTCCCAAAATAACTTTGTAGCGTCTGCCTCTTTTTGACGTTTCTCTTGTTCATCGTGTACTTGCTCCCATTTTATAAGAGCCTCTTGTAATCGTTCAACACCCATTTTTGTACCATTGCTTTTTATTAAGCTATGAATCATATTTTTGTACCTATAATAAATCCATTAAATAACATATATTACATAAATTATTAAAGATTAAAGATTTAAATAAATATACTTTCATAATTAATATATTATTCAATATCAATATAAGAATATTAGTAAATATGTATAATTTTTGTTATAACAAAGAATTATGTATGCATATATAATATGTGTGTATATATAGATGGTGTGTGTGTGTGTTAAATATTTACCTATTTAATTTACATAAAGGATGCTGCAATGCCATTGTTATAACTATTTCATTGTTATTTCTTTTTACATCATTACTTTTTAAACTGTTTATAAATAAATTTGATACTATTTGTGACACTTCAATGAGTTTTGCAATGTGCATAAAACCACCGAGAGATATAACATTGCAAATAGCATTCAAATAATATTTATATACTGTGGTAAATTCCTCTATATTGGCAACAATTGTGACTTCATATGCTTCTCCAATATGATTAAAATAATCCCATAAACTTATGACATTTAAAACACTAAAGTGCATTAATTCTGCATAACAACGACATAGTGTTTCATACACATTGGCCTCTGGAATTGCACCGCTTTTCTTTTGAAATGGCTTGATAAGATTTTGATAGACAATCAACATTTCTTCTAGAAAGATCTGATCATTTATCAAATCCTCTGACATATTTATTGCTGGCTCGTTTATCACAGAACAGCAACTGTATTGCCCAGAACTGAAAATTTCTCTTGGACTGTTTGTTTCATCTTTACTTTGTATATCAAATTGAAACATATCCCCAACTTTACTGAAAGCATAATCTATTTATATATAAACGGAAATATAACATCACTAATCAATAAGATTTCTATTTTAATTATTTACCTCGATTGCCCCATAAAATATAAACCATAATGCATCATTACTAAACTATGAAAATCGCCAGCTGCCATGTCGATGGCTCTCTCATTGGAAGATAACTTTGTTGTAAATAACTGAGGAGCGCTTTGATCTACTGTAGTGTGCAAAGTGACCTGTTTAAAGTTGTTACGGCCCCATGCAAATACTCTACCATCCAGTGTTAGGGCAAGTACATGGAAGGCACCGCATGATATCTTTCTAATACCAATATGGCTAAGCTTTGCTACTAGTACCGGCCTCGGTCGTTTAATAGTATCTCCCGTTCCCAATTGCCCATATTGTACATCGCCCCATGTCCAGAGTTCCGTCGCCAATATGTTACTGCCGATGCGTGATAACGCATTGATTCTTTCATTTAAGCCTTGTTGGGACAATTCATGTTCGGAGGAACCGGTACTTGATGACCAAGGAAATTCTTCGCAACGTAAGCTTAATGCCAGACTACTTGCAGCAGGTTTCATATAGGTATCTCCTTGTTCTTCCAGGTTTTCGTTACTATCAGCCTTACCTTCATTAATATCAGAACTACCGCTCATATGTCTAGATAAAGTTACAACTTTCCCTCCCACATTTTTAACTCCTTCATATACTAAGTTTGCCATGTTTGATACATTCTGTTTTATCAACCTTGTTGAACGATCGACATTTTCCATAGGTATATCTTCCTTAGCACTACCATAGGATGAAACCCAAGATAGTTGCCTGGTTAGAAACTGTCGAGCAGTCTCTGTATTTATAAATATAACATTTTTTTTCTCATCTTTTTCAGAATCTGTTAAATTATTTGGACATTCTTCACAATTTTCAACAATATCAGAAAGTTCTTTTTTGTCCATTTCTGGTAGAGAAGTATGTTCTTTACTGGCAATGGACAAAGCACTAATGGAATTTGTAGAACGATCCTCGCTAAATTGGTGTGCATGAAGACCTGTGAGACATGTATCTGATGATGTTACACTACCAGGGCTTAACATAACATTATTAAGACATTGCGGACAAGAATTAATAAAAACTTCTTCCTCCAAATCATTTTCACTGTCTGTATCATCTTTCATAGGTTTGGTAACTTTTCTCACAGTGATTACATTAAAATTGGAACCGCAAGCAATCTCAGACACTGTCCTTCCTTCAAAAAATTTAACTTTCTTTGGTTCTATACTATTTATATCTATTTGTGGTTGATTACCACTAGCCCATAGTTGCCCATTTTCGGTAACAAATAATGTTGCATAGTCGTTAACTGCTACAGATTTAACTTTTACTACTTCATTTTCTTCTTTATATCTGTAAACATATAAATCTAATAAGCAGCTATTCTATTAGATATCTTTAAATTTTAATAACAATTTTTATAACATATAAAAGAAAATTAAATGGGCCAATAGTTGAGAAATGAAAATCAAACAGGGACAAGAGACTTATTTTAAATTTTAATTACAGAACACATGTTTCCTTTTCATGTACATACCCATGACTACAATATTTCACTTCTTCCTTAAGAATTATTAGATCTATAACATTCATATCCTGAGGATTTACTTTCAAAACATGTCCCTTAGTATTTACGATAAAGAGATGCTCAGAATTAGACGCTACGTCGATGACGTCGATTTGAGCTCTCTTGAGGATGAGCATGGGATAACTGTTTTCTGGAAATGACACTTCTCCATAGTACAGATTATTGGTCGTGGTCGCCACAAAAATGTAATCTTTAATGGTAACCAATTTGCAGATAACACCGCTCGGCTTGTCGCCGAATCTGAAGGATAATTTGTCAGCTCCTCTCCATAGATACATATGTTTATCCATTTTGCTGTACTAGGCTTGACAAATAAAGAGATTTGCATAACCTACAAAGATCCTTTTGTAAACTTTGATCTAGCCGCCTGTTGATTTTTTTGTCATATTATCTGCAATAACGTTTTCTCGATTAAACACTTCTGTAAACGTACCGCAGAAAATTTATACACATACGACATGATTAAACGGACAATTTTTTTATTATGTTAACATCCGGTGAAAGCAGTGATTGATAGTGACAGATATCAGCTGATAGACATAGGGTTTTGTCAGAGGTATGCATATAGTACAGATGAGAGAAACTTTAGAACATATATAAATGGAAAGGGAATGCCTTTGTTTCCCGATAGAAAAACATGTCGAAGGAAATGAGAAAGAAATCATAGTTGCCTCTCTCTTGTGAGTAACTGCTCAAAAGTGCGCATGCACGGCTTACCGGTTTAGCCCAATGAAAAATAAGGTTACATTAGTCACATGTGTGTGTATACAGAAGTATGTATACTACAGACACGATGCTTGTGTGTAGTAGAGTCCTATATAATCAAAAAAGCGGCATCGTTACCCCCTCCATAATCGCCCCATTATGCATAAGGAAATTGACCAATCAAATTCCTTATGCTTATGATTATGCGCTTATGCAAAAGTGTGTGCTCCCCGTTTAAGTGTATACCCTCCTTTACGCGTTATCTATTGAGAACATTCGTGGACATTAGGCGTGTTCAGGAAACACAACTGTTGAGCATCGTCTTGTCAACACTCGACGTTGATTTGTTGGTTCTAGAAGTAAGAACCAATCACGTTCGATTGCTACTCAACGGTTGTGTTTCCTGAACGCACCCAGACTCGATGAACGACGAACGATGAACTTTCAGCTTTCAGTATTCAGTATATCGAAAATGGCGGCTAAGAGTGGTGGCCACGATGAGTGGCTTTCAGTAATGAAATTAATATTAGCAACTTCGCCACGCTCGTTTAATAAAAATGACGTTATTGATCTGGTTAAGAGCATCGTTAAAAGGTAGGTAATAATTCGTCAGGATTGAACACCTATTAAATCGCTTTCTCTTCGATAATGCAAAAATACGTTGCGCTCTTTGGTGACAGTATAGTATAATGGATGTCTGTTACCACAAATCGAATTTATCGTTTTTATTTATCTGTTCGAGTACAGCTTTTTCTTCGTTTTTACAGTGAAAACAAGTTCGTTTCTCATGAGGATCAATATGATATCTTTTATACGGCGGTCGCTGCTCTGTTGGCAGATTGCATTAGTGGTTGCGTAAATACATGTAAGTAGTACCGCGCATTCGTAAGTGACTATGACTATACGAAAATACTTCTTGAATAATATACATGTATGTTAAATTTACTTAAATTTACGAATGAGTATAAATACTTCTTATTTTTTTTTATTTTCTATATATCTTTTGTTGAATGTTGAAAAGTAATGGAATGACATCAGATTTTTTAACCTACCTGAACACACACGGACTATTTATGGATATTGACTTTATATGTCAAGTCTTATGAAACAAATTTTTTACAGTTGCCAAAAGTCAAATATCTATCATTTGTCAAGCATGCAAAGTTCTACTTGCTTATCTTGTGGATAAACTGTCACAGCAGCAAATACAGTCAGGAGATGTTGTACCAACAGTTTTGACTACAAAACAATTATTACTCCCAATACGAGCATTATGTATTGGACAATCTTTACTTACATCTGTGGAGGAAACCGCTCTCGTTTCTATAATAAAGAATTCCAAAGCACCACCCCATATAACAGTTTTGTCAGGTGGCAAAGAAAAGGAATCCCCTCAACAATCTGTAAAAGAATCTATGCGGTCTCGTTGTGATTTATCTACTAGTATCCTCGAGCAGTTGACAATGCCATTGCAAGATTTTTCCTCATCCTTGATTCTTGCTAATGAAATTTCCGCTGATAGCACGAGCAAAAATATAAATGCTGCCACAAACGAGACGCATTCTGATACTAAGGTTTGTATTTATGAAATATAAATATTTTTCTATTGTGAGCAAAATATTTTTGTTGCTTTATATTTATGTATGTTATTAGTTTTAATAAATTAGGTTCTTTTGTTACATTATATAATATTATTGTATAAAATAAAGTATTTTTATATGAAGGAAATAAATTAATAAGATCAAAAAGTAAAAATCGAATACATATTGCAGATGATGTTTGTTGCAAACAATATAAGTACACTGCAAAATATGGGAGCAGGTGATACTTTGTTGGATATGTGCTTAAATCTTCCACATTTGTCACGCTACACACGAAAATATCAAGCTTATTTATCGAAAAAGGGGTTTAGTCTGCCGGCGAATGCATCAGAAACGCATACAATAAGACATAGTCTACATTCAGTTGTTAGCGACATTAATATTGTACATAATGTGATATCTCTCCCGATACTTGAACCTTTAACACCACAAAAATTAGAAAAGTTGTCACTGCTGACTATGTCTTGTCTATATTGTTCAATTGCAAATGCAACAGCATCAAGCATAGTTGGCATAACAAATGCAGTATCTCCTAAATGTAGTACAAATACTACAACAAGTAATCAAGCTAATCAGAATGCAAAAACCACTGATGAAGAGTACGATACTCTGGCAATTACAGTTGTTGAAAAGAGTCTAGAAATATTTGGACAAGTATCAAACGTCATCAAAAATAGCACGCGTGCGGGAGGACATGTAAGTAATTTCTATGAGATTTGTTACTTTAGATGTTCACACAAAAATTTTCTTTGTTAACTTTGTAATATTGTAATTTTAAGTATGTACCATCTTGCGTGCTATTTATCTCAAAGTTTTATTTAAAAAATTCTTTGATCTTATATATATTTATGTAATTATATTCTTTATATATTCTATGTATAGATTTTGCAAAATCATTTACTTATTGGGGTATGGCTCTTGGTTGCTGGATTGCAAGCACAATTAACTGTGAGTAGTTTTAGTGCTGCGGATAAAGGGAAAGAGGAAAAGGGAAAATCACCGAGCAAAGCTCGTGATGGAGGTGGACGTGTAAATCTTATGAAAGTGTAATTATTACATGTTTTATATACACGATATCATATTTTAAAGACTTTACTAGAGACTTTTTAAGCTATATTGTATATATTTTGATATGTATACATAATAAACATACATAAAATATATATGAGTATATATTAGAAATAAGCAAATATATTTGTATAATAAATTTCCAGGCAACAGGGATTTGGTGTATTATCAGTAGCATTAGCATCGCATGCATTGAATTTAATGAGTGCACTTCTTGAAGATGTATCTATTGAAGCTAATTCAGATGTAATCACAGCAGTTCCTGAACCAGCGCCATTAGATATCTTGTCTACTGCTACAGCATTGCAAAGGGCAGTAACGTTCCTACAAGCGGTGCCATTAAATCATCTGCTGTTTTATTTGGCTACTATTAGTTATAGAAAGGTAATGGATTATTTTATAGACATTTATATTAATTTTAAAACATAGACAATATTTTGTTACTACATTTTTTCTTATTGCAGGCTTGCACATTAAAAAGAATACAAAAGCATCCTTTAGAAGGAGATGCATTAAGTCAATCCGATTCTACTACATATTATGAAGATCTTTTGAGTTGTTCAGAGAATTCCACTGATGAGGGTAATATTATATATTCATCTAATATATTGTATTGATATTTATATGTATTTAGTTTTAATATTTAATAAGTATATTAGTTACGAAAAATGTGTATTTGTTTAAAATATGTATGTGTATGCCCCAAAAATGTAGATAATCTTCATTTCATTCTCTGCAATTCTGTTTTTATTATACAGTGAATAATAGGAATGTTAAAACATATCAATGTTATTTAAAAAAATTTGTTTTATAGTTTTTATAAATCTAGAAAATTACATTAATTTTTAGTAAATAGTAGTATATTGCTATAATTGATGTATGAAAATTAATTTTGAAGTAAGTTGTGTGATATACAGTGGTATGTAATATGACTTACATATTACATACTTGAATGCAGCTTCAAAGTGTTCATGCTGATATTTATATACCAATAATTATATTAATGTAATAGTATATGTTCGCTCTATATGTATAGAACAAACTGTTATGTCAGTAGAGGAGGACAGCGAACCTATCTTGGGACTATGGTTTGAAGAAACTCTTGCTCCGTCGGACGAGACTTCAACAAATACCAATAAAGAAACAAATAATGAAGCAAGTGCAGAACGTACTACCACTACCACCATTGTTCCTGACAATAGAGAGCCACATGGTGTATGTTTTTAAATATTATTATTTTGTTAAATTGATGTGATATAAACTCACATTTAAATATCTGATACATTTATAATAGCTATAAGTTATATATAACAAATAACTTAATAATTTGTTCGCTTTTATCTTAATAATCTTTTCCTTTTTTTTTACAGTATATTTCACTTGCGACAAAAATATTCCAATTTATGAATAAACACTTGATTGGTAGCAGAAGTACTTATGTTCGAGAATATGTAGTTAATGGCTTAGTTGAGCAACAAATGGTTATATTGGCAGCAATCATAAGAGATTTAGATCATGAAACAGCTAGAACAGAAACGGGTGAATTTTTATGTAATTACTATGTGTGCATTTTATATTAAAACTTATGTTCATTGCATCACATTTTTTATTTTACTTATGTCATATTCTACATTAAAAGTATAATATTGTAACACAAAATTGTTAACTTTTAGGCACAATTTCTGCATTTTACGGCGCTACGCTAGGCGCTATGTATTCGGAATTTTCTCAAGCTTTAAGTCGTTATACTCATAATTTACTTGCGTGGAATACATTAAGCGAATCTCTCCAAAATACCTTACTTCAGCACTTGGGTGTAAATCCTTGGTCTACAGAAGTCTATAGTACGACTACATGGCCTCTTCAAGTATATCCACGAACTCTTAGTGTACTCGCACAGGTACCTTATGGTTATTTAATGATATTGCATTAGTTTTCTGAGAATACGCGACTTTTAATTTTAAAGATAATTATTTAACATATATTTTCAAAAACTTTCATGGTTAGGTATTGCTCTTAAAACCTCAATTGGAGAGGGAAGCTGCATGTATCAGCATATGGCATCGATTAGTAACAACTATGGTTGAAAATGTATGTAATCCTCAAACAACATATGAAGCTGAAAATGAAGGTAAAGTACGAATTTCTCATTGAACTATTAAAACTATATATATGTATTTTTTCTCCTAAAGCTGTAAAACATTTTTTTCATTCTCTTAATTAGCTTAGTCTTATACTTATTTATATTTGCTTATTCAATATGTACAATTACATAATTCTATTGCAACTAAATTTTGAATACATTTTAGATAACATCCATAATATTTTATTCTTTATTGATGTAACATTAATACTAATGTATGTTTACAGATTTAAATGTTGAACATGCCCAGTTGGTACTCTTCCTATTCCATTCCTTAAATTTAATGCAGAAGAAATCTGTGCTACTTGTAACAGGAAGCGGTGCAGTGCGCTGCAGCGAAGCAGTTAAAATGGCAATGAAAGATTCTCAATTATTGCACTTATCCCGATTGTTGCTCTTACTCGAATATATGATGAAGCATCTGTATGATGCACATCCGGTATTACTTGAACAAGTAAGACATTTGTTACTATATGTTTTTATCGCAGCATATTTGCATATGACTTTTAAACTGCATTTGATAATTCCTTAATTGTCATTACTTTATATATATATATATATATATATTGCAATGTAAATTAATAAAATAAGTTAAAGTATTGTGTCACTGATCTTATTTTACTTTAAGATGTAACAATATTTTAATTTATTTAATATTTTACTATTATGTGATTTTGTAATGACACCAATTTATTAAATGCTAAAATAAAATTATTATCTATCTGATGCAAGATACCAGGGCCACCAGTGTGAAAGTGCCATCTGAGTGGTAGTAAACATCTTGTACATTTTTTTTATGTTAATCACAATACTTTTCACTCTTTCCCAAAACATTATTATTATTTATATTTATAATATGTGTGTGTGTGTGTGTGTGTGTATTTTTTTTATACAGGTACAATGGAATCTGTTTTCTGCTACAAGTTTAGTATGTGATACCAAAGATGGAAATAAACAGACTGCCAGAGCTTTTACTCCTTGGGTAGAAATAGAAGATAATTATCGTAAATATGGCTCACAAGATGAATTTTCAATGAAACCACGTTTTTATAATCTATCAAGAACAGATTTTAATAACCAGGATGCACCAAAACTAGATGGATTAGTATGTATTACATATGAATCAATCGATTATTGCAGAGAAAACATGAATCACTTTTTTATACAAAAGTAGTAGTTTTTTTTTTTCATAGAAAATATATTAGTTTGGAATAGCTAACATCAATTATTTATTTTGATTCATAATAAAACTTGTATATGCATCTATATTTAATTTTTATAGCAGAAATCTAATGTACTAACAAAGTTTTTTCTTCTTTTTTAAAAAGTTTCTTTTTTTTTTTGTAGTACATATTTCTGTGATTAAATCTTTAATCTTTTATTTATAATCTCTTTATCTTATCTTTACAGGCGTGTAACTTTATTTTGGGCACACCAGATAAAATGAAATATCCTCTTTTAGTTGATGCATTGATCGACATCCTGAATGTACTTAATCAAACTGATATGCATAGAAAAAGCGGTACTGAAAATAAGGAAAAAATTACATTTACCGGATTATGCGCGATTCAATATTGCTTTTCCATATGTTGGGAATTATTACTGATGTTACCTCCCTCGACTCCTTATATGAATAAATTAGCTCTCGGTGAGGAAATACCGGCTGGACCGATGTTGCTTCATTCATTGATATGGGGTCCAAGAGCCGCATATAAAACTTTTACTGGTTGGATGAAGGATTGTTTGGTGAAGCAAGGAATGTACACGCAATATGCCGAAAATTTATTAAAGACAGTATCATCTACTGTAAACTCTCTCAAATACGATGTTACCCTTGCTAAGAATTGTATTGTTTCGCTCAAACCAGAGTATAATGCCAGTGATAAGATAATGTCGAAAGCATCGTTGCCGAAACTCGGTTCTTTGTGTATATTGGCTGCAGTTGTAGGAAAATTGCAAGTTCTTATGGACGAGAGCATATCGAAAAATTCTACTGAGAACATTGAGACTTCCAAAAGTACACAGAATGCAGATTCCGCACCTTCAAACAGGACTAAAATGATAATTGAAATTTTACCGCATATTTTATCGTTGACAGACGCTATCTTATTGTCATGTCGGTCCAACATATTGTATCATACGTTCGAATCTACCGAGGAAGATGGAAAGTATGGTATACGGGACTATTTGATTTTGGATAATATCTTGTCGATGACAGGCGCGAATTGGGGAACGGAGTCGTCACTGGTCTCATTTTTACCGAGCTGCATTAAATCTGCACTGGATAAGTGGAAGAGTATCGCGTTTGCTCCTGTTCCTTGGAACACGTACGCGAATGATATAATACCAGCAGAAAGCTACATTTTTACTACAGTTAATTATCATGTCAGTTCCTTGTCGGAACATCCAATGTTTTCTATTAATCCATCGTTGAAAAACCTACTTTACTGTTTGGTTTCATTTATGATGGAGTATATCACTCCTGCAACAACTCCGGAACAACAATCCGACATACATTCTCAAGCCGTGGACATTTTCGTTTCATTGTCAATGGACGCTCGTACCGACTACCTTCGAGAAATGGCTACTAACACTCTGATCAAATTATTAGGACAGGATAACGATAATGAAGCGCGGCACTTACGCGAACATCTGTTTGTTCTGAATCATACATACAATCTGATAATCGAATATACCGATAATGCAGACGGATCCATTGGCATTGTTATCGACGAGGAGATCTTGAAACAGTGTATAAAATATTGGGAGCGACTGTTGGAAAAACCTCTCGGATGTAAAGCTTTAGATTTGTTTTTTGCTCCTGATACAAATCATAGTCTTGTGTCTATCTTATTGTCTATAACGTCGCCACAGGCTTCGTCCCAATTTAGCATGTACATTTTACACTTTTTCAACACATTATTTAGAACAACCGAAAAAACGACAAATGATGGATCATTGGATCGTCTATGCAATTCAGTGGCCAATTTCGCCAATGTCGAGAGTGAAAAATTACAGACGTGGCTGAGACACGTTATATTGGGAGCGACGAATGTACCAACAACTGTTTCTGCAACGAATATACCAACATCCATCGCTGGTGTTACAAATACATTGGTAACTGTTTCCGGAACCTCAGAAGATGGCCAGAAATCGGATGAAAGAAATAACGCATCTAATAATGAACAAACTCAATGGGCGATTTCTGACGGTTCTGGCAGCAATCAACCTGCAATAAGTAACGACGAGCAGCATTCGAACCACGAGAACAGCCGTTTCTTGCGAGCGCTTACTAATTATATAGTGAAAGATAAAAGCAACGTCAGTACAAACGTCTCAATAACCATTCTTCAAGCTCTTATACCGTTAGCGTACCACATCCTTTCTCCTACCATCGAAGGAAATCGGTTCTCTGAATTGATGCATATCATGTCTACGTTGGCTGATGCCGGTTCAGAAAAAGGACACGCATTGCTGTTCAAAGCTGCCACTGAGTGGATTGAACTTTGTAAGGAGCAGATAATGAACAAAGATCCGCAAACTTTCGACAAACCGTCATCGCCGTACATTGAAGCGGGTTGTTGTATGTTGAACTACATAGCCGACATAGTAGGTGCAATCTGTCCGCAACAGGCGCAGTCCCAGGATCGAGCCACTAGTCCACCGTGGGAGGGTGCTATACCGAATAATAGCGACGTAAATGACAGCGACTGGGTAGACGAGATTCCGCATGAGGATGATGACAGTGCAGTTGAAGACTCAGACGAGGATAGTCTCTGCAATAAACTATGCACCTTTACAATCACGCAGAAGGAGTTTATGAATCAGCATTGGTATCACTGTCACACGTGCAACATGGTCGACGGCGTCGGTGTTTGCACAGTGTGCGCCCGAGTCTGTCATCGTAGTCATGACGTCACGTACGCCAAGTATGGAAATTTCTTTTGCGACTGCGGCGCTAAGGACGACGGATCGTGTCAGGCGTTGACAAAGCGTAGCCCGCAAAGCTCAGAGCATCAACCAACCGGTAATATACCATACAGTAACGTTGGCGCTTCCACGGAAAACAGCTTGCTTCTAACGAGTAGTCTACGCCGACGGGCGTCCAGTCCTGTACATAATTCATACGATAAGCACGAAAGAAGTGGACGCGACACTCAGAGACAAGTTTATTTGAGTAAGCAATTGGAATCTTCGAAAGATTGGATATATTCTCAATTATGTAAGAGCGGATTGGTATCTTCATTAGTGAATTTAACACGCGCATTAGTACCCGCGGTGGACGCATCTTGTCAGCGCTATTCGCCAGTTGGTTGCCATGCGCGAGCTCAATTGGCACTAAAACATTTACATACGCTCGACAAAAAATACGAGCATACGGATCAGCTTATGTTGCCGACTCTGGGATCTCAAGAGGGTGCATTTGAAAATGTTAGAATGAATTATTCGGGCGATCAGGGTCAAACGATTAGACAACTGTTGTCCGCTCACATGATACGACGTGTCGCCATGTGTTGTTTGTCGTCTCCGCACGGTAAACGACAGCATTTGGCTGTTTCGCACGAGAAGGGCAAAATAACGGTGTTGCAGCTTAGTGCATTGTTGAAGCAAGCTGACTCTTCTAAGAGAAAGTTGACTCTGACGAGACTCGCTTCAGCTCCGGTACCTTTCACTGTCCTTTCGGTTACCGGAAATCAATGGAACGAGGATTTCTTAGCCGTTTGCGGTTTTAAGGATTGTCACGTACTTACGTTCAACAGTTCCGGTACAGTATCCGATCATCTAGTTTTACATCCTCAGCTTGAGAGCGGGAATTTCATCATTAAAGCATTGTGGCTTCCCGGTGCACAGACGCAGTTGGCGTTGGTTACCGCTGACTTTGTCAAAATTTACGATTTGGGAAAGGACGCGCTAAGTCCGCAGTATTATTTCCTCGTGCCGACAGGAAAGATACGAGATTGCACATTCATGCACGCAGAAGACGGTACGTTCCACATGTTACTCATGTCTTCCGCCGGATATATTTATAGCCAGGAGATGGACGAAGAGAGTCAGGCCAAGCATGGTGCTTTCTATGTGACAAATACATTAGACGTTTTTCATCCGGAAATAATAGACAATGGTCAAGTGTGCGGCGGAGGAGTCTCTATCTACTATTCACACGCTCTTCAACTGCTATTCTTCAGTTATGCTTGCGGCAAGAGCTTTATAGCGCCGTTAAAAGATATGGACTCCGATACTACTGTCGTATTTCAGATTAATCTCGCCAGTAATAAGACGAATGGAAATAAATCCAACAATAATCAGCCACAACCCTTGTGCCAGTGGAGCGAAGTGGCGAATCATCCTGGATTGGTCTGTTCCATCTTGCAAACTAGTAATAATCCGGTGATACTGATGATCAAACCCGATACGATCATGATACAAGAGATCAAGATTGTGCCCGCGAAAGCAAAGATTATGGATATGGTTGCCATTCGACATCCCAGTTCGAACGCTGAACATCGTACGACTCTGATATTACTGTCCGAAGACGGAAGTCTGAGAATCTACATGGCCGGTATGGAGCAAACTGGATTTTGGATGTCATCCACCGTACAGCCGATTAGCACCAACTCCGGTATCAAACCGGCGCGGAAAAAGAAGACAAACAAGATGGGAAAACCGTCGGGATCCATCACGTTTCCCATTGATTTTTTCGAACATTGCCAAGTGATGAACGATGTCGAATTCGGCGGCAACGATTTATTGCAGATTTATAACGTCGCGCAGATCAAGCATCGCTTAAATACTACCGGAATGTACGTAGTTTCCACAAAGGCTATGGGCTTTAATGTGGAAGTCACGAATAACGATGCGATTTTAGTAATGACGGGAATACGAGTGCTCTTTGGCAATCAAGACATTCAAAGGGCACCTTTGTACATTGAGGTGAGTGGAGATATCGATGTTTATTTGATAATATACGAAGACTTTTTTTAAAACTATTGATTTTGATGATATCAATTTTGTCTTTATAAAGATATTTGGCAGAAGTATTCGGACTACGTTAACTAGAAGCCGTTGGTTCGATATTCCTTTAACAAGAGAAGAAAGTCTCCAAGCTGATAAAAAACTAATCATCACTTTTGGACCGTCTCAAGATCCAGAAGGCGTTATTATGGTCGATTCAATAAAAATGTTAGTACAATTGCAATTTTGAAAATAGAATCGTAAGAATGTTTTTTTTTTTAAATACAAGCATAACATACCTAATGGTGTTAACATTTTTTTATTTCTATATAGATACGGTAAGACCAAGGATGCATTTGGATGGCCTGAAGAGATAGAAGAGATCCAATCTTGTCAACCAACATCTGCGCCAATCACGACGATCAATAACGAGACTGACAATACCATTGTTTCTCCTGTACCATTATCCTCTATCGATAAGTACGTTAACAGAATATTAATTTTGTATGAAGTACATTTAGTAAATTAATTATTTTATAAAGAAAGTATTCTTTAATCCATGTATATATTGTATCAGAACGACAAAGGATAGTTCGGTTAACATAGAAAGGTAAGGGCATATTATAATTTTTTTATTGTAAAAACATAGTAGAGAGGAATAAAGATTCGACAATTGGTGTTTTATATAGAGTTAATAATCTATAAATGATTACTCAAATATATAATGGAAGTTTTACGAAAGAAAGAGACAGAAAGATTTATTTTTGACTGACAGTATGCGAAACAAATTTTCTGTTAACAATTTATTTAGGATTTATAATTTAAACATTTAAAGTTACTTTTTTTAATAAATCATATTACCAATTGTCAACTAATTATTTAGCTCATATGATAATGTAATGTAATTAAATTAACATATGATGTATACAATCAATAAATATAGTACACATTATTACAAGAACATGATTAATGAATATAATTAATAATTTAGCGAAATTTTTTTAGAATGATAGCCAGCGTTCTCAAAGTCCTGGAATTCTCGTTCATCTTATCCTCGCACGATGACAACAAATCCTCACTGAAAACCACAGCGATCGATGTCGCATCGCGATTATTAATATTACCTACGCCATCATCTGTGCAAATGCATACGACGGCTTTGTTAGCTGCTCTTCATAGTACCAAACAGGCTTATCATTTCCATAAGGTATACGGAGATCGATCATCCATTATGTTCATTAACAATTATACATATATGTTATATATCTTTCGCGCGTTGCTTTTGCAGGATTATGCATTATTATCGCACGTTCTCGAGTCCTTAAAGTCAATGAGGGAAGCTGACGATCCCACAGATATCGATGCAGAGAACTATTATAGACTCGTGCTTATTGTTCGTGCCATTGCCGTTTCTCGCCCCCACAATCTTGCAAAATTTGCCGAACAGTACGCGAATAAGTCAATTGACGAAAATAGCAGTACGTGTACTATACGATTATTGATATTTTTTCAAAATTTAAGGTAACCAAGTACTATGACATTAAATTCATTTTCATCCCTAGTACCCGTTTTCAAGAAGGATCGCCTGGAAGCTCGTTCGCGCACCAAGGCAGATGGAAATCAACATTTGGTCATTCAATTGATGGAAATACTGTGGTCTCTACATATGGCGTATCCTAAGAATATGGCACTTGCTCCGGTAGTCGTGCCAGGACTCACACATGCCGAGGGAACGGTTCATGCAATCGTGGAGATCGTTCACGCTTTTGCGATATGTGATGTTGAAAATAATACCCCGATAGCCGCTAAACTGTATTTACAGTTGTTACTGTCTTCAGACACCACTATCAGTTTTAGTGCTAAGCACGCGATAATCAGAGTGCTTAGACCCAGATATAGACGTAGGAGAGTGTATATACCGAGTCCGCCAAACTGCAGTACTCCAGGTATAGGAATGGAGCATGGCATCTTAAAATTATCAAAAAGATACTAGATATTCGATTATTATTTTTTCATTTATATCATGGTTGATATATTTCTTCTTTGTCTGTAGGTGTAGTTGCCGAAACTGAAGAAAAATCCGTTTCAGTTCCATCACAGGCTTCTCAAGATGCGGTGGATCGCGACGTGGAGCAGCACTTTGATATTGAAACCGTAGAAGCGGTAGACAGAGTGGCGGATATGCTCGGCGCTGCTGAAGGAAATCAGAACTCGGCTGCCGCGAGAGTGGTTAATCATCATCCGTTGGAAGCGTTGCTCAGCGCGGGTAATTTCCCGCAGTTGCTCGATGTGCCCCCGGATGCCGACGATGAGGCAATGGTGGAACTTGCGATAGCCTTGAGCTTGCAAGACCATGAAGGAGGTCATGCTGATTTGCAAGCATTGCGACAAGGATTCCAGCAGAGTTTTCCCAATTTACAGGGTATACAGAGTCTTCAGAATTTAAGCGGCTCCACATTACAAAGCTTACAGAACTTAGCGGCGCAGGGATTGGTCCAAGTTCCAAATGCTGCTCAGGTAACACGCTCTTCTGTAATCTTCTGTAATAACTCGTTTCTACTATTCGGATTTTATTCGATATTTGATTTTTAATAATATAATTAATCTTTAAAAACATTTGTTTCATGGATTAGAGTCAAGAAGCGGGCCATTATTCCGACACGACTGCTTCTGCGGGCGGTTCCGACGATGAGGGATCAACTGCCGCCACTGATGGTAGTACTCTTCGAACATCTCCCGCCGAACAAGTGAGTTAACATCTTTAGCATATATACTCTAGCCTTGGCACTATACTATTCACCGAAAGTATGTGGACGTGGATCAACAGAGTCTTAGTATTTGCACATATACGTAGTAACGCTTGGGACACATTTTATGTTAGGGTGGTAGTGGTGGTAGCAAGGGTAGCGAGAGCGGTGGAAGCGATAGCGGAGGCAGCGCCGTTGACAGCATGACAGGGGAGCATAATGTTTCCGGCAGGAGCTCCGCGTACGGAGACAATGCTCCCGACAATGCTATGCCTCCGATTGGAATTGGAGTCAATCAAGCGCCACGCTCTGAAACTAATACTCTAGATGTTCCCACAACTTTCACTGTAAGTTCCGTGTACCTTAGTACAGGTTTACGTAGCAGACTTACATATGTTCTTGAAAGCAGGAGAAGTGACGGCAACGACTGGATTATATTCGCGATTCCAACGTATCGACTTATAATGTTATGTCGACAGAAATTTACTTTTATTCATAACGTGTAAAATCTTTTTTCTTCCTTATTTCATTCGATGTTATTCATCATTATCGTCTTGAAACTGATTATATTGGTCTGATTATATAGTCTGTTCTATTGGTGGAATTGTAGTTGATTATAAAAATCTAATAACTAATTTTTTATGTGAAAGATAAAATCTATAACTCTCTGCTCTGGTAGTTTAAATATGAAATTCTTCTCGCATGTTTAATGCATATAAAAATTTTAGATTTTTCCTATAAAGAGTATCGATTTAAAGATCACCCATATATATATAACGTGTATATATCAAAAACTTCATTAAATTTATAAGTTTTAATTCGTAAATTATGATCTATCATCATTCTATTTTATATGTTGCATAAATTAATCATAATCATATAATCAAAAGGGGCAATTTTTTATGGAGAGTGATTATATATATTAGGTTTATTAATCTTATAGTTAAATCATCAAAAAGTTAAAATATATCAAAATTTAATATTATGCATATATGTTATATGTACATATGCTATATATATTTTGAATTTTTTGTTATAAATGATTGAATAGAATCTCTTATTAACGCAATTATATATTGTCATAAAAAAATATCATTGTTAAAAGGTTTATAATTAGGTAATTTACTAATCTTCTTTTATCATACTCGATTCAAGGATGAATCTGTAATGTAGTTAGCTATCTTAATCTCAACTTACTTTATTATGTGTTTAATTATATTGTTATCTTACTATATTGTTAATCATTAAAGACTTGGACCTCCGTTCTCAAAAGTTGCCTTTAATCCACACTGCCACAAAAACGAAAAATCAAATAATATAGGATTGAACACACAAAAATCTCATAAAACATTTTTATTAAGCGTGCTACAAGACTTCGTTGAATCCCATTAATTGTTGGAGTCTGAATGGGGTATAAAGTGTAACATATGTATTCTGATATTGGCTTTTATATGTATAGTATCTTAGAAAAATCTTTCACAGAAAGAAATTTCTCTCTGTTAACTGGAAACATGTCTAATTAAATACGATAAAAATTAATAAATTACAACTAATTATTTAAAATAGACAATAAAAGCCGAGAATTGATTTAAATCTAATTGTATTCCTCATTGAAGCTCCAAAGTTTAAGTAACTTTGCCTGGAACTCTGATAGAATTAGTATATCATCCATGATCTTATCAAAAAGACTATGACTGAATATTGCACATGCATTAACAATATTTTTATAAATTTTTATGTATATTCAGATTATATGCATCATTAATGCATATCTATTACTCTATCGATTCTCATCTATAAATCTGATAAATAGAATTTCAGGAGTTCCTCGAAACACGAAATTAATTAATAATGAACGATAAAAATATATTTTATATTCATGAATTATTGTTTGTCACACCATATTAGACTACTGAGCAAGAAGAAGGTATCGAGCAAGAACAGGGTGTTGAGCAGGAAAGTGATACGACTGGCGAAATCACCATAAAACTACATGCTATACGGCTTTCACTATTGGACAGATTTACACAGTTTGTGCCCAATCTAATAAACGTTCGAGGAGTACTTGCTATTCCATTTATGCAGGTACTTTTTTGCATTATCACAAGTTGTATACCAGGAAAATATTTGTTGCATAAAAGTAGTCTTATAAAACTATTATTTTTCATCAGGTTGTGTTAATGCTAACTGCTGATCTTGATGGTCAAGACGAGAGAGACAAAGCTTGTGTAGAACGTTTGTTGCAAATGCTTGTGAAAGAACTCGAGATGGATAAGCCTGATACGAGCAACATATGTGAGCGTAGCAATAAAAGGGAGGTCCATTTGGTTATCATGCGTTTATTAAGTAAGTGAATTATTTATTTCTATTTCAAATTTACATTAATGTGTGTTACACATGTCACGATATTTTCTTAGGTGTTCTTATGTCTCGCTCAAAATACGCTACAAAGACTTCCTTGGATAACCCGAACTTTGTGTCCCAAACTACTGCTGCGATACTGAGCAAAGCCGGTATTATCGATTACTGTCTAACGTTACTGCAAGCCTTACTCGACTATTGGAAGACGTAAGTTTACAGTATACAAATGTGTATCGATGCATATAAATTTTATAAATATTTTACGAATGTATCTTGTTTAGTACCAATACAGAGGAGTCTGGTACTATGATCGGAGGCCAATTACTGAAGGAACATCTTACGGCATCGCCTCCTGACATGTCACCGTTCTTCCTGCGTCAATATGTCAAGGGTCACGCCGGCGATGTATTCGAACCCTATCCCCAATTATTGACGGAAATGGTACTACGATTGCCGTATCAGGTACACAAATACGCGGAAAGTACCGTGATACAACCTGCGTTCGAACAGGTAATCGCCAATAGCTCTTTTGTAGATTTCTTTTTCTTGTTTGCAAGAATAAATGATGAATTGTTCCCTTTCTTGATATGTGCAGCCATGGTATTTCTATCTCTGCGAATATATGATGTCTTATCAAACACCGTTTGTTAGACGACAAGTACGTAAATTGCTGCTCTTCATTTGCGGCAACAAGGAAAAGTATAGACAATTGCGAGATCTCCACGCTCTCATATCTCACGTGCAGGTGATTATATCATAAAATATAACGATATTTTGTTTTAAAGCGTTATAAATTAGATATGCTGAATTATATATTAAATTTTTCTATTGCTATATAGTCCGTACAGCAGTGTTGCACAACTGGTGGATACGATCCGCCACACGCACGTCCGCATTTCATCAATCTGCCTTACGATTCGTTAGTGGAATTAATCGAACATCTCAAGTGCTGCGTGGAAATCGCTACCAGTCGCACAGGAAACTGGCAACGATTTTGCTTAAAACAAAACACCGTTTTATCGTATCTGTTTGCCATCTCAACACTCTTGGACGAAGGCGTGAGCCCTACGGTGCTCCAGTTATTGCAATGCGCTATTTGTTCAAATAATAAATCCAAAGAGACTAAAGATACTAAATTAAAGGTAAATTTAACAAAAAAATATAACTCAACTCGCATACTAAATCATATTTAAAAAGTGAATTTTTTTTGTTTTTCTTTGATGCATATGTTAATATCCATATAAATTTAATCAGGAATCTAAATCGGCGACTGGCACGAAAGAGAGACGTGAACGCGAAAAATCAGAAGATTCTGATACTGAGGCTAAATTCGAAGAAGCACAATGTTTAACTCTGGTTGAGCAAATTCAAAAGCAAGTGCATCCCACATTGTTGATGAAATTTATACAAACTTTCCTTCTTGAAACGAATAATACGAACGTTCGTTGGCAAGCGCATTCTCTTATATTAGCAATTTATAAGTGAGTTATATTAACTTTATCTTATCTATTAATAAAATTAGTTTTTGCTTTAGTTCTTAAACAGAGAGTAAAAGTAATAATAATAGATCAATATAAAATATGAAGTTACAATATAAAGCATAAAATGTGTTTATATTTCTCAGAAACTGTGGGCCGACAGATCAGGAAGTCTTGTTGGATCTTTTGTGGCGTTTATGGCCTCTGCTCCCAGCTTATGGCAGAAAAGCGGCGCAATTTGTAGATTTACTTGGTTATTTCTGTCTGAAAACGCCACATGCCGGAAAGAAGATGCATACGTACATGGAGCAGGCAGTTGCTGTTTTACATACGCAGAATCAGTTGCTCGCACGACATCCTAACGCAAATCTTTACGTAAATCTTGCGCAATTCGTTGAACTGGACGGTTATTATTTGGAGAGTGAACCTTGCCTAGTATGCAATAATCCAGAAGTACCAATGGCAACGATCAAGCTATCATCAATTAAAGTAGATTCGAAATTTACGACGACGACGCAGATTGTGAAGCTGGTTGGCAGTCATACCATCAGCCGTATCACTCTACGTATAGGCGATCTAAAGAGAACAAAGATGGTTCGTACCATCAATGTTTATTACAATAATCGATCTGTGCAAGCTGTCGTAGAATTGAAGAATAAACCGGCAATGTGGCACAAAGCGAAGAAGATCACTCTTGCTCAGGGACAGACAGAGGTCAAGATGGAATTCCCGTTGCCGATAGTAGCCTGCAATCTTATGATTGAGTATGCCGATTTCTACGAGAACATTCAAGCTTCGTCTGAGACGTTGCAATGTCCGCGATGTTCCGCCAGCGTGCCCGCGAATCCCGGCATTTGTGCAAATTGCGGTGAAAATGTGTTTCAATGCCACAAGTGCCGAGCGATCAATTACGATGAAAAAGATCCATTCTTATGCCACGCTTGCGGATTCTGCAAATATGCTAAATTTGATTATACTCTGACTGGTAGGCCGTGTTGTGCCGTCGATCCCATTGAGAACGACGATGATCGGAAGAAGACGGTAGCGACTATCAATACTTTATTGGAGAAAGCGGATAGGGTATACAAGACTCTGATATCCAACAAGCCGACATTGGAAATGCTTCTCGTGAAGATATCCGAGCATCGTTTGGATCGAGGATTAGAGGACGGTATACAGGTGTCTGGTAGTACCCAAGTGAACAGAGCGATTCAGTTACTGGCGCAGAGATATTGCAGTGAATGCAAGACCTCCTTCGAGGAGCTCAGTAAGATTATTCAACGTGTTTTAGCCTGTCGTAGGGAGCTCGTTGCTTATGACAGAAATCAACGAGGTAGTCAGAGTAGCTCGCAATCTTTATCGTATGGTACGTCCAATATGAACGACAATGTCACAAAAGATGAAACGATAGTTTTACCGGTCGGACGCTGTTACGGTTGCGCGTCTGCCGCCACAGAGCATTGTTTGACGTTGTTACGCGCTTTAGCTACTAACAGCGTAGCCAGAGATGTTTTATGTAAACAAGGGCTTATTCAAGAGCTCGTAGAGAATAATTTGCGAAAAGGTACGGTCCAGATGCAGGAAGAAGTGCGGCAACTGTTGTGTCTCGTTACGAGGGATAACGCGCAATCGACCAAAGAGATATGTTCGCTTCTAACCAATCGAATCACTCTGACGCTTCGCGGACGAGTCGCCACCCCGGATTTTTCGGTCGCCGTACGACACGAGATGGCTCTTCTCGCGGCGCTCGTGCAAAAGGAGGACTCGTGCTGGGAACAAAAGTTGCGATGCGTCATGCAATTATTTCTAACTGCTTGTAAAGAGTCAAAAAGTCCCGTTGTAATGGAGAGTATTATACTGCCGTGTCTGAAAATTCTGCAAGGTCTTATTAAACCCGATCAACCAGTTTCCAAGAAAAACAAAGTAAGCGTTTAATCAATCATAGCATTTTTTCTGTTTTTATTATACATTTTTAGTATTTGTAAAAAGTATATGTAATTTTATGATATAATATTAATTTTAGGATAAAACCATCGAGTCTCTGGCGACAGTGCAACCACCGGAAGGAATCAGTATCGATGTGAATAAATGGATCACTGGCGATCCCAAGCATTCGTACTCTGAGTGGTTTCGCCGTATGCCAGCTAAGAAAACGGAACCATCGACGGCAAAACCTCTTAAAAAGGTTGGTTATAAAATATATAACATTCGAGTATAAAATATTATAATAATTATTAATTATAAATTATGTAATATGTGCGTTATATATTTCACAATAAGAGATAAAAATTAAGATCATTTCATGATTTATTGGATTTGTTCCAGGAGGAAACTCGAGTGTTGTATCTTATGGAAAAGTATGGACATAGATGGCATCAGCGTTGTATGAGGCATCAAGGCATTCAACCATTGAAACTTTCTGATGGTGCTTGGTTAAAGGAGGTTCTCTTTAATCCTAGTTCTCGACTGGCACGGCAGGTCGCTTGTAACATGATCGAGAGCCTGTGTCAAGGTACGGAGAGAAAGAAGGAAGTTCTAGTCTTGCTGACCTGTTACTTGGAAGAATTACGTATCGCCGGCGAAAGCAGCACCGAGTTCCTCACTTTGTATCAGAGTTTAATCAGACAGTCACCTTGGAAACAATTCCTGGCAGTACGCGGCGTAATGACTTTATTGGCGGATCTATTGACCCGGGAGATAGAGGAATTACATCATCTGGAAGAAACTACTTTAACTAGTGACCTTGCTCAGGGATATTCATTAAAGATGCTTACGGAACTTTTAGCAACTTTCTTGGAACAAGAAAATATCAAGCAACAATATAAGGGCCGATTAGTTGGTGCAGTACTGAACGGTTATTTATCTCTTAGGAGACTTGTCGTTCAACGGACTAGACTGATCGATGATACGCAAGAGAAATTATTAGAACTCCTAGAAGAAATGACCTCTGGTAACAATTTCCAAGATTTTCTTAGACATTTTTACTAAGTATTATATTTGTTTGTGTAACGAGACAATACAGTTATTAAATGTATATCAGGCACCGAAGAGGAGACGAAGGCATTTATGGCAATTTGTGTTGAAACAATACAAAAGCAGAATCCTCAAGATGTTCGCACTCCGGTATTCATATTTGAAAGATTGTGTTCGATTATCTATCCAGAAGAAAATGATATAGGCGAATTCTTCTTGACTCTTGAGAAGGATCCACAGCAGGAAGATTTCTTGCAGGTGAGTCTTCATATTTGTTTCCACAAGATTTTCATACCTATTATATTTAGAAAAGAGATACTCAATTTTTCTTAAACCTTTGCAGGGAAGGATGTTGGGAAATCCTTATAGCAGTTTGGAACCTGGACTAGGTCCACTTATGAGAGATGTTAAAAATAAGATCTGTCAAGATTGTGAGTTAGTTGCACTTCTAGAAGACGATAACGGAATGGAACTTCTCGTCAATAACAAAATCATCAGTCTGGATCTTCCTGTCAAGGAGGTAAAAATTGATTTCATAGTTTTTGACGTAACAATATAAAAGCCATCTTCGATATTATACAGCTGCTGATATCTATGCGATTTCAGCAAATTGTATTATTCCTGTGAAATGATTATATACAGTATTTTCTTATGTTCAGATTTATAAGAAGATTTGGGTGTTAGAGGGTGGCGAATGCGACGCCATGCGCGTGGTATATCGTATGCGCGGTCTTCTTGGTGACGCGACCGAAGAATTTGTTGAAACTTTGAACGCCAACAGTGAACAGGAGGTGAATAACGAGGAAGTTTACAAAATGGCAAATGTATTGGCAGATTGCGGTGGTCTTCAAGTCATGTTAGACAGATTGGCGGCAATACACGATGTTAATCGTGCGAGACCTCTTCTTCAAGTGCTATTAAAATTATTCAGATTGTGCGTGAAGGTCAAGAAGAACCAAGAGGTTTTGAGCAAACCCGAATTGGGAGCCGTCACCGTATTTCTGGACGTTCTTCAGCGTTGTCTCGCTACAGAGTCGGAAAATGCTCAAGCGAAGATTACTGAACAATTATTGGACGTAAGCATCGTCGTGAAAGAAAAGATCTTTGTTCGTATACCATAAGCAATACCGTAAAAAAAATATTTTATATCGATTTCAGATTATGGAAACGATATTGACAAATGCAGCATCGCAACCGTTAAGTGCGTTCGAGGCATTTTCGCGCACTCTTGGTGGTCCGGAACATATCAAGGCACTTTTATCATGCACGCAGTCTACGGCAGTCAGACAAAGCATTGGCGTGCTCGCGCATCTTGCGAGAGTCTTGGCAGCGTTGACTTACGGCAATAAGGAGAAAATGGCGCTTTTGTGCGATTACTTCAAACCTGTGTTGAACTTTTACAAATTCGATTTCGAGCACACATCCGAGGACGAACAGAAACTAGAACTGTTCTGTATACTCACTCAAGGCATCGAACGAAATGCGATTGGTAATACGCTGAAAGATTATATCATAAGCATGGGTATAGTGAAAGATGCTTTTGAGTATATCACCGTAAGTAAAGAGCATAATCATGACAAAAATATATAAAATATGTAAACCTAATTAACCTTTTTCTTTTCTTTTTGCTTTTGTTATAGGTGCACGCGCCATGCGTTAAACCTACGCTATTACGCACAGATAGCGACGAGCTGAAGGAATTCATATCTAAACCAGCTCTGAAATATATACTACGATTCCTTACAGGGTTAGCTACGGATCACGAACCGACTCAGGTAATATACGCAATAATCTGTATACTCTATTTTCATAATTCTTTTATTAGTGAAGTAAACATTGAATTCTAATGCGATATATTGCTTTTTTTCATTTCTTTGCAGTTGACAGTTTCGCAAGTTACTATTAGTATAATTCATAGATTGGAACAAGTGTCTTCGAATGAACACGTTGGCTCGCTAGCTGAGAATTTGTTGGAAGCGTTATGTACAAATAAGCAAGTAGCCGAACTCATCGAAGAAGCTCGCCAACACACGCGCAGCGAGAAGAAACGCCTGGCTATGGCAATGCGAGAAAGGCAACTTGGTGCGCTCGGTATGCAAACGAATGATAAGGGACAGGTGACAGCTAGTGGAACAATTCTTCAGCAAATGGAAGACCTGGGTGATGAAACTGGATTGGTCTGCGTTATTTGTCGGGAAGGATACAAATTTAAACCAAACATGGTAATAATTTTCTATTGATTTCATTACTTATACAAAATACTTTAAAATTAGAGTATAGCAAACATATAGCTTTTGGCAATTTTGGAATCGATTTTCATTAGCGAAAATATTAATTAATCATTTTTTTTCTTATTACTTTTTTGCTGATCTTCTGTTCTTATATTGTTTTGCTATAGGTATTAGGCGTTTATACATTCACGAAGCGCTGTAATGTAGAAGAATTCGAAACGAAGCAACGAAAAACCGTAGGCTATACGACCGTCACGCATTTCAACGTGGTTCACGTGGACTGCCATATGTCCGCGGTGCGTTTGGCGCGTGCCAGAGATGAATGGGAAAGCGCGGCACTACAGAATGCTAATACGAAATGCAACGGACTGCTGCCATTGTGGGGCCCACAGGTTCCGGAGTCTGCATTCGCCAGCTGTTTAGCTAGGCACAATACTTATTTGCAAGAATGTACTAGTCACCGTGATATATCCTACCCGTCGACCGTTCACGATTTGAAATTACTTCTCCTACGATTCGCTCAAGAAAAGAGTTTCCACGAAGACACTGGCGGTGGAGGTCCCCAATCCAATATGCATATAATACCGTATTTGATACACATGGCTCTATATGTCGTTAATACGTGAGTATAACGATTTTGATAATGTACTCTAGAAATTGAACACTAAAAAGAAATCAGAGGTTTGCGCTGATAAAATTAGAAATAAAAGAAAAACAGATAGTTTTTCTCTAACGGCTATGCTGTTGGTATTATAAACTAATATTTATTTGCAGAACACGATCAGGAACTAGAGAGGACAAAGCCTTAATGACTTATTTGGAAGTACCACCAGGTTCAGTGTGGCTTGACAGTAGTTATGAAGCAGAAGGCCCATTATATCAGTGTGTCCTTTCGCTGCTCTTTTTCACGCCTGCTCGATGGAAATCCCATAGACTTACGCATCTTAATCGATTACTCGTTCTCGCGCATCAACGTTATGTGTCCCCTTCGGCTACCACAAAGACCATCATGGAACCAACCGCCAAGGATTACTCTGTTTACAAGAGCACTTTAGTCTTCTTCGGTCTAGTGGATTGTATTTACGGAAATTTCTTCAAGGTTTAAAACACAGCTTTAATAATGTTTAACTACTATGCACATATATCGATAGCAATTATATATTTTTTCTAAATAATTACAGAAAGTAAATGTTTTATCCGATGACCAGTGGCCTTCGGTTTTGGCTGAATACATCAGGCATAATGACGAAACTATGTTAAAAGCCTCAGAACGCGTGCTTTCGTCATATCGCGATGAATTATTACCGTGCACGTCATTCGAGGAGTTTTGCGATATTGTTGGTAAGTTTGTAAAAACGAAATAGAGATCGATAAAAAGACTCGATATTACAATCCAATTAAAATATTAAAAATCAATTTTGTTAATTTTAGGCTTATTAGAAGATATACAAAATCCTTCTACGTATATTGACGATACCCTGCGACGTCTTGCTTGAAGATATTGGGAATTCTCTTATGTAGCTTACTGGCATTGTTACCGGCGAATCATTTTTCCTTTTTCTCGCCTATAATCAATATAATCGTATAATCAATATAATCGTTTTCATCACAGATTTTTATATCGAAAGGATTTCAATGCTCCACATGTTAAAAGTTGATTCAACATGATATATTCTTAATACATAAAACTATTTAATATGAAAATTATGTTACAAATGTGTGATGAGAGATATAAGATTATAAACTACAAACTACTTTTTATTGCTGCTATAAATCTTTACTCGTAGATAGATATGTATGTACATGAAAATAATTTGTGCTTTAATAAAATGCGACTAAATAAAAATGTTTGAATATGTAATTCTTTTTCTATAAAAGAAATCCGATAATTATTATAATGATATTATCCTATTATAGTTTTTTTTTGCAATTATTAGGATGGGATGTTATATGAAGGGTCGATAGAACTAACAAGAAAATACAAAATCTTGTACTAACAGTTTTTTACTACCATTAATGCAATAGCAAATACTGTTACGATATATCATGTAGGAATGGTGAACGATCGGCGACGACGCACGATTATTTTTGTGTAAATGTTTCTTCGCTCGCTATTACAATAACTATACTTATATTCTTTATATGATTAATAAAGCTATCGCTAAGGTATATAAGTGGTTAACACACTATTGTCTATGTCTATGCATATAGCCTCCGTTTTCTCGAAAAATTAGTTTCGCGTCCGTACAATTTGAATTTTTCATAATACAAAAGATTCTTTAATATTAAATTCTTATTTACAGTCGTGAAGAATGAGCGATATCAATTTGGCAGTGAAATCGGTCTCTCAGTGTAAAATGTAGAAAAAGATATCAAAATGCAAAATACAAATCTGTTTCCACTCAATTTGTTAGCCGTAAAATGCAAATATGTCTGCAATACATTTAAAAAAAACGTACGATTTATAAACAAGTCTAATGTATCGCATATATAAAACGTGATCATTAATATCCGCGATGTTGCGAACATCACGACATAGTAAACAATCATCTGTGAATAATATAACGGCATATTGTCAGCAATACGCGCATATTACTCGTTACATTTAACTTTGCAACCCTGATTCTTTTATTGCAAACTGCAGACAAATTTTTCGGCATCGAATTGAACAGGGTACACTTTACGTAGGCAAATTTGTATCGCCTGTATCGTGTGTGTATATAAAACTTTGGATGTTCTCTTTTGTCTCACATATACTTCGTGTCGAATTAGCGAACAACATTCATATCATTTCATCAGCCTTTTCCGTATAAAATCGCGATTCGCGAATAGTGCAAGGTATCAATTTAATACTACCTATACTGGCAAGCTACTGTGTATATGTATTACATCTAATTCATATCGTGTGTTACATTATTAAACAATCTACTTTGAATAAATTACTTTAAGGCTACTTTCTTAGCTCATCGTCGATTATCATAATTTAATACTTGAGAAACTATCGTCGTACTCCTTGAACGGATTTAATGTACAAAACGTGAAATTCGTCGCGCGAATCGCGATCAGACTTAAAAGCTATTTAACAAGATAACAAATATAAGTAATTGACGAGCGTACAATTACACGATTAATATTGATAAGTAATATCTATTGCCTTCATATTTCGTGCTGAAAAAAATTAGAGTAATCAAAATTGATCACTTACTTTATTTTGATGAAACGTTTAGTGATTCTTTAATTATATTTTGAGGAATTTAAAAAATTTTATAAAAATTGAGTTTCGATTAATTCTCGCATATATACGAGACCGCAAGAATTATCATCTGATATAAATAAAGATGACGGTTTCTGCAAAAATTCGATAGAAAATAATTTGGCCATTTGCTCCCTTTAATTATATTAATTCTCACTAGGACGCTTTTTTCATTCAGGACGAATGTATAATATTATAATAACTTCTACGCTATGCTAGAGTTTCGACATCTACAGAATTTTAAAGATTGGTCTAAAACTAATGTCAGTTATATGATAGTAATGAGTGTGAATAATACTAATTATAATATTATAAAATAATAATATATATATATATTATAAAGCAATAATAACAATACAATGATGATGATGATAATAATAAGAATGTTATCTACAAGAATGCAACAGAGGGACAGATGATGAGTTACAAATGTCATTATGTACGGGGTGACGATCTTATTTATAAATACATATTCATTTCACGTTGATAAATAGCAATCTCTTAAATTATTGCGTTGAATGTGACACACAAAACATAACAAAAGAACAAAAGTATTTTTTTTTTAATCCGCAGTAGTAGTAAGTGATAAATCGTTGTGCGCTGCGTAACGTGTCATTCTTTCGTTATGGATTATTCGGCGCGATTAAACGTCGTTTATAATACGTCGTTGCATGGTTAATACGATAATTACATGCAGATTTTGCACACGCACGTAGTGTCACGCAATTAATTAATCGCCTCTCACGATGAATAAGATACATATTCGTATACACGCGCTAACACAACTAATAACGTCGCCACAGTCTAGCTTCTTCCCATGCTTGATTTTCGGAATTGCAGAGGATTAAATTTCAATTTACCATCATGAAAACGACGATTAATCAGTCAGGTTCTTTGATGAAGCTGTGAGAGAAAAGTCAGCCAAGCAGCGACATTATTTCGCATACAATCATACATGTTACAAAAAAAGGAACTAACGAGATTCCCGGAACGACTTGATTCTGATCACGAATAACTCGATTGTAATTTTCAAAAACACATTATGCAATATTCTAAAGACAAGAATTTGCTCTTAACGTTTCATGCATTAATTATAAATCACTTTGTATTCTGCGACTTGTGAATGTTTTGTACACAGATTAGGGAATTATGATATTAAGATAATTCAATTGTACAAGCTTGCCTTTCTCGTAATGAATAATAATTGCTCTAATTCTAAAGTAAGAGGAGTCATTTTCACTCAGAGATCAAATCATTCCGATTGGATCATGGATAAGATGAGTTTCAGTCTCTTCCTAGATGCACTTAAAACAATAATCCCCTAATTTCTAATTCTTAAATCGTTAATCAAACCAAACGTCAATCTCGTACCAAGGTTCGAAAGTTTGGACGAGGTTTCAGGTAATCTTCTACCTTCGATTATATGTAACTAATTCTATATATAATATATATTGGTTTCTCTCTCTCTGATGATGATCACAATTCAATGTGATTAAAAAGCGTCATTGTTCTTCGTTATATGCATCATACGAAATGAAATGCATTGTCTCGATAACGATGTAAAACGATCCTGAATAAATCTTTGTGCTGCGATATATTTGTCCGGAAATAAATGAACCATCATTGAAAATTTTGTTCTCCATTCTTTCTCGATCACTTGATGAAATACATCACGTACAAATCAGCTCGTTAGCATTGTTAAATGCAGCGCTAATTTGAGATGGGCAATGAACGGAACAGCAATAAAATTGTCGTGAAGAGTCATCAATCCTTTTTAGTTGCAAACGCCATATATACATATATCGTAGCCAGATTACATAACCGTCGTTTTATAAAACGTTTAGGCATTTTATAAAGTGCGATCACATTCTGAAATCATAGTTAAAAATGAAATATTTTACAATCTGAATAAGAATTTTAGCCTTTTTATAAAACGCTAACAAGCGACTCGCCACATGGTCAAACGCAACAATTTATACATTATTTTAAATTCTGGCTGGTTCATTTCAGTCATTTTATTTAACTGTCTTTGTAGAACAGCCATTTATAGAAAATTAATAGGTAATTATGTTATAATATTAATAAGTAATTATATTTTTATTACTTATTTATTACTTATTATATTTATGAATACTTGCTGTATTTATTATAATTAAGATTTTATAAAAGTAACATAAATAAAATTCTTGAAAATAATGTTTGAAAACAAATAATAAAAAGAAATATAAGCGTGAAAAAAAAAACATATTTATTATGACTATTTTTATCAAATATAACATAAAATAAGGTCGATAAAAACGCAATTTTCATAAAATGATTGAAATGAACCAGCCAGAATCCAACACGATGTACAAATCGTTACGTTTGATAAGACAGGTCGCTTGTTGTTTTATAAAAAAACTAAAATTCTTAGCCAGATTGTAAAATATTTCATTTTCAACTATGATTTGAGAATGTGGTCGCACTTTATAAAATGCCTAGATGTTTTATAAAACGATAGATTATGTAATCTGGCTACGACATATATATGAACAACTAAAAATCAGTCGAGGCTTTACACTATTAATTTAACATTGCTATTTTATATTCATTAACATGAAAATAATAAATCGCATTAAGAGATATCGTATAATTGTATAGCACATTTGCATTTCATTTGAAACTTTGAGAGGGTGCACGTGTCGCAGTTGAAGAGTCAAATTCGCGCGAAGGAAAGTGATGAAGCCGCGTCAATACGGCGCGCAAAGAACCGACGAGAACATTAATTTCGTCGTCTTTCGGTTCCTCTTTGTATACAATCCGGTGTGTCGAACACCGTATTTGGAAGGCATTTCAGAAGGCATTGAATTCCTAGTGTGTATTGTCACGAGTTGACATCGATTATATGCCTTGACCTACCTACCTACGCGTGATTTCGTACGATATTTGTAATCAGAAGCCCCCGTTTGACGTGAAACCGAGATGTCCCGTTTCGCCTCACGAAACGGACGCAGCGATCAGAATTTTGTAAAACGCATTTATAATTAACGAATAATCATTGCCTCCCGATCATTGCGAGGAGAAGAACACGTTTGGTTCTGTGTTAAAAGTCGTATAGCAAGGGTTGATGCTCGGTTGATTATTCGTTGTACTATCGTAATACTTTCGCAATACTGAGAAGAAGATATCCAAGAGAATAGCAGTTGCGGATAATATATCCCGATTAGTCTCATATACATACTTTTGATGTAGCATATTTCGTTGGCAGTATAACTTCGCGAGAGTTAGACTTTCCTTCTGCGAAGTCTTTCCTCTCTCGGCACATCCGCTTTCTTCGCGTCCAAAAATTAGACAGAGAATATTTAGATCAAGAAAATCGAACTAATTCAAAACTAAAAATAATCTTCAAAGTTCTTCTTTAATAACAGAAAAAATATATAATAATAAAAAATATATAATAATATTTCACCATAAAAAATAATTTCACTTCAATTAAAAAAAAATTTCAAGTTTGATTTATTTTATATAAAAATTATTCGATAAAGAAATATTGTTAAAAGGACGATCTACTTTCGAACGATCGCATAAACGGATTATTCGTGCGTGTAGCAACACACACGTCGATAAATTGCGTATATGCGAATTCGCGAAACCTTTTTGCATGCAATCCGCGCAGTACGCAATGCAATAGAGAGCTTTTTTACATGCTCGATACCAACTGTCTGCGGCTGATCAGTGATGAATTGTAGCTCGAAAGCTACAATGTGTGTGTATTACATGTTAATGTCATCTAGCAACCATCCTGTCGAACCGGCTAACGACGCCGATGCAAATTTATACTAAAGAAAACGGAAAAACGATTGCTTCTAAATTCGATAGCATCCGATGAATAATGAAGGAGAATTCGGAAGGAACACGAGGCAAGATTGTTTGCCATTTCGTCTCGAATTTTCGTCTGGAGAGAGCAATTATCGTCAGATAAAAAAAAAAAAAAAAAAAAAAAAAAAAAAAAAAATTGTGTGTTTCGGATGCTCTGTCTCATTAGACAGAGAAATTTTTTATATAATAAAAATAGTAGAATATATATATTTGGTAATCGTAATTATGAAAAGACTAATCTCTGTATAGATTATTACAAAAATCATCCGCCATAAAATTGTGAAATCATTTTGTAACGCAAAATTGCCCACATGTAGTATAGTATAATTTTCATTTCCGAGCGCGAGGAGTGACGACAATGATACTCTATTGTTCGTCTATTATTAAAAGTGATTAATCTTGCGGAGATACTTGCGCCAATCGCGTGGGCCGATATTATTAATATCAATGAATATCGTTGTATCGCTGAGAAAAAAATATTAACTCGCCTCGATCATAAATCAACGCATTGTGTCGGGCTGTTACCGAGGTCCGAAGAGTGCGCGTCATTGTCTGTTTAGCCGCGTATCGCTATTAAACTCTGATTTATGAATGATCCGTATCTCACCATCGATTTTCGAAGTTGCATAGAGATATACGCTTGGCGTTTCCTAAATCGCTAAGCAATTATTCACGAACGACAAGTAAATTTAAACATCTCATTTTTCATTATAGATAAAAAAGATAGCGTTCTCTTGTAGATTGTAATCAACGATGATAAAAAGCACTGCCTATTATATTTTGTTGTAAATATTTATACGGATCCCAAAAGATAATTGAGATGTCTAAAAGAGCAGAATTAATTTTTCAGACGCCTTGATAATGTCTTCTTGACATCTGTGTTGGTTGCGTTAATATCGGAGTTTCAATCATATCGTATTTTCTTTCAAGTCATGCTTGTGATAGATTAAATACAATATATAGATAAAAATATTATAATTTTTAAAATTCCACGTAATTCCATGTAAATTTCAGAGTTTAAATATCCGAAGCCTTCCGGTACTATTATTCTCAGTTTTTAATACTATGATGTATCTCACTTGTTCGAAAATTCGCATTATCTATCGTGTACCAAAGAGTTGTTTTATTGCGTAGAATGAGTAATTGTTCATGTCAGAAAAGATGGATCGCACGATATTCCGATAGGAACAAAACAGGAATAGACAATTAACATTCTCGTTCTTTCGTCAGCGAAATTTCGCGATCTATCTTTGTCAGTGCAAGTGTGTATCCAGTTTTCTCAGATTCTCAGACGTGACTAAGGCGAACTGTATCGCCGCTCGTTTTGTAAAATCTGATGGTCGTAAGTGATTAACCACGATCAAACGAAACAATCTAAAAGCTTATCGAGATAATTTCAGATAATTATCGTATATCGCCAATTGTATTTCGTCCGACAATTTATGTTACGAATGGAAAGTTAAAATGACTGATATATTCATCGAATAGCCTGCGTGTGACAGGAAGTTGAAGTGATTTATCTCGTGCATTTTTGAATGCTGTGTCACATTAAAGCTCTCATTGAAATTAAATAACGATTTCGAATAAAAAATTTGTGTTTTCGTGTCCACGCATCGAAACTTTACGACTAGATAGGGGGGTAGGAAACTCTCGTGTTATTCCTCCCCCGTTTATTACTATATTATTTGACGAGATTATAACTCTATCGTGTTTCGCGAGAACTCAAGTGGCCAGGATAGTCCAAAACATATCTGAAACGCATTCAACATACGTTCTAAATATTTTAAGATGTACCTTAGAGATCATGCTGACTTTCTTCGGGCCTGCGTATTGTCTGGGAAATGTTGATACTTTCAGCGGAATCGTCCAAACTTTACAGGTCAACGGACCTGTGACACGAGAGATTCTTTTTCTTGCTAAATCGATCCTGCAGAAATATTCTCCGATCGATTACGACGACAAGACCTTATTGTATCGTTTACAACGTGTAATAAAAAGAAGACTTTTCTCGCGACATATCTCGCTCGATGAAAAAGCCTTATCACACTTAATATGTTCATGAACGCGATGGTAATCATATTCTTATACCGATAAACTGACGTGACAATTCGTGTCATTCAATGAAGTATGTGTTTGTGTATATGTATGAGCATATGTGTGACTTTCGAAAAAGATGGACAGACTCTTTCCGCGAAAAAAACCATTTTAACAGATGGTCTCCAACGGCGCGGTTTTGGTACTCGGATTCTGCGTAACGCTATCGCCCATGCTGGGCATCCCGTGACTGGTCGTGCTGTGACCGTTCCCTTGTCTACCGGCGTTGGTCTGCGGATTTCTGCTGAAGAGTCTCTTGAGCGCCGCTCTGACCTGGGGCTGGCAACCAACCGTAGCGAAAATTAGCACCCCTTGGAAAGCGTTTATTAAGTCGGTGAAGTACCAGATGTACTTCGGCCCGCCGACCGCCCATGAGACCACGTCCGCTACCCAGGTGATACCCATCACGATCACCAGTTTCATGCATATGCGACCCAGCGTTGCCCTGAAAGCAAAAAAGATGCAAAACTCAAGTACAAATATAGACGCTTCTGACAAAGAGATAATTAGCGAGTGAAGAGAGTTTCTTATCTACATACAATTTCGTGGCAGCGTGTCTTCAAGAATCTTGTTAAAAGATAACGATGATACGACAACGATGATAAAAGAGGGAGGTGCAACTCGCGTGTAATTTCAACCAAGCTATCGGTTGACCTGCACATGAACCTGCAGAGGAGTCGCAGGCGCGATAGATCATGAGCGGAATTGATTGTAGCTCGGTTGGCATTTCGCTGTTGTTTACATTATCGTTGTGCCGACGATGTCAAATACGATCCAGCGAGAAATTATTCAATAATGCGCTGCAACGGGACCCTCCCTGAGTTAATAAAACAATCGTACGCTTTACACGTGACATGTGTAATAAATGTAAACAATGCGATTAATTGGCGTTGTTTATAGATTCAATATGCGTCTCGTTACGAAAAGCAATTACGATATTTTTGTCATTAATGTCATTAACTTTTCGACACGTGTTTTCTTTCTCGAGTCACAAAATATTATGTGTCTAGTGAAATCTTGTAAAAGAATTCCGTGATTTTCCAGATACTTTTGTTCAAAATTTCAAATAAAGAGAATATTTTGAAGATTCTTTGCAACTTTCCAAAATAAATTTTTTATTGTATGTATTTTTTAATGTTTTAATATTGGATTTGCAAATGGACTGGAAAAAAAGAAAAGAAAAAAAAACTGAATAGCTCTCGTAAAATAAGGAAAATCGTTATATGAAAGATAAACATTCGGAACATTTTTCATTTACATAACACATATTTATTTTTTTATTACTAAAAAAATTATAATAAAAGTATGTATTGTATATTCAATATTTTATTAAAACATATTAAATATATACATAAATAAAAAGAAATAGAATATAATTATAATGTATTTTAAATACACAATTCAAACAGCTTGGTTTATCAGCGGTTGCTGACTGCTTATAATATAAGAGCGAAATTATCGAAGGGAGAATTTTTAAAAAAATTCCTGAATCCCAATAAAATTCCATAAAAGCTCCATGAATGATTTTTCCAAGTAAAAACGAAATTTCTGAGATTTCCAGATTTTCTATGTTCTTCCAGGGAGTAGACATAGTCCCTAACATAGTGCTACTCATTTCGCGATATTCATATCGGAAGGTGTAGCGTAAAAAATACTTAGCAAGTAGATGATATGACGAAAAAAAAAATGCGGGCAGAGAAAAAATTTCGCTTAAATCGTTATTATTCGTTACACGAAGCCGGGAATCGCGCGAAATGCGTGCTTGCGAGTGAACGCATTCGCGTGGAATCGATTCGCCATGCGGTCTGCATCGCATATAATATATGCGTCCCGTCGCGAGTCCTCGAAGTCAAAGGATTATTAATGCGCCCCGTCAGAATATTCGCAGCCCGTAACAGCGCGGGGCAGAATATAGGGACATATCGCAGAATTATGGCGTCATAATGTCGCTCCACCCGTCCAACCGACGCGGCGTTATCCTGGCCGCGCACCACCGAGAATTCTATTTTCGTTTTGGCGTTGCTAATTATTATGAACGCAGCCGGCTCGGTCGCGCGCGAGCGCGAATCCCAGAGGAGGAACTCCAAAGGGGAAATGCGCGAATGCCGCGAGCGGGCTGAAAATAACGTCGACGATGAAAGAAGGAAACGACGAAGGACAGGGAATGAGAGACGATGACGTCGAAAAATGATTTGGGAGTTTCATTCGACGAACGTTGCTCGAATTCTTTGTCAATTCTTTGTGAAAGTATAGTTCGATGATTCAAGTCGGGACAGAGTTGGCAAATGGATAAAAATTGAAGTATTTTCGTTCCAATTATACGATACGCTACGCGGTTTTATTACTTCTATCTAAGCGGCGTAAAGTAACGATATCATAAATGTATACTGAAAAGTTTTAATCGTCTCTTAAAGATCTCTCTGCCGTTATTGCGTTATAGTTCTTAAGCATTATATACAAGCGAACGTATATATTTTATAGTAGCTTTAAATAGTTGCTTGTGAACAATTTTCCGTTTAAGAATATTTTCGTATTAATTTGCGAAATAGTTACAATTGATAAAAAAACATATTTTATATATTTTCACGATATGAAATGCAATTATTCAGAGATTTTGTTTCATGAACGAGATAACATTAGGGTTGTGTTAAAGTTTCCGTACGCAGAAATACTATACGATATTACGTCTGTCATATATTCAATCAGGAATTTTATAAAATCGCGAGCAGATGATGAATAAGCGAAAAAAGTTTGAACGAATGCGATACGATCGATCATGATAGCAGTCGTGCACGGAACAAAGCGCGGCCGGAAGTGGGATGTACCGACTGGAATGTGTGCGGATGCAGAAAAGTATGGTCAATATTATGAGTATGGCAAACAACAATAAGCAGAAAATTCCTTCGGGGAAAGAAGAGGCGCGGGCGAAGAGAGATCGAATGGTCCACACATGGACCAGCTCCGTAAATATTGAATCTCGCTTCGACACTCTCTACGGTGTCGTTTGAGTGTGTGTAACGCGAGACAATAAGGAACGGGAGGACAAATGAGAGAGCGAGAAAGGGAAACGGGAGAATTTCAGGAAAGGCAGCTACCTCGGCACAAAAGACCCGAGGAAAGATGTCTATTATCGAGGATCGAGAAAACAGGAAAAGGAAACGCGCGTCTCGAACAATCCTAGAGTGTACTTTTTGGTTTTATAGCGCGTTGTCGAACAAATAGATCGAAACTGTCAAAATTAAAAAAGAAACATTTTTCTTATATTTATACTGTTTAAAAAATCAAATAAATAAATCCGAATTATATAAAAAGAATTAAAGTATCATAAAATAATATGGTTTTTGACGTCTTCGTAAAAGAAAATAGTTGTAATTAATATTTTTCCTGATTTAAGACAAAAACTTTTGATTGTAAATATCCCCTGAAATCAACTGCAAGAAAGAGAAAAAAAAACGAATAATTTGCAGAGAGAGAGAGAGAGACAGATAATATTTTTCTACAATTTTTAGTAAATAACTTTTAAAAGAATAAATGGATTTAAATTAAGTTTTGTATAAATATATTTATTAGAGTTTTTTTAATATATGTGGAAATTTTTATTTCGTTGGCAATTTTTTTTCCTTGTCAAATTTGCCAATAAGTGCTAGAATACGCGATTTTCCATAAGAATCAATATTAACTTTAAACTTAAATAATTTCCAAATCGTTATAAAAATTGTGCTCAGATTTTGCACAGATATTCAGAAGAAATAATAGAAAAAATAGAACAGTCTATGAAATTTTCATGCTTTCATCAATGTTTTGACATATGACACATACATCCAGAATGCATATTTCTTTCTTTATCCCTCGATAAAAATATTTTTTTTTTTAATATCGTTATATTCTTTAGTAATCGATAAACACATTTGAATATTAGTCTTTTATAAGTGATACAAGTTTTACAAAATATATAACAACACAAAATGCATGATAAATTGTTAAGAGAATAATCGTAAAAATTTTACGCTAAAATAAATTAATGTGAATGAAATCAATGAGACATAATTGTCAAAATTTAACGTTTTCATATAGCTTCGAGAGAAAACAATGAATTGTAAATAGATTCCGTATTAATTATTATCTTGTTTAATCGACAGAATGAGTGATTGATATCAGACGAGTCGTATGAAGGGACGAGCTAATTTTGAAAGATGAAAGCGGTGACGACGACGCGGATGAAAAACGATCTGAAATAGACGCGAGCATTTACTCGAGCGTTTATTCGTGGTTGCAAATAAATGTCAATCTTTGCGGGTGGCAAGAATGGCGGAAGGTCTGCGAACTCGACGACGGAGTTAATTGACATGAGTAGACAGCGGAGAGAAATTTGTGCGATGATGACTGGGAAATATCAAATACGCTCATCAGGAAGAAGGGGGTCGACGACTTCGGGTAAAATTTTAAACACATCGCGGGTAGTGCTTGTTTACTCGTCGTCACACAGACGGCTTTCAAAGTTTCTTGACGTTCGCGCAGTTAATCATTCATAAGGCGTGCAATGTATGCGCTATTTTTAAACATGCAATAGCAATTATTAAAAAATAAAAAAGAAAATCGTGACAGAAACATCTATCCTTTTTTGAAACCCCAACGTTGCAACGTGTTACGTAACCGCGAATTTTAAATATACTGGAATACTAAAGGCAAGAAGAGATAAATACGAACAAGTTATGGAAAAAGTCTCGGCTACAATTGCGATATAAAAGTATCCTAAAGTCTTGCTAACGTATGCATTCGCACTTGTAAATCTTACTCGCAAGCAGTTGAACGAGATTCTCGGGACTTTCTTCTAAGAGACACATATCACATGGGAAAACATAAAGGCACAAGGATATAACGCATGAGAATCCTTTCCGCAATTTAGGTGTCACGAAGATATCGCGGAGCGCTATATAAGTATATTTATACGATTCTTCCTCTCTCTACGCGAAAAGGCAGAGATTATTCTCGCGCGGTCGCATAGTGCAAAAATACTGTCGCACGTTCTCGAACGTGTGAAATATTTTTTGCCGGCGAATCCCGCTATCCGCGTCGCTATCTTGGCAGAAACGAGACGAAACCGAGGAAACACAGATCTCCACTTTACGCGACCGCTGAAATGGGAAAAGCGCGCGATACACGAAAGTGCATTCGGGTTGGCGAACTGGATCCGCACGACGGTTATTGCGAGTGTTTCATCGCGAGTGTTTATGCCACTTTCACGTCTGCCTTTTCCTAGGACTGAGAATAATTCAAACCGGCTATTCTTCTTTCTCGGGTAAATCGGACGTGACGACCACGCGCGTTATTTGCGATCGTCCGGAACTCCTCGGCCGGTCGTGGAATCCGGCACGGAACATTTTAAAAGAGAATTTTTCGCGAGAGTCTGTCTCCGCAAATGTATATACGCCGCAATTCCATATATGGCATTATTTCGATTTAAAGAGAACTAGTTTTAACTAATTTATCATTTTTCAAATGTTCATTATAACTATCTCTAGTTATATTTATTCGTTGATCCAATAAAACAGAAAATTTCTTTAAGACACGTTCATAGATTTACTTCTTGATTATATTTATGTGCTTTAATTTTGACATATGTATTCGCCGAACTACAATCTACCTCAGTAAATATATAACAAATTTTTAAATTGGAGTATAATAAAATACGATAAAAGAAGTAAATCTAATAATAGAGATAAATGTAATAATCTAAATAATGATAATTTAATTCTGGCGTATTTTAGTGAATATTAGATAATCCGAAAGAACGAAGATATTTATTTCATCTTTCCGATGACATATACAACTTGCTCTAAAAGTCCCGTTTTAAATTTAAAAAAAAAAAAAAAAAAATTATTATTTTTCATAATAAAAAAGCACTACCAACAAATATGTTCGGAAGTTTTTGCAGATAATTTATCCACGTCGAGATGTTCCGGAAACTATGCAAACGTATGTGATGAACGAAATCCGCACCGAGGGTATAGAACAAACTCGGAATGAAGCGAAATCTGCATATGCTATTACGTTTCCTTTGCCAACAATGGCCGTATTGTGTTCGCGGACATACATCAAGACGGGCAAATAGCGTCGTCGAAATCGCGAATTGGGATCGTCAATATCAATCTGGAATAGAGCGAGAGGATGTAAGCGGATCGAAGGGACGTCGGGCGGAATGGAAAATAACGATTGCCTGATATCAGTCGGCTGGAAGGTAATAAAATAAACCTTTTCCTGTGCGCGCGAAGTCTGCGATCTATAAAAAGAATCCTCCGTTCGCTCATATATAGATCGCCGGAAAATACGAAGTGTCAAATATCTATCTCGTAGAAGGAAAAGGCAGGAAATATTTTTCTATCCCATCTCATATCACATTAAAAATATCTTTATATATCTTTATAAATCTTTAAAAATATCTTTATATCTTTTTGCATCTTTTTATTCAAAGTTAGAATTTTAAGAATTATATATCTTGATATAAATAAGTTCAAAAAATCTATTAAAGTTTGTAGTTAAAGTTATATAAAGACAGAATTTATAAGCTATCGTTTATATAATATAAATTGTAAGTTAATATATATATATATATATATATATATATATCATTCTTTCTCTCTCTCTCTTTTAGAAAATATATCAAAATAAGTTGGAACAGATGCTTTGATATCTCGAGAATTTCCCTCGACTTTCCTGATTTTACGTCTATTTTTTCGCGAAATTATCCTTGTATGATCAATTATCCTTGATATTCAACAAATCCACAGACGCCGTCCTTCAATATTCAAAATAAAGTTCCGTATTCCCGTAAAAAAGCGCAAATCGGGCGAGCCAATAAAACTTGGTCGTTTTCACGAGCCAAAAGTGTCGTTTCGTACGAAACGATCGGGTATTCCTGTTTCTCGGCAGTCGTGCAACACGGCGTTTATTATCGTTGCTTCGAGACTCGTCGGAAATGGGCCTCTAAACGCAGTTGTTGGCACAATTCCGTAATATTCCTAGAAGAAATATCATGCGCGGACATCAATTCGCGTATTGTCGTCTTTGCAAAGCTCATTATTTGCAAGTCAAATAATCGGAATGTTTTTCCGATCGCGTAATGCGCGGCTTGCCCGGAAAATAATCTCTCCTCGTTTGCTTTGTAAAGCGACGAACGCTGATATAACGATCTTCCGGCTTTTAATGCTTTTTGAACTCTCATTGCTTTTGTGTGCACACTTTCGCTTATTTAAATTTTAATAATGTGGAAGAACTTTTTTTTTCATGCGTGCTGTATATGCAAGAGATTTTTACATCGCCTTTAACCGAGGAAATATTGCAGGCAAAATTTTTGCACATTTTCGAACAATCATCCGATGATTTACGTGATAAAACATTGCTTCGTGCATTTGTCGTACATATAAAGTATATTGTCACTCATCGATCTTTTAATAGATCGGTCAATTGGACGTTCAATTGCATTCGATTAATCGGACTCAAAGTAAATGATTCAGTTCGCGAATAAATTTATATCGCGCGACGAGGTCGCGGTTTTTTAACGTCTTTCACGCGTCGTTTCCTGAAAACAGCAAAAACGCGAGAAGAATATCCTAAATTTTACGATCGGGCGTAAATATCTGCGCGAGATAAAAGCTGAACGGACAATGTTCCGCGAGATGAGCGTGCGAAATGTGTTTATGAATCTGTCGGGAAACTGCGTAGGAGGAATAAACGTTATTTTTTTTTACCGACGAATTCTGGCAAAGGCCATATCCGTCGCTTGCAAGGTTGGCGAACGCCTCGAGACAACGCTGAATTTAGGAGGACTATCAGCTGGTTGGTACGTTTAGCTGCTGCCTCGATTAATCCAATCAAACTGCAGAGCGATCCTTTGTTAATCCACCGATGAATTGATTGGCTCTGAATACTCGTGTATGTACATGTGTTTGACAGATAATTCCAAGATATACTACTCGGTGGAATATAATTAAACTCCTGCATTCTTGTGTCTTTTCATATCTTATATGCGCGCGCACACTTTCTTTACTTCAATTAATATCATTTTTTAATAGAGTAAATTATTCGTAATTTAATTGGCAAGAAAAGCAGAAGCCTACATTGGAAAATGTAATACATCACGAAAGCATTGTTGCCGCCGTATATTGTACGAGAAAAAGGAATAAATATTTCGCCGCAGACAAAAAAAAAGCTCTTTATAACGTGAAAAATAATTAGATATTTGTTAGAGTAAATTGTTATTTTGTTCAGTATCCGTCAAAATTTGTCAGATATTTATGAATGGATTAAAAATACATGTTCGTTTGACACAATTGAGATATTACAAATTATTTTCATGAAATTAGTCAAAGTCTTACTTGTGTAAATGACCGAGTAAGATACATTTCACTGGTTCGTTTTTTTAATGCGTGGTAAAAAAAAATATTTTCTTACCTTTCAGTGGTGCTTTTCACGAATTCGCCTTTCCAGAGACCGCACGTCAATTCACGAGCAGTTACGGCGAAAAACAGAAGATTTACAGCCAAGAGCACTCCGACCGGTCCAAAGAAGTACGCCAAGATTTCCATGTCACCTGCAAAACAAACGGAAATGATTTTAGAAAAATCTCATATAAGATGAAACGTAGTCTGTTTTATTATGTTATGTAAATATAGTGATTTTATTTTTTGTCAACATATATTTTTAACATATATTGCGTCAGTTTTTTAATTTAAGACGATCGGAAATTAAACACTCTGTTACTAATATTCTGTTTAATACAATCGCGATTTATTTAATGTTCTAGGAATCGTGTTCTATGAGGAACAAGCGATTTCAAGCTCGCTAATGACAGCTATCGACACGAAACGGTCCTTGCACCTGGGTTAATCATATGGTGCTTCTCGTCCGCGAGACGACCTCAGCCGGGTCGATACTCCAGAGATTTAAACGGTGCAAATATCCGGATGATGCGATGGTGTGGCTGTTTCGTGTTTAAACGGCGTTTCAATAATAAACGACGCGCGATCGGCCAGCAATTTTATCTTCGCGATGCTTAATTCGGCATCGTATCTTGGTGAGAACGCGTGAAACATTTCAATAGCGTCTGCGAAACGCTATGAAATGCTTGCACCAAAAAACGAATGCGAACGCCTATAATTTCTGCATTCCGGAAGTGACGCCGTGACCTCGATATTTCCTCATTTTATATTGTCAACCGTTTCACATACATGCCCAATATATTAATTAAGGATGTATGTGTTAAAACATTGACAAATATGTCAAAACATTGACAACAGTATGAAAATTTTGTAGACTGTTTCACTATTTCTTTTTAGTATCTGTGCGAAACCTAAGCAAAATTCTTTTAACGGTTTCGAAATTATTTAAGTTTAAAGTTAATATTGATTTTTATGGAAAATCGCGTATTGTTGCATTTATTGACAAGGAAAAAACATTGCCAACGAAATTAAAAATTTTCACATATATTAAAAAAACTCTAATAAATATTTGAGCGAAACTTGATTTAGGTCAACTTACTCGTTTAAAAGTTATTTATTAAAAATTGTAGAAAAATATTATCTTTCTCTCTCTCTCTCTCTTTCAAATTACTCGTTTTTCTTTGTTTCTTGCGGTTGATTTCAAACAGTATTCAAAAGCTTTTGTCATAAATTAGAAAAAATATTAATTACAACTATTTTCTTTTACGAAAACGTCAAAAATCATATTATTTTACTTTAATTCTTTTTATAATCCGGATTTATTTATCTAATTTTTTAAACAGTATAAACGTAAGAAATGTGTTCTTTTTTTAAATTTTAATAGTTTTTTTACAACTATTGTACAGCCAAAACACCCTTAAAGATCAAATACATTTTATCGATATTACAGAAAATAATTATCTTTCGATAAATATGCTTAACGAGTTACGAAAGGAAAGATGAATGGAAAGATACTGAAACGCGATGGGTTTTCGTAATGCACGCGAATAGAAATAGATAGGCAATTTATGACGAACAAATAAATTGCTCGATCTGCCAACGGAGAAGGTTTATTTTCTCATTCACATATTGACGCGCGAAATGTTACGACAAAAAAGAAAATAGAAGCGAAACGTGTCGTGGCCCTCAGGGAATCGAATTTTAAACTATCGCTCCTCTCTCATTTATTCTTAATTATTTATGACAATGTGCGTAAAAAAAAAATATATATATATATCTGTATCGCGATCGCGAATGATAATAACTGCTGAAGCGAGATGTATTACTTTGTTTCCGTTATTCAATAATATTCGATAGCCGATAACTTTGCTACAGCGCCATTGCACATTTGTCTTCCCTCTCGCGGATAGCGTTGTTTACGCACTACCCTGCTACATATATATATTTCAAACGTTACAGCGTACGCACAATTTGGAAAAGACACCTAATTATTCTTCCCCCAAAACTAGCAGCGTGATTAACCTATCGCATTTATATTTTTAATTAAAAAATGTCTGTAAATAAATGGAAATGTCATAATATTGTAATTTCCTTTTATGATTATTTTAAACAAACTAAATAACATTAAATAAAATTTAATATGTGTTTAATATTTATTTAATATGTGATAATTAAAGCATTTAATACTCGAAACGCAATATTTTACCGTGCAATTTTTTTTTACATGCTACAATTGCAAAATTATTTTTGCTTTTTTATTGTGTACTGGAATAATTTGCGGAATATATTATTTATATTTATATATAAACTGTTTAAAATATATATCAAAAATATATAAACTCACAGTGGGTTAAAATGTGTTTCGGAAGTATGGAAACAATGCTAACGACTGTAACCTTTGTCTCTTTATTATACCGCCTTTGTCTCTTATAATTTTCCCGCTCATTCAATTGCAAATTCTCGCCATTTTTGAGGAAAAAATGTAATTCTCGCAAGAATTATTGACGCTCTGTCAGGGGATTAGCATTTTATTTTATAACGTGCTAAGAGTTGTGAAACTTGTGGCTAAATCAAAGGCACGAAATAAAGGTACGCAAGGCAAAGATGAACGACACATAACGATCGCGCGCGATCGGGCGTGGTAAAGTTTGCACGGGGTTACAAGGAGGCTATTCCGGGACGATCACGCGATCGCCGTGATTCCGCCGTCGAAATTGCGTTCGCTCGGGAAAGGGCGGTATGTATGCGTTTAGCAGAAATTATGGTGAATCACGCGGAGCGTGCATTTAACCAATCGGTGGATCGGTCGTACACACCGGACGAGGGCCGGTAGTGCAAGGCTGCGCGATTCCCTGAATTCCTGGGATATGCACGCGCTGGTACTCGTGCACGCTCGGATTTCAAGTTCAAGACAGGCATCCGAGGATCCATCCCGTTAAGCGCAGATATTTGCAGTAGATAGCGCACGTACGCGCGCGATCGCGAATTCATATTTGCTTCAGCAACATTACGTTTACGATATCTTCTAATCGTCATTATACCGATTTCAATGTGTATGCAATGTGCACGCGAATATACGGAAATAATGCAATGTTAACGCGGCGATATTAATCCTGTTTGAAAAAGAATCCTTATAAAATATCTGTTATAAAGAAACGTCCTATAATGAAAATCATATATTTTTATACACACGCGATATTGAAAATAAATCGTTTTTATAAAGTAAATATTTTTGATATTATATTCTATTACAATTTTATGAATAAAAAATAAATGCATTTACATACACATATATCCTTAAAATAAAATTTATATTTATATTATATTATTATCATTATTATTCCAATTTATATTTTAAATAATAGAATATACAATATTTAAAATACATATGTATTAAAATTTAAAAAAATTATAAAAATATTATGGTTTGCTAAACAAATATATTAGATATAATTGTTATATGAACAAGCTACTGAAAATTTCGGAGATTATTTATAAAAATACACAAGAATATTTTAAATAATAGTGAAAAAGTACCGTTCTTACACGCAAAGTATACTATTTCGATCGGCTTCACGGTAATTTGACGATAGAGACCCTGGCCGAGACTTCACGGTCGAGTCGCTTTTATCGGGGTGATTCGCCCCCTCGCAACTAACCGGTCCCGACGACTCTTCCAACCCCATAGCTACGGATGCAATCTGCCAGAAACAGACTCGTCTCTACGAGGACTCCGTAGCCACTTATCGGTTACAGGGCGCGTCCGCGCAAACAAATCCATAAATAAAATACGACGTAAGCTTCGACTGGTAGTAACGCAGCGCTTTACTCTCCGCGCAGATATTAAATTGCGATTGACCTAGTTGAGATTTTTCAAGAACTTTTATCGAGAGAGAGATGGAAAAATTATTACAAAAATTCCACGCAAGTATCGTATCGGATAAATCATCTGGTTGAAGGACTCGACTTTTCGAATTGGATATTTCGAAGCGATAGGTTCGCGACAGAAATAAAATGTCGGAGCAACGACCTGAGAAATTTCTATCGCACAAAAATTGTATCTACCTAAATACATAAAGACGATAAACTCATCAATATCTTTTCGAAATATCCTATATTTTTCAGGCAAAGCGTTAAAAAATTCAAACGCGAATATTTATCATGGGGTATGACCGTGAGATTAAAATTGGTTTCGTGCGTAATATCCGTGATTTAATTTGCGCTCATAAGTTTTTCGTTATTTCATGCTCGATATTTAAGAGACTACTTTAAAATTATGCCTTGCCATATAAAACTTTTTTCTCAACCGTCCATTATTATAGATTGATTGTGGATCAAGAAGAATAATAAACCATAATAAATAATTAAAAATAATATAATTATAATAATGATATCTGAAATTAATAGTTTCCAAAACAAGATTAAATTAAATTAATTTTCAATTCTCTTTTGGACGGAAAATATTTCTTTTGACAATTTTCAATTAATTTCAATTTAATTGTGCAAAAATGTACGATAATTAATACGCGTAGTAAAAATAAAATCATCGAAAAAGTTATTCTGCTGAAAATTTCCATCTCTCCAAAAGTCGTCTATATGATGTATGCGATGAATAGAATGTACACATAAAACATTTTGTTTCGTTTTTTTTTTTTCAAATGCATATCCATACAAGACACGTCAATCGGATCTGTAAACCCGTTACTATTTAACAATCCAATAAAAATGACGAGATAAATATAATTCAAAAAACACGAACAATATCGTTTGACTAGCTAATAAACAAACAACAGTCATATAAACAGAATGTATTGTTTATATTGGCTCTAACGAAATATAACAAACGCAAGAATTACATACAGGCTCGAAGCGAATTGTAAACAAATCAAACGATCAAATAAATTTGTATTATTCGGCGTAATTGCCGAAGAAGCCAATGCACATGTATATTTCGTGAAGCAACCCTCCCATATTCATTCCATATCTCTAAAATTTTACGACATTCCATCAATATTTGCAATGTATACTTTATTTTCGATTTAATTACTATCAATTTTATTCTATTGTAGGATTTAAATATCTATATTTGATTTTTTTATTCTATATATAATTTGTTAGAGATGCTTCTCGTAAATTAATTAAATTAATCTAAAAGAAATGAAGAAAATTTTTAGCGCTCTCAATGTAAAAGGTATTTAAAATATATATACTGCGTCTTTTAAATATATTTAAAGTTCACTAATCTTTTTGAAAATTTGCTTCAGTTGTCACGGATAATCAAGTCTTCGCGAATTGCTATGCAATTCTCGTGCTTTGCGCATCGAGTGGAACGAAAGGTTTGCTTTCAGCTGGAATAATCGCGGTTTTTACCTCTCGGTTAGAGGGAGGACCGGCGCTTTTCGCGAGAGCTCAACGTCAAACTTTGGCGGCTCGTCACGAAACTTTCGAAACATCGTGTAGCGGGTCCTGTTCGGATAACCGAGCTAACTTGCATCCCGATGTCCGCCGGGAATATTAAACGAATGCAGAGAAGCGAACTCTTGTATCCCGGGCTTCTTTCCGACTATCCTGGCTTCTTTCTCATCCGGCGCCTCTTCATCAAGAGCGTCTCAAAATGCGATGGTCGTACATTATTCGTGCAAAGCTCCTCTAACTTTTTTCAAACCAGTCCCGCAACGGGATCTTGCTATGCGCTGTCTGACACCGACGAAGTTTTTCCATCAGGCATGTCGGATCACGCGCGAACTACAATGATACTGTGAAAGAATACTACAGAGAAATATTATAAGAATTCACACAAAAGTTAAACTAGACATCGGGAAAGATAAACACAGTAAACATATGTAAAGCACAAATTTATGAAAGATTAGTGGCGCAAAAAAATTAATTCATGACACGTTAAAAAATAAATGCAATATTATTTGTAACAATTGTATCATTTTCAATAGATAATATTGCGTATATTTGGAAGAGGATCTTTTTTTTCTTCAAAACTTTAACAGAGTCAATAAAAAATTTATTTCATTGTCCGACTATATCATCTTCGATTCGGCGATCGACGCCGAAAATCAGTATATTTCCAGTTTGTGAATTTCGCTCAAGATTGTCGCGCGACGATGCACCATAAAAGAGGAGATAAAGGCGTCACAAGCAAAAAAAAAAGGAGGAGGAGGGACAAGGGGGAAAGGATAAACCGCAACGGGGAACGGCTTTCGAATTTTGCGGGCGAGGAGATGGTCGTCTATATTTACTGAGTTTGGCAGATCGCCAACAATAGCTGTTTCGCGTGAGTTATATATCTCACTCTTTCACGGCAACAAACATCCGTAACAAATATAAATGAATTATGTTCACGCGTACCGCTATTCGATACTTTACAGTTCTTCCACAGTCAAATCCGATTAGCTTGTCGTTGAGAGAATTCGCGGGAGAATTAGTCGCGAAGCTCTGGCGCCGCATAAATTTTATATCGCCGCTTGTCTTTGTCACGTGGCCTTTTTTGTCCGTTGTCCCGCGTTTTTTTGTTTCTTTTTTTGCATGATTTTTCGTATGTATATATAAGCGTCATTAATGCCTTCCACTTCCGGGTTTGATATGTTCGCATCGCGTTCAGATATTCACTAGTTATAATTCAGAGTTGCATCTGATTGTTCAACATTCTCAAATGTTTGACAAGTGTAAAAGATTATATGAGCAAGATCGAAAAATAAATAATATATTATACAATATTAAATTAATTAGAGTTTAGTTTCAAAATCGTGTAACTCGATCAAGAAAAAATCGTAGAAAAATTAAAAAAAAACTTGATAGGCAAAAGTTGTTGTGGTTTATGGAATTTGAATCGAATATTTCGAGAGAAATCTTTTTATCGAGCTGCAGAGTGTCAAAAATATATAATTTTAAGGAACAAAACAATATTTTATTCTTTAAAGCACAGAACAAGGCAGATAAAAAAAATTTTTTAAACCATCAATAGCGCGTTAAAATCGAAATTTCAAGTTTCAAAATGCTTTTTTAATTTTTTGTCTACGATGATTTTTCATCGAGCGTCAGCGGTTTGAAAATAACCCAATGTTTAGGGTATGAAGAGTGTTCCCTATTTTTTTATGATGTCAATATAATCAATAAACGTTAGCAGTTACATCGGCAATGTTCCCCTTAGAAAACGCGTGAGTACATGTGATAATTAACAAGGCGTAATAAGGAGCATTTTTTAAACTCAAACTTACAATTCATTTTATCCGCTTAAGCCGCTTGAGTAATAAACGAAATTGCGTGATAAATAAGAAAGGATTCGAAGCGATTTGGAAGCGAGGGTTGCTTCTGACACTCTCTTTCTCATTTGATAATTCCCTTTGCATTTCATTACCATTTCGATTATTCGATCGCCATTATGTACGATTGTCTCTCCTCAACTCTCTTTTAATGATCGCAGATATGTGTTTTGTCGATTTGTTATAAATTCAATAATGTATTTTGTATGCTATATAACATTCTGTATATAATTCTGTATATAACACTCTGTGAGTAATTTTTTTATGTATAATTTATTATTTAACAATTTAAGAATTAAATGTTGTAATATATATTACAATTGCCAATTTCTAAAATTGTATTTTGTAAGCAGAGATGTTTAGAGCTGCAAAATATTAATTTAAAAAAAATTATTTGTTATGTTATATTATATAGAAACACGATATAAGAGTTACATCTTTTTTTAGCAAAAACACCTTTGAGATCGTTGGTATACAATTGTCTTCGTACAAATATTCATATATGTGCAGAGAAAGCAAAGAGAATTCCATGAATCTTACATGATAAATTTAGTCTGCCTGGGAGAGGAATAGGGTTATCAATGTAACACTAAATTCTCAGGTGACACAGTTATATATTAAACTGATAATAATAAGAATAGTAGTAATTAAATTGACAGAGATTCTGCTATTTATTCTAATTTCGTGAAAGTGATTTCATAGCCATAAATCAATGATGTGTAACGTCCGAATAGCATGCGACTCCCTCGTAATAATATACCATGCTCGCGTCTCAAGTTAATATACTTAAATTACCCATAAATAAATCGAGATTGTGCAAAACTTTAATATTCAGATATATTTAGCTAAAAAAAGCGTCAAGTTTGATTTATTGTGAATATTTCGCACAGATAATATTGATAGCAAAAATCGCTTCACATGTAACTATCAGCTTCATATAATATGCAGCTTCACGTAATATGCACCAAATAATAACTATATATTATACTTGTGATTTAATTTATCGGAAACTCCTTATTTTTACGATCGCTAATTACTAATTTCTCATAAACTCTTCCTAGACATTACCATTGATTAAAAATGGATTCAGAAAGTATGCCGAAAAATCTGATATTAAGAGCAACAATGAAAGATTTCACATCTCTTCTATTAATATTATTAATTGTATCACAAAAAGAGTGTTCATCGATTCATATCGATGTATAATATAAATTTCGAAAGTAAGAGATATAAATGCAACGGCGAAACAGAGGATATTATCGGGGCCTATTTATAAACGCGTGTACACGCATACCTATTAATGTGGGCCGTATAGTCGATAGGGGGCAACGGGGGATTTGGTCGTTTCTCGCACGATGGGGTTCGACTAGCTGGCGCCGAGGTTTATCTCTCTACCCCATCGTCTCGGCCTATGCCGTTATAGGGTATAACGTGATTGCTAGAGAATAAAGGGAGAGGGTTTGTTGCTTGTTTGTCGCGCAAGTACCCCCTCGTCTACTGCAACAGCATCGTGTCACGAAAAACAACTCGCGATAGTTTCGCGACGCAGCTTTCTAAGAGGGACCATTATCCCGATTTAGCGGGTGGCTTTATTTATCTGCCAGGTGTAACCTTTGTACGCATCCAGGTATCCTTCGTAGAGGAAAGGTGAAATTGTATGGCGATAGAAAGTAGAAAAGAGATTGTAGTTTGACGATATAAAATATCACGCTCTCCTCTCGTGCCAGGACAAATTTTGAAAGATTTTGAGGTCGAGTGTAGAAGCAAAAAGCCAAAATACAAAGCATTGTTAGTATTGATCGACCGTTTTTGTTCGTATCTTGTAAAAAATCTTTGCGAATTGTATATTTCTATTATTATATCATTTATCTGTGTATTAATTTATCTATATTTATATATGTTAAGATATATGTCTTTCCAAAAAAATCATCTCGCTGTTTTAGCCGTGTTTTAATTACCTACGAGATTATCACTTTATTTTATCATTAACACTTTAAACGCGGCCGCACGCTTTTGTTGCAAAATATCATTAACGCGCCGCGTCCACAATCAGGAGACACCTATAATTATTATCCCCGTCAACTCTTTGATGTTCTTTTTTTCGTTATGTGGGGGAAAAATCGGCGCTGTGTCGCGCGCGGCGAGGGTGGACGACGGTTTGTTTGTAATTGCAGTCTCTCTGACCGCGATAGAGGGATGCTGGATCCGGCATGTAAAAGGTAAGTATTAATCAGCGGCGCACGAGATAGATCGACGTGGCGGAATTAATGCATCCATAGGATCGGCGGCGCGCCGCTTGCGTCTACGCGAGGGATTTTAGGACGACACGAAGTGTACGCGCCGGATTACGGAATGTGGATTATGGGTGAACGGGTCGTTAAATAGCCCGTAACCATAGCCGGGGCTTCGACGAATAAAGATCCGTTGGCCGTTACGACGTCGAACCTTATTATCTCCGTTCGTACGCGCGTCTGGGAGAGATTCGCATCAGGCGGACCGCGCCGGTTATTATTGGGGATCCGAGGTATTAAAGGCTCTCCTCGGGGTATCCGATCTTCTTATATTCAGCTACTCCCTACGTCATACTTAAATACAATATTTCGGCCGACGCGTAATCCTCTTACGGTAGTATCCGCGCTCGTACCGCGCGGAAGTCGATGCGGCGGTCGCTTGTTTTGTTCCTTATTGTAATCGATTATTTGTACGCCCGGATAATTACAATACATACCGCCGGGGAGAAAATCATGTGAACGAGAGCTCGCGCAATTTATATGTAATATTTCAGTGAGAGAGCATGTAATCCTCTTGCGCCAATTGAGTGGCTGTCACTCGACTGTGCTAACAATGTATTAATAAATACCTTCGATTTTGTATCCGTACAGTGGAAGTTTCATATGCATATTTTGTATAGAAATAAAAATTCAAATATATTAGTCGTGTATCCGGATAACTTTTTTTTTTTAAACTCCAGATTTTTTTATAAATTTATCGAATTTTTTCATAAAAATTTTACCAAATGTCAATTTTTTTCTCTATTATTTTTAATAAGTATATACGCGTATTTTGTATGGAAATAGAAATTCAGATATATTATTCGGATATGCGAATAACTACAGATTCCTTTTTTTTTTCCATCAAATTTATCGATTTTTTTCATAGAAATTTTACCGAATGTCAGTTTTCTTCTCAATTACTTTTTTAATATAAAATATCTTTCTCATCGAATTAAGATCGTCCATCCGACCGTCTGATTCAATTCTCTTTCACGTGTTTTTTTTTTCGCGAAGTAATTAGGGCGAAAATTAAGATCCTAATGAAAAGAGTAAAATCATTTAAAAGCGATCCATCATCCGTGAATATGTGCGTATAATGACGGCCACGTCATAACGATCATGATATTATTTTATTTTACAACGCTAGTCGCGCCGATACCGAACGATGGTGCTTCATTAGAAATTAATTCGACACGACCGATCGATTAACAAAACCAATTTAATCGGCACTCCGAAAGCGCGGATGACCAGTTCTATTAATTGGCGGAATAATCGGATCACAAGGGATTGTCGGATAACGGTCTGCTCGCAACGTATTACTTTCAATGATAAGCTCCGTTACTGTCTGTCAAATCGATATCTTATTATCATCAAATAACTATATTTTTAATCTAAGATATAATCACGATGAGGTATTTAAATTGAAACTTACCACATTCCAAAGAGTTGAAAGAGAGTAAGAATTTAGTCTTTGTTAAGACTAAAATGTATCCTTGTGTCGATTTCTGATTCGTTTTGTATTTTTCAATAAAGAGCGTATCAAACAAGAATAATTTGTAATCAGCCTATTCAGCTGTTATATTTATTAAAACAAACAAAACATAAAATGAATTTAAATTAATATTAACCATGATTAAAGATCGCGATCTTTATAAATATCGGTAGTAATTTCACATATCCTGTTGCGAGTGAGATTACTATCGACTTTAATTAAAGCAAGAAAATAAATTAATTCACAAAGATGAGTCATATTCCGCCGTTAATATTAAACGTCGAACGAATAATCGATTATTCAATTTACAAGTTTATCATTTATCGATAACGAGAATGATAAAGGCTTCCTCATAGCGGGGACTCGGACTGAAGAAAAACGAATGTATCGCAGAGTATTAATTACGCGGACGTGGTTATAAATAATTCCCATTGGATCGGTCGATCGTTTTGAATTGCAAGAATGCCCCGTTTTGATATCATAATACATTATCATATATTATATTGACCAGAGCCGTCTCTGGATAATATAGTCGCGCCGTTGCAAAGTTTAATTAAAGCAATGATCTAGCTCGAACTATCATCCAGCAAGCAATTCGCGCCAATTGTATCATTGAGCTAACTATAGTAAACGTGTTGCTCTATTTAATCGAGGCATGTACTAGTTTAGTACAGTTCTATTGACATCGCTAATTTTACACTGTGCGTCACTAAATTGAAATACAAATCACATCGTCATCTCTTTAATAAATTAGAAAGAAAATTAATTTATTAGAAATGAATTTACACCTATGTAATTAAAAGGCTTCCCGTTTCAAAACTTTCCCTAAGAAAGATCGATTCTAAATTACTTAAAATATGATAGTTTTCAATTTTGGGAATTTATATATTATTTTTAAAGCCAAACCAATTTGATTTTCGCTTCACCTTCGTAGTTTCTCTCAATATACTTTTTTTTTTTTTTTTTTACAATATTACGTACACGTCACATCCTTCGACATCTCGGAGAATGTAAATCTGATGGGATCGTGATAGTTTGGCGTGACGAGAACTGAAGGGCAACGTCGGAACGAGGTAGATTTACGTGTCGGCGAAATAGTTCACGCAGAAATGACGAGGGGCTGATCGATGCGTAAGAACTTACCGTAGAACCAGCATTGCTTCTCGCCGAAGCGGGGCCTCAGGAACGTGTATTGCGGTTGAGCCGGGAGATGGTCCAGAAGGGCCGCCAGTCCGGCGACCAAGAGGGGCCCACCCCAGGCGTAACAGGCATAGACCCTGAGCCTGAGGGTCTCCTGACCTTTCTCCAGGCTAACCGGTCGCAAATCTCTGAAAGCAAAGAAAGGCGAGGTTAGCGAAGAGTGCACTGATCGCGAGGAGAATATATGGGCGTTGTGAGGTATATGGTGTAATAAAATATCGAGGCAACCGCGCGTATCCGTTCCTCTTTTCCATCTGTGTGAGAATGTTTTTTTTCTGTTCAGAACATAATAATAACAACAACAATAAGCTAAGATTATTATTATTATGAGAAAGTAGTGGATTGTAGATACAGATAAAGCTACACATAGTCAGATTACGTAATCCGTCGTTTTATAAAATGTCTAGGGATTTTATAAAGCGCGGTCACATTCTCGTTGCGTTTGCGGCGAGTCGCTTGTTAGCGTTTTATAAAAAGACTAAAATTCTTGGCCAGATTATAAAATATTTCATTTTCAACCGTGATTTAAAAATGTGACCACATTTTATAAAATGCCTAGACGTTTTATAAAACGAGGGATTGTGTAATCTCGCTATGACATATCGATCAATCGTCATAGTTATTAAAATAAAAGATTAATTGCGCGAGAATTCAGAGTTTTCACTCGTAGCGGACTGAATCGTAAAGCTTTATCATTGTCTGGCTAGTTTAACGTCGCTATAACGACACTCGCGGTAGGGAGATGAACGTTGGGGCTTAGCAGGTGAGGGGTTGTTACCCGTAAATCGCACCCTATCGGTATAGCGACGTTACCGTGAACGACGACACGGCAAATGTCGACTATCGTAACCAGCGTGTCGTAACAAGTGAATACAAGAGGAAAGAAATGAAGTTTAAAATACGAATCAAAGTCGATTCTGTCGGTTCTTATGAATAAAGAATATTGATTCAAATGTAGATATATTAAATTTTTCATCGAAATCATGCTGCAATATTTGACGATTGCATTAATCGGTATAAAATAGACAAAGATACCCTACTAATAATTACGAGTTGATGAATTGTCACAATTTTCTCTTAAAATTATGATTATTATTATCTTGATATTATAATTAATTACTTATTAAAAATATATGTTGAGAAACAAATAAATATAATACACATGTTATATATTGGAAATATATTTGAAAGATTTATAAATAATGTATATCCTGCGAGATATATCTTTAGTTCTTCCCGTAGAGATAGAATTTTTTATAGTGAACAAATTTTATAATGTACTCTCTCGTTAGCGCAATTCTTTTAACGTAGGTAAAATTTTATATAATTTGCGATATACGCATAGAGGAAAAAAAAAAAATACACAAGTTACATCAGTGAAAGCTTTGTAACTAAATGACACGAGTTAGCGCAGACAGGCATTCTCATTTAAATATTCTCTTTGTACATCCGGTCTGAATCAACCTATTATATAAATTTTTACCGAGTTAATCCGGATACGTATACATACACCAGTGTGTATTGAAATCATTGGAAAGTAAAAGTAGGAACAATTTTTAGATTCGGTCGCGTTTTCATATATCACATAATTTTCTGACTCGCAGATAATAAAATGTACTTGTGTACAACAATCGCGTTACATATTATTATGTCTCTATTTTACGTTTGTTGAATGTATAATTGTTAGCATATAACATTATATAAATAATAGAATTTGCAATTACGTGAAAAGAGATATCATGATAGTCTCATATATCGGTATGAATATTAATGGCAATGCGAATAATATACAATTTATAATTACAGTGTATTATTATGCGACACATACACGTGTATATGTCTCTGTCTATAAAATACACTTAGGTTGAAAATTTACATATTACATCCCTCTTATTATTTTTGTCTTTCTCTTTTTCTCTCTCTCACTTTTCATTTATAAATTTTTTTTGCTGATTAATTTAAAATCTATCTTTTATCTTTTAAGCGAGAAAAATATCTTTGCGTCAATATAGCCTTGGAGTATAAAAGATTATTTTAACAGAAAAATTTAATTTAAGATACAAAAAGATGTTTAAAAAAATTGAAAGGTAAGCAGTGGAAGATATTCATTCAAGTTTTCACGAAAAAATTTCAAGAAAGGATTCGCTTTGGCAACCGTGGATGAAAGAAGTTCTTATTTGATTACAGAAAGTATACTTTTCCCGCGCTATATCAGAAGTTCGCGTTGATGCTCTATTCTAGGTCGCGATGTTCCGATACGATGAAGATGTCCGATCTACAGGAAATCTACATGAATGCATTCCACCGAGAAGGAGAAGAATGACGGGTGGATACCTCGGGATACTAATTTCGTAGTGCCTGCACCTCATTTCCGGCATCGCTAATTAGGCATCGCCACTGTTGGCATGCGCCATCCTCTCGTCCTTTCGCTTCGGTCGCTGCTCTCCGTAAGAGAGAGAGAGAGAGAGAGAGAGAGAGAGAGAGAGAGAGAGAGAGAGAGAGAGAGAGAGAGAGAGCCATCGAGAAAGGGAGATGATATACGCGCGCGTGGGAGACCGCGACGTCTCGCTTCGACGTCGTCACGGCGGCGCCACGATAATTTCTCAACCTGACCATCGCTTCCTGGTGAAGCCGGAGGCATTCCAAGACGACGCGGGATCGGGGAAAAACGACGTTAACTATCCGTCGTGGTCGAGAAAATTAGCGAACTGTTAGGATTTACATGCGGGAGTCGTTCGTACGCGTGGATGCGTTTCTCGCTGCGCGACCATGCGTTTATGCGTGTGAGTAAGTTAATAGTTAACCGAGGATATAAGGGTCTCCGAGGAAAGCGATTATGCGAACGACAGGATGACTCGCGACCGAAGTAGGGGATTTACCTTCTCTCGGGCAACTTTGTCTTCTGCTCTCGATACACAGATCTCTCGTCGAGCGCGGAGGAGAGATGCGAGTTATTTTTGCGATATAATGAATCCTCTTGAAGTGAAGCCTCATTTAAACGGAAAACGTTGTACTGTCACAGAATATACTGTAATTATATCTCGTGCTTGGCCGGCCAAAGAGTCCCGGAGAGCACACGCATGTGGAGGTTTGTAAAACCGAGATAACGAAGTCGGTTATTAAATAGACGTTAGGTAGCCATTGTTAATCTTTTGATCCTTCGTAACAACTATTGTGGAGTCTATATGAGGGTCTTGTTACGATCTTTTTTTTTTCTTCAAGATATTACTTCCTTCTCGTAATACGCAGCAGCAGCTAAGAGATAATAACATTGCTATGCAGATTATTAGTAAAAAAATATCCTATTACGCGGTTTAAGATTTATTTTAAATTAACGTCGATGATTAAGTATTTTATAATATTTAAGAAACAAATATATGTATACATATATATATATATATATATATATATATATAAAGCATATTTGAAATCATAGAACTAATATCGTAGCCACATAAATCTAGAATGACATTCTAAATCTACATTCGCGCAAATTCCATTTCTCTTCTTTCTTGCGTATTATATAGACAGTTATATATAACTCGAAAGTTACTTTGATCTTTTTCACTCCCTTCTCGCGAATAGTCCACTTTTAGATAGACTGTAAAGACAATACGAAAGCACGAAATTGAAACGTTTAATAATACATAAAGGCAAATCGCCGACAAGTAGATTAGTTTGTTAGAATCTTTGCGCTGTATGATTCCTGTGTTCGAAGCTCATATTTTATCCCCTTTCGCTCTATCTTTCCGAGCGCCGTGCGTTTAAACAGCCCAGACATAATGCCGGCGTACTGTGTCTCTCGTTGGCCGTAGAAGCTAAGAGCTCCATATTTATCTCCCCGATATGGTAATTATACGGATGGCAATTAGCGGCGGTGTCGGCCGTTAGAGATACCCGCCAAACTCGGTAGTGTCTCGTGGAGAATGTATAATATGACGGGAGAGAGAGAGAGAGAGAGAGAGAGAGAAAGAGAGAGAGGAGGTTCGTTACGCGGAAGATGGACACAAAGATATTATTTATTACGTTGACATTTTGCATTAAAGCGGAAAATAATTTCGCCATAAAGTGATAAGCGCGAAGATACCTGTTAAGGATGTTTTGGGGTACAATAGTAGCAAAAAAAACTGTCAAAATTAAAAAAAATATATATTTCTTACCTGTTTAACTTGTTTGAAAAATCAAATAATTCGGATTATAAAAAGAATTAAAGTATCACAAAATAATATGGTTTTTAACATCTTCGTAAAAGAAAATAGTTATAATTGATATTTTTTCTAATTTATGACAAAAATTTTTGATCTTGAATACCCTCTGAAATCAATTGCAAGAAAGAAAAAGGAAAAAAAAAATGCAGAAAGACAGATAATATTTTTCTACAATTTTTAGTAAATAACTTTTAAACAAGTAAGTGGATCTAAATCAAGTGTTTTGCATAAATATTTATTAAAGATTTCTTAATATATGTGAAAATTTTTATTTCGTTGGCAATATTTTTCCCTTGCCAAATTTGTCAATAAGTGTACGATATATACGATTTTCCATAAGAATCAATACTAACTTTAAATTTAAATAATTTCCAAACCGTTAAGAGAACTGTGCGCTCAGATTTTGCACAGATACTAAGAAGAAATAATAAAACAGTCTACGAAATTTTCATGCTTTTGTCAGTGTTCCGACATATGACACATCCTTAAAGTACGAGTTAGCTCGATTAATAAGCAATATTCTTGTTATATAATATTCTCTCTCTCTTTTAAGCCTTAAAAAAAAAAATGAATGTAAGATATTTTTTATTTATTTCAATGCGCTCTTTATACATCTTACGAAAACATCTCTACATTCGCGCGTAAATCCTATTATACGAAAGTAAGAGATAGAATATACTGAGAACTTCTTTAAAAGACATCAACAAAAAAAAAATGATTATCGACAACACTCGAGAGTCTCTCGAGAATCTCTCCTCCCCCCTCCCCCTTCCCCATAATTCCTTCGAAAAACGATAGTAGCGGAGTGAATTTTATCATTCGAGACGTATGGAAAGTAAGTTACACTTTATTGAAAAGTTTCGAGAGCTCTTAAGCACGCGGAAACTTTTCGTTGAGATGCGAAAACGTTCGACTCAACGGATCCTTCACCCTTCATTCATCGTTGATCGAGACATCCGTCTATCCTTTGTTCCCTCATTATCCCTTTACGTGTCCTCTTAATCTGAACATCAATCGGTCTATATCCTTCTATATATTCGTCTAGCTATTTATTAATGCTACCGCTATATCGCCAGTGGCACGTTTTATTCTAATATAAATCAAGAAATTTTACAGTATAATAAATTTCAAGATTCATTTTACGAGACTCTCGATTCAATGAGTAATTTATGCAAATCTATGCGAATTCTTAGTAAAGTATCTAAATCTTCTGATCTATCTGAGTCATATCATAAATATTTTGCTATGTAAAGTTTATATATTTTGTGCATATTTTAATGCTATAAATAAATAATTAAAAACGTCTTTATTTCAGAAATTTTATAGACGTTAAATGTTATCACACATGACGTCAATTTCTTCATTATATCGTCGAGTGAGTAATTATTTGCGAGATTAAAATTGTAATCGCGCGTCGAAGATATCATGCTAGCACTTTTTATGATTCATCTAGTTCGTAAGAGCAATTAAAAACATCCTTGTTGACTAAACGTCGTCCCTGAATCTCCAAACGTATGAAATAGAGACGAGACGATAAGTATTACGTTGATTATGACGAGTATACAATGGAACGGGGATCTAAGAAATCGACCTCAATTAGTAATAATCAACGAACGTGACAATTTACGTTCTTCATACGCACCGCATTCTCTTTCGTCGGGTGAAAATTTCGCGAAAATACGATCTCCCGTATCGGAGACGCCGCAAACGCTGGTTGCTCCTGATGTATATCGCTGTCGGCTCGATTTCCGGATAATCGATATTGCACTTCCGGAATTAAACGTCGATTACGGAGACGAGAAGGAGGATAATGATAGAGGGGTTCGCCATTGTTGCCGTGAAATACCCTCGCCCTCGTTCTTACCCCCCTTCTGCTTTCTAGCTTCTATACTCATCCACGCGATCGCTCTTGAATGCCGTTCTGTTACCGCGGCCAGAGCGCGTCGATAGTAATTCGAGAAGTAGGAAGAAGATATTAAGAATTTTCGCATCGAAGAAAAGGGTTCTGGAACGCTCTCTAGCGTGGAATTCCTTATATTTTTAAATTATATAACGTTCGGTGGATAAATTCCATGCGGAAACGTGCTTCATATAAGTGCGAGGATAGGTAGACCGTAAAATATATCGCATAACTTCCCCGGGGAAGAAACATAATATATTCTCCGTTAGAATAATCAATAAGACTATATACATAACTATAAGACATAAAAGTTTATTATTTCATTATGTGCATTTTCATGTTTCACGTTGTGTTTCATTATTGTTCATGAATAACGATTAAAAATTTATTCTGTAATATTATTCTTAATCATACTATTAATTATCTTAATGACAGAATCTCTCGTCTATAATTTTTAAATCATATATATTCTATTATATCTACACGCGAATATATATATATATATAAAATTGAATTTGCGTGAATCATGCTACAATATTTTGAAGCGGTCTAATCGAATCGAAGTTGCAGCGTTCGCCTCTATCGCAGCATCACGGAATGACGATGATTATCGGAAGGTTTCTCACGTGTGTCGTTACTACTTATCGCGTGCGGCACGAACAGCGAACTTTCTTGCTCGGCAATAAGTGGCCTCAAGCGCCTTCTTCGCTCTCCTTCTCTCTCATTACGCCTCGAATCAATCGATGGGTTCTCAACAACAGTCGGGGATACAAGAAGAAGGCGTTGCCGGGGCTTATTTGGCGATCATGGCAACAGCTTCGACTTCCGAGAGGAACAAGGAGAATCGCGATCCGCCCGCAACCTACGCACGCGAGGTAGGTGAAGATTCGAAAAATATCGGAAATGCACAATCCGGAATGCACAAATGTATAATCGAGATTTCAAATCGCCTCTTGCACGAGTTATTCTTTACGTTACACCTTTGTATTCTAAACAAGATAAACATACTTGTAACTAACAAATTTTATTCGTCAATTATTTTCGTAAGAGAAAAAACTGTCAAAATTAAAAAAAAAAATATATTTCTTACGTTTATATTGTTCGAAAAATTAAATAAATAAATCCGGATTATAAAAAGAACTAAAGTATCACAAATTAATTTTAACGTCTTTGGAAAAGAAAATAAAAAATTATAATTAATTGTTCCTAATTTATGACAAAAACTTTTGACCGTGAATATATCTGAAATCAACTGTAAGAAAAAAAGGGGAGAGAGAGAGAGAGAGAGAGAGAGAAATAATTTCAAATCAATACTAACTTTAAACTTAAATAATTTCCAAACCGTTAAGAGAATTACACTCAAGGTTTGCACAGATAAGAAATTCAGAAGAGATAGTAGAAGAGTCTACAAAATTTTCATGCTTTCGTCAATGTTTTGACATATACATCCTTAAATAAACATATGAAGTAAAAACAATCTCGTGAAAAATACAAATAATATAATAAAATATAAAATAGCATTTTCTTATTCTTCAATTTTTTGAAAAAGAGAAGTTGTAATAAAATAATTTAATACGTTTATGATTGTTCACTTAATTAGTATTGATATTTCAGAACATTTCTGATCGTTGCCCCCTTCACTTATAAAGATTGTTTTCGATTCTTTTAAATACGATCTAATGATCTCGGGGGATACCTGCAGCGTATGTACCCGAGTGATATGCGTCCTTGGCATAACTGGTTCGAGGAATGCCATTGCATAATCAGAAACTACATAAGACGAGAACACATAGGAAGTCCGATCTCTTCGATGTTTTCCAACTTTAACGTATCACGAACGAAGCCGACAACGATTGTGATGATAGTCGCGACCTTGGCAGACGTATAGACGCACGAATAATGCGTGGGATATCGTAAAAATAAATGTTGGTGGAATTTATGAAATGTATTCTCTCGATCAAACGACAAATCGAAACCGTATATTTTTATCATCCACGCAAAAGCGACGTAGATTTGAAAATTTCGAGAATGTTGGTTTGCAACAATAGATTTTATATAATAGATTTATGATAATAGTATTTTTAAATGCCGATTTAAATAAAAAATATAGAAAAAAAAACAATCTTTGTTTATCCTTTGAAATATGTATGCAAAGGGTATCGTAAAAATAATTTTATTAGGTAATTTATAATTTACGAAAAATAAATAAATCTATATTAAACTAATGAGATCTTATAAATGATCCTGAAATAAATTATCCTCTCAAAAATCGATATTTAAATTGAAAAGTAAAAATAAAATGGGAATTATATGAATTCTACATTATACATCGTATTAATAAAAAAAGTCGTTTGATACGTATCTATGTAAAAAATGAAATAATCGGCTTTTGAAGTGTATATAATGTGGTGTTTAGGTTGCCGGCAACCATTATAGAACACATGCTATTTTCTCGTCTTTGCATAGATAATCGTCGGAAAAAAGAGAATGCGTGATATGCTGCGATATTATGAAAGGAGTAGAAGGCAATTCCGCAGTCGATATGCGGATTTTATATCGCGAACAAATCGAGGAGGGTAGCCGCAGGGGGTGCCACGATGTCTACGAGGCAACTTGAGAAGTCGTTCCGATGATAGTCACGGGAAGTTGTCAGGTGTTTGTTGACGTGGGGTAACCGAGGAAAACGACGACAAAGACGGTGGCGAGGAAGGATGGGAGAGCCGTTAAGAGGGCATACAGCCAGAGATGGTAAAGTCGCTAATGGAGGAAAAACAGGAGGGACCAGAAGGAAAACAAACACCGAGAGTTACCGGAGCGACGAGCTCCGGTTCTCCTCTTTCGACCAGCGTTTGTCCTGCTACTAGAGCGTCGACGTCCGAAAAACAGGGGGATCGAAGCATCTTTTATATTGTCACGTGCGATCCGCCAAAGTCCCTTCCGGATAAGATGGATTGTCAATATTGTAGTGCTTTTTGAAAATATTATTACAATATGTCAGAAAGAACTACAATCGAATTCGCTCTTTTGCGATACAAATCGTTGAGATGTAAATCAGTTAAGAGGAAAGTTAATCGGCTTTAATTACAAAATTTATGGCTTTTTCTTTAAAAATTTTCCCTTGTAAAAATACAATAAATATACTTGGATTTTATATATAAAAAAATTACCTTACATATAATTTTTTATAAGATTTTAATGCTTAAAATAAAATTGCTTTCGAATACCCTTAAAAAGTATGTGATAAAAATGTGATTATTAAGAATTAACATTGTAATAATTTAATTTTAATTTTCCAATTGCTCTAAAAAAAAAAAATCGAATTAATTAATATAGCCAATTTTCAGTTATGAAAATGTACTATTAATTTCCATTTCGAATCAATCTCCTTTTACGAAATATAATAATAGATCTCTTTAACTATCTTATTTTCAATTAATTGTTCTCGATTTATTACCGATCTATTTAAGATATATATTATTGAGAATAGACCTCTCGCGCGGCGCTATCGATTTTCTCTTGTCTATTTAGCAGCAGACGAATATAGAGAAGCCTGCGCAAACTCTGAGTCCGGGAGAAAGGAAATGAAAGACATAGCTCATCGAGATCTCGATTCATCGAGTACAGCTGGTTTTCGCGGAGGGGGAAACTCGAAACGTCATCCCGCGTTATCCTGGACAAGGGTGAGAATTTATGCGGTGTCATTCTCTCGTCTCTCGGGGCGCGCGCCAAACATCGATCTTCGAGAACAACGGCTTCCCATCCTCTTATCAGAGATGTAAAATCGTTCGGGCAACTGGCATAGATCTATACGTATAATGTCGGAGCGCGAAAATCGCCAATTTATGATCGCGTTTTTACGATCTGAGATTCACGGCCGAGCGCATCAGTCGCTTCACAATATCGCGTCTTTTTCGCCATAGATAATATTCAGCGCAATTTGTAAACCTTATTAATACTAATGCGCGAAGTATAAAGATATTGAAGTAATCGATATTTTTTTTAGTTTACATATTATAATTAAAAATCGTGATAATGCGTGATCTTAGAAATTTATTCGAAAGAACTAAGGCAGTGTGTGTATATGTGTAACATATATTAGTTACAAATTAATGTTTTTTACAATATTTTTACATGCAGCTAACATGCTTTAAAAATGTAAAATATTAAATTTAATTGCCTTCAAAATATATCCGTATTTCCAGAGAGAGAGAGCTTACGAAATTTCATATAATTAGCTATGTTATGTAAAAAGCGCAGACACAAAACAGACCCCAAATTCTACCCCTCGTTATTCCTGCATGTCTGCTAACGACACGCAACACAGACAGTTTTTGTTTAACCCTGAACTTGGCCATGTGTTCTGTATTATGTCTCTTTTTCTCTTCCTAAACTTGTATAATTTTCTCTTTATATTTTATTTTATATTATATTTTTGTGATTTTATGCGATAAAAACATTGCGTTTTAAGCGTTTTACATAAATTCTTTTATAGTTCTCGATATCCACGAATCAGTAATATCTTTTTCTCTCAAATTCTCTTTAATATTATCCAGTTTGCTGATAGAAGTAGAACGGAAGGGCGGAAGAAAATATGAGAAAAGGCAGAGAAGGTAGAAAAGCAAGGAAGGAAGGAAGGAAGAAAGGAAGGAAGAGGAAGGAAGGAAGGAAGGAAGGAAGGAAGGAAGGAAGAATGCACTCTGGGGCACGGCTGATTGTTCGGTGGTTCTACGAGTGGTTATCTGCAAATGAAGGGCCGCAAATGCGGAACAGTAGAGAATACGGGAGTAGTTGCGGGCGCATCGTCGAAGTTTATAGCGGATGGCAGGAAGGGTCGAGGGAGAGAGAGAGAGAGAGAGAGAGATTCGTCTGCATGACCAAACGAGAAGGATGGCACCAGAAACGGCGCGACGACGATAGTTTGTTCGCATATAATTCGATCGGCTGCGGAATTATTGTCGTAAAACGGCTTTTTTTACGCGGAATTGCCTGTCTAGCGTCTGTTTCCTCGTATTCTCGCGAATTTACCCTGTTTTACTTCGTTTCCTCTTATACCGCGAGAATATAATGTCCACAGTTTCCAACTGTGTGATAGTTTCGTCTCGATTCCCCGCTTCCGACCAAAGGGATAATTATTTCAATCTTGTTTAGATTCTGTTACGAATATCGTGGAATGTGGTATAGATTTCCTTGATGGGAACAACTTTCCAAGTGATTTGACTATCGATTTCCGGTATGGTGGATAGTCCTTTATTAAGTTTACTTTTACGATATGAAGCGACAAGAGTGATATTAGATATGAGATATTTAAAAGAAATATTTAAAAATGCTTGAGAAAAATAAAAATAAATTCTACAGCTAAAGTATTTAATTTGTGTATTAAGCGCATATGTTTCGCGAAATTAATATAATTTATCTTTAACTTTGATGTTATATATATAAGTTCTATATTATTCTTCCAATTCTTTATACAATATTTCATATTGAAGATTATAAATTTTTCGCAGTTTCAAAATATTCCTTTAAAGCGGAAAAGAAATAAAGAGTTCAGAGAGACTGTTTTCGACTAGAGAAAGTTCTCGGAACTGCGCAGCGAGATCGAAGAATCGTGCAGATACCGGTGAACAATGGTCTAATAAATCTGACGTTATTCTTGCGGAGACACTCGTGTAAATCCTAATAAATTTCCGCAATACCGCGGAAACGGATGAGAAGATCTTTTTATCTACAATTTCAGAAAGAAACGCACGACACTAGAATGCCTGTCACGACGGAGTGTGACAGACATGTGATAGATTAGCGTTAGTTCGGGCGTTATAGATTTATCATCGACACGATCAGTCTGAACGGTGACAATCTTGTCAGCGATGATTGTTAAGGAAAATCGGCTTCCGGCCAATCAGCGAGGCACGCGCGCGCACACATATACATCGGTTTTGCGGGTTAGCATGGTAGTCTAATGGCCATTTACACTATCCGCCAATGTAAATGGGGGGATCGAAGGGTGAGTGTTCGAGTTGAATGGTCCCCCCATCAAAGGACCCCCCTTCGACATCTAGTCGATCGAGCCACATCGCTCCTGTGGTCAGCGTCTCATGCAGGATCCGTTTCTCCTAAATTAGACTGATAACTAATAAAAGCGAGATTGATAGATTTGATGAAGCGGTTTGATGAAGTATCCATCAGTGTCTTATATATTGATTTGTGACTTTTTCTTTATACGAATTGCAGTTTTTTTTTAACAAAGATTATTTTATTGTTTACGGCATAAATAAAAGATATTTCAGTAAAAATATCCCTTTTTACGATTACAAATAATTAATTTCTCAATGTAAACTACCTATTTCTCTTTTTCATCTCGCGACGATTGAACAATATAAAAGTCTAAAGATATTAATTCGCCTTTATAATTATTCCGTAAATAGTGAGAGTTGCAACTTATGTTTTACATCGGTGTTGAGAATTGTTGTTCGCTTACTTAATGTAAGGATACTCAGTGTGAAGATACTTAAGGTAAGAGTGCTGCTTTATCGGAGTCGCATATTAACGAGCACTTGCACCATTTCGACTTCCGCTCCGCTGAGCTTCCGTGCTCCATCGCCGATGGTAATGCCACGTGGGCGGCTAAGGAAGATCGGGAAGAGTTACGAGCGTAAACGAGAAGGGTGTCGGTACGGGGTTTATATACGATCCGTGGCCGTTGCAGCAACCGTGCGGACCGAGCTTTACGAGCGATAAAACCAAGGACGGGGAATCGACCGTCGGTGACTTCCCGCCGCTTTCCTCGCTTTTTGCTGAGCGCATCGTCGTGTCGCAGCTGCAAATCATCCATCGCGAAAAGATGATGGAGAGGCGAAAGTCGAAATGATAATGTGCTTGCGTGTATCTTTTTTCGATAAAAAAAATGCGGTTTGAAAAATACGGGTAGATTCGCTTGAATGTCGAATAATATGGCATCTTCATTTGAAAAATCTTTAGACATCGATTGTGAAGACGCGATTGAAGAGATTGTTTTTGATTCAAATAAATAAATAATTTGAGCGAATGTGTATCATAAAAAAAATTAATTAATCGTATAAAACCGAGGCGAATACGGAGATAGGAAATTTTTCTTCCAAAGTATTTATTAATTTCTCTTTGAGATTGTAAAAACGTCGTTCAAGAAAGTCGAATGCAAGAGCATTCGAGAGCATAGTAATTCAGCATAACATGCCGCGGACTGTAAGTACCCATTAGCATATACAACTCCAAGTGCATTTAAATGGCTTCGTAAGATATAAGTTGAAGAAACGCATTAGTTCGAATGACTTTCAATAAACGATGCTGAGATGATCCGTGCGTATCGATTTTTCATTTTGCATCTCGATCGAGATACATTTCTCCGACATATCGTACGTTCACTACGAGTTTGGAAATCGACAAAGAACTTAAAATGCAAATATTAAAAGAAAGATCAGATAACTTGATTGCAAATTATAAATCAATATTATTTTATATACAAAATGCTTGGAAAAGTGCATCAGAAATTCAACAAAACAGATGTTCGCCAACATCAATTAATTTATATTTATGAAAATATATATATGTAAATATAAAGCAGATTCTTTATATAAATTCAGCTATGAAGTTTTTTTTTTTTTTATAAAACGTCGACTTTTATAATAATTCGAGGCTTTTTAAAAAAGTTGAAAAGACCCGATTTTACAACATATAATATGTATAGAATATTATTAGATGTAAAATATGAAATTGGAGGAAATTTCGTTTCTCCAAATTCGCGAATAAAAATTAATTTAGATTCCGTATACGATAAAACACGATACGATGTTGCGTAATTCAATATTGTGTAACAGCGGTGAATAAATCCATGTAACCATTGGTCCATTTGGTCATTTGGAAATCCAGATGTATCCAGATTGTCTACTATCGTGGGGTGGTCCCGCAAATGAAACGAAGAAAGGAGAACGCCGATCCAGGTCCGTTTCGCGATTCGTCTTTACGAGCGACGGCGTCTGTCACGAAAAGAGATTACGGCTCCTCCCCGCCCCCGCATTTAGCGGATGCGCAACTTTGGCGGTCGCAGTTTGCTCACCATTAGCGAAACGTCGGGCCGGATGAGAAACCGGCGCCGTGCCGCGTCGGGACGGTCGTGTCTGATCGGCGGCCTCCCTTCGGAGTGGAATAATTGCGCGAACCATTAGGCCTGAATCCGGCTTAGGAAGCGACTTCTCCGAAAGCCGGGGTACTATTCGGAGCTCCGATAGGAGAGAGAAAGAGGGAAAGAGATTGTTATTGGTCGTCTACGTAGTACCGTCGAAGACGGGGGGTTTCGAGGCATCGCGCGACGGTAGGAATTATTTATCGGAGGAATTATATTCCATATAAAGCCGCGGAACCTTCCCCCACATCACGCCAAGCTCCTTGTTACGCATTCATGTGACCTTCGTGTTATTATAATTTCACGTCGAATTTGCCAAAGAGTAGGATACCTTCTCGTGCGAAACAATAGAAAACCTTTATATTTTTTGTAAATATATAAGTTGACTCTTTTAATAGTCTTTATGTTCTCTCGCATACATATCGAAACATTTAATATAGTACAATTTTGATAAAATCATTATTATAATTCGTATAGTTATTTTATTCAGTAATATTCTTAAACATTACTGTCAATTTGCATTTTCAATACTTGCTTATTATTTTAATTGTGAATACAAGGTACATATACTTTTTATTTTCATGTATGTATGATGTTCGTTTGATTTAAGATTGTTTCGTACATATTTTTGAAATATTAGGAATTTAAACCAAAATTGTACAGAATGTTCTTACATATGTTCAGAAACTTATAAAAAAATCCTGAGTCGATTCACTGAAGCGATTAAAAGTTATGACGATTTTAATTTGCAGCGATTTAACCCGATCTTATGGAAAACGTGTGACCACGTCGATTCAAATGGCCAAAACGAATGGAAATAATATTCAGAATTTGTTAAAAATTTACAGAAGTGTAGTTTATATATAAAAAAAAAATTCGATTAAATAATGTTTAACAAGTCCTGACTGGTTAAAATGATATTAAATATAATTCGATGAAATTGCTCATGTCATCCGATATATTCACTGTGAAAGTAGTTGAATTTGGGATATCGTCACTGCTAAAAGTCAATCATTTTGATTCACAAAATTCGGAAATTCTCAGTAATAAGGCAACAGAAATTCAGAAATACACTGTAGCTAAAGATTAAATTGTAATACTCCACGCAATTTCTCATACCAAAACTACATAATAAGTAGACATATTCATGAATATATCGAATTTCAGGTGCTTTTCGCTACGATTCTATCGTTTGACGACGCAGCAAATTCTCAATAAAATAAATTCTTCTTTTCTTCAGTTTCTCTATAATCGTAACAAAAATATAGCAGTACAAAAACAAGTGTTTTGGAGAACTTTATGAGAAAATACACACATAATAAAACGTGTGTATATTTATATATATATAGTACCTAAAAAAAATTTTCGACGGTAAACAGATTTTATTATCATCTTCTAAGAATAACGCTTCGCGCGAAATAAGAAAAATCTCGAGGGAAAAAGATTTTGCGAAAGGAAAAGCCAGGAGGAACGATGAATAGCAGCGGCGGAGCTTGCTAGGACGACCCCGTTACGCGTTTCGCCAGTCAATTAATTCCAAGCCGAGACTTTCTTGCCGATGTTCATATGTACGTACTTGAACCGTCCATCTGAGATGATGATTCCGAGTAAAGGTTTTTCCGAGAATCTCTGTGATGTCCGTTATCTGGCCGAGGCGGAAACCCGGCGAGACCGTCCCTTCTCTCCTATCTCATTTCTCGTTAGACACGCCGTCGAAGTCGTCGTCGATTAAAAATAACTACGCGCTAAAAATCACGAAACACCGACGAACGTAGTCGATCGCTTGATCGAGAATGCGACGAAAAAAATCGCGTTACTCACTCGTGATGTTTCCGCGTCTTATTTGGTTTCATTTCGTCTCGTTCGGCTTATTTCGAGACATTGTTTTTATTCTCTTTATTTCTGTAGACAAAATAAAAGTGTGCAAAAAAGCAAAGTAGCTTTTAAGCTTCGGATGGTCTTTTCAAAGAGAGAAAAGGAGAAAGAGAGAGAGAGAGACAGAGAGTAAAAAATAGTGATAAAGTAAAAATACTATTCTCTTGAGATCCAGTGGAGAGCAAAAGAAATCGCGATCATCGGAAGAAACGAATTGTGTGCGAAATAACAAGAGGGATGTATTAGTTCGTTCTCTTCTGTAAAGTTGTACGAATAACTAAGAACGTCAGCGGTACATTACGGCGGCCATTCATCAAAGCCTGCTCTTTTGTAAGAGAACAAAACAGATCGATTCTCTTCGGCGCGGATAAAAATCGTCGACGAAAGCTAGGATTATTAAATTTATTGAGAGCGAACGTTCTAGCGAGCAATCTATCGTTGTCAGAGAAGCTCGAGCAACGTACTCAGAAGGGAGAAAAGGGAAGGGGGAGAAGGGGGCGAAAGAGAAGGAGAAGGTACGAGAAATCGAGCACGTGGGCGATGCGTGAGCGGAAATCGAAAGGCAATAACGAATTAGTCGCGCAAGTAATGGAATTAACCGATAATCGAACGGACGTGTTATTTAATTATGGAAAGTGACGTCGTCGCTCGATGCCATGCGCACGAAACGGCTGACAATGAGTGCGTCGTAAATGATTGGCCGCCATCATCATCATTTATCGTATTCATTTCGCCTTAAATCGAAATAACGGAGATCAAATGTCAATTATAATATTCGGTTCGTCAAATAAATGCGATAATATTTCAAATATCGAAGAGATTGATTGTTATTAGATATTTTTAGTAAAGAAATATTGATTTTTTGAGCCATAGATTTAAGCACACATATTCTCTTTCAATTTCGCAATTTATTTCGATGATTTTATCTCCTACGAATACTTTTCATATAATTTGCTCTTTTAACGACTGTAATAAATCTTCTTTTTTCTCGCAGACTCTAATGGAGTTCGTTTCTTTAATAGCGAAAAAGCTAACTAGATTGCCGTAGAGCAGACGTTTTAAGAGGATATCGCCACAAGACGATAGCCACCTTCGACGGAAATGTCAGCTAAATCGCCCGGCTCGATAAGGATCACCGAAGGATCGACGGAGCGAAATTAAGTTCGTGCCGCTCAGCAGGAAGGACCGAACAGGAAGAAGTTGAACATGTGGACGACATGTGAACGGCAAGCAAAGAACACGTGGTTAACTCTCTCTCTCTCTCTCTCTCTCTTTCTTTCTTTCCATCCTTCTCTTCCCGGCCAGTATCAATAAGGGAAGTGGTAGAAACGATGTCCTCCAAGGTTCATCGAGAAGTCCGCCCTGGTCGTGTCCTGTGCGCGATTAACTTTTACCGATAAATTTTTACCCGATCGTTCGGCATTCGCCTCGCGAACTCGCCTGCGACCGATTGGTCTTTTCCGGCGCGTATCTGCGATTTCTCTCTCCCTCTCTCTTTCTCCCTCGGTCCTCCTGTTCCCGCTTCTCTCGTTCATTTACTCCAACAAGATGGTACAGGTGAAGTTACATCTCATGGGATAAAGTTCGCTCGCAGAAGTTGGCTCGGTTTGTACAATTGAAAACGTGATTGTTTCCAAGTATCGTTCTTAGCTCCTGTAAGAACTTGTAAAAAGATATTTGCCGTTTGTAGTTTAACGTGTTTTTTAACAATGCAATGCAAGTGTAACTCTTATTAATAAATATTTCGTTTAATCGTTTCAATCCCTTTGCATATATATATATATATATATATATATATATATATATATATATATATTATATATTAAATGATAGTATTGTAAATAACATAAAATATTATAAGAATAAAAAATATTACAAGAAATTATATCTTTAAGCACTGGTATTATTTGTCATTAATCATTTTGTAAATTATATAAAAAATAGTTAAATAAAAATAATAAACGTATATAATCCTATCATTCATAAGCATTTATAATATAATCCGTTCTACTGTCATAAGTTTGAGTTCTACCTGTCCGACACAAATGTCGCCGATCGCACACGTTTACCCGGTTGATTTATGAGCTATCTCTTCCGCTAAGAGATCCGAATAATTTAATTACGATGATACAGCCGTCAAATATTTTCCAAAAGTATGATTTAACTAATTATTCTTGTCCTGCATATAAAAATAATAGTATAATTTTATCGATTCATTTAATATATCGACCGATTTTTGCTCTAATGTGCGTCTTATTATTTCCTCAGATACAATAAAGTTTCTTACAGATTAAGAAACACAGCTCGTACGTAGAATTTTATATTCTGCATTTTCGCAATCTTTCAGTAAACATTTTAAATAAATATCAAGACAAGTTTAATTGAACAAGAGAAAAATATTTCGAGCGATTAATATTCGAACTATTTCTCTTTTGTTTGCGATTATCTTACTAAAGTTATAAATTTAAACATATTATTATATTATAGAAAACATTATTTCATTTAATATTGCAGTAGAATCTTATCTATTTCTCGGCGTGGTGGATTAAATTAATTTAAAATAACGTTAAATCGAACTCTCTCCAGGTCTTTGTTGCTACAACATGACGCCGGTTCTTACAGGCCGTCCCAGTAATTCTTAAGTGATTAACGCCGCGAAACTTTCCGTACTGGACCCGTACTGGGATATATTTTACTGGCATTTGGAACGTCGCGTTGCACAGACCGTAGACACCTTTTTCTCGGACTATGACGAAGTCCGGCCATCTGCCGCCACCGTACCGGTCGGAGGTTGCGGAGACGCGGGTTACTGATTTGAATATCGGAAGGGATCCGCGGGGACCCGTGGCTTTAATTAAAACTCCTGTTTCGCCCAAAGTGTTCGTTACGCGTCGTGTCTAAATGAAAATCGAAATATTGTCGACCGTGTCCCGCCCATGAGTGCGTCGCGCTGGAAAAGCCCTCCTTTGCCCCATCCAAATCATCCAAACGGTTCTACCTTCCCTTCCTCCCCCCACCCCCACCCCCTCTTCACCCACTGCCTGTCGGACCCGATTGAACGTACCGAGTTATTCATCGAAATTGGAATATTTTGCGAGAACGGATATTGAGAGAAGGAAACGAGGCTGACCCTGTCTGCGTGGGCGGATGTCTAGCCTCGATTGAACGTTATTGCTAATTTTATTTAAAAAATTGCACGCATAATTAGATTATAAATCGCATGTGTGTAAGTAGGTCCGAGAAAGTTTTATTTGGATTACAATTATGCAAAATGAATATTGCATTAAGAATATATGTGTCATATATCGAAACATTGACAAAAGCATGAAAATTTCGTAGATCGTTCTACCGTTTCTTCTGAATATCTGTGCGAAACTTAAGGATAATTCTCTTAACGGTTTGGAAATTACTTAAGTTTAAAGTTACTATTGATTCTTATGGAAATGCACGTATTATACATTTATTGACAAATTTGACGAGGGAAAAACATTGCCAACGAAATAAAAATTTTCGCAAATATTAAGAAAACTAATAAATATTTATTATAAAAATATTAAATACAGCTATTTCCTTTTACGAAGATGTCAAAAATCATATTACTTTGTGATACTTTAATTCTTTTTATAATCCGGATTTATTTGTTTGATTTTTCAAACAATATAAACATAAGAAATATATATATATATATATATATATTTTAAATTTTGACAATTTTTTGTTACTATTGTGTAACCGGAACAATCTTAAAAAAATATCCGTATCTGTCTAAAAATATCGTATGTGAGTTTATGAGAAATCGATTAGATTCCCATGCGAATATTCATCAATGTTACGGAGAGGAGACAATAATGGTCGTGAATATACGCGTCATTGTTACTCTCGTGGGTTCGGGGGAGTCTCGCACGATGAACCACGCGAAAAGAAACACGACCCACGCGAAGGCCATAATCAACGACGTCGTCCTACGGGGTTCTCGCGCTCGTCAATTGCGACTGTGGCCAGTGCAGCGGTGTGTTTCTTCTCTCTCTCTCTTTTTCTTTCTTTGCAACATGTCGACGACCCCCGTATATACGAAGGCTAGCAAGAAACGCAGCCGTCGCGATTTCTTGCGGCGAGATATTCTAACGACGACGACGACGACGACGGCGACGACGATGACGAACGTCAAACACCGATCGAAGGTCATATTGAATCAATTAGTTGAACAAGTTATACGTTTATTCCGTGCCGCTCGTGCCGTTACGACATTATGCACGGTTTTATTAACACGTTTGACGTTTTGTATCGTATTTATTATTAAAAAAATGATAAGAAAACGATCGTGCATATATTATGTGCATGATATGCGTTTAAAATCTATGACACGCTCGTTTTCAGGCATTATTGCGTACATTAATAAACCCAGGCGATCACCAACGACTCCTTATTGCGGTGCGGTACCATCGGCATTGCTATACAACAGCACGCTGTAAATTACATTGCCCCGTAAGGGTCGATCCGAGTATGATAAAAAATCACATTCCCCATCAACTACCGGCTTCGTCTAGATACAAGCTGCCTTTACCATAAGGACTCCCCATATCTTCCGTACTACGGTCTCTTCAGGTAGGTAGATAGGTATCTGCAATGGCTATCTCGCGCATTCCTGCTGCCGTTGCTGCAGCTGATGTCATCGTCGATTTTTTTTACTTCTGCCGGGAGACTAAGGTTCGCGGTCGCGTGAGAAACGCAATACCATCGAAATCATTTCCCCGCGAAATATATGCCGAGTAATTTTATCTTATTTTTCATTTTAATCGTAAAAGATATTATAGAGTATTTAATTAAATAATTAATAACATATCGTCCTATATTTTGATAATACGAATAAAACGATACAGAATTTTAATAGAAAAATTTTAATACAAGTAGTCAAAAATGCATTTAAATCTCATTCCTTTAATTTGGTTGATTAATTAAGAAAGACCTCTCTTTACGTTCAACAGCTAATTATCTTTTAAAGTATTCTTGTGACGTAAGATACGCAGAGCTGTTTCTTATTTCGAGTAAAATCAAATGCGAATTAATATATCTATTTTTCTCAGCTAATGAAACGTTCGGATAATTGGATATCAAGTTAATGGATGTTGGATAATTGAGCCTTATCTCGTTTTCGAGCTAAATGTAATTCGCGCGTTGTACATCATCGGACCCCTTTGCATCTCGATACGAACGGCGTTATAATTTAGCCGCGCTGTCATTTCCGTCGAAAACGGAGCTAAGATATCTAACGCGAGATTCCGTGGCACTTTGCGTGGCTTCCCGTGAGACGAAATCGATACGGCTTTCAGCGGTCGTATAATTACCGTTTCATAGAAAACCACGGGACAGGAATTACGGGGAACGCCGGCGTACGGTGTCGTTCTAGATATTGTATGTATACGAGAAGGCATTCATTTACGTTACGCACGGTACCCCTACAGACAAACCGGACGTTACAGCTCGGGGTTTCGTAAAGGTATCGTGTTACGGTCCACGGCATCGCGAGGTGGCCATTAGAAAAGCCATAAGCGACCCTGTGGGGAGAGTCTCCAGCTGTTTTCAAGCAGCCGCATGTAACGCAAGCAATAGATAGATACAATATAATCGACGGAGAGTTTTTGCCCGCTCGCGAACCCTTGCACAATCGCACGATCTATTTATCTCATCGATTTACGTCACACGACCGGTTCGCGGGAGATCGCTCGAGTCCGCTTTATTCAAGCGGGATAAGTGTATCGCGTTCTTGAGAAGAAATTAATTATCGGCGACTGTAAGATGAGGCTTAGGTCAAAGATTAAGAATGTTTTGGCTGTACAATAGTAGTAAAAAACTGTCAAAATAAAATAAAGACATATTTCTTACGTTTATTGTACTGTTTGAAAAATCAAATAAATAAATCCGGATTATAAAAAGAATTAAAGTATCATAAAATAATATAGTTTTTAACGTCTTCGTAAAAAAAAAATTGTGATTAGTATTTTTCCTAATTTGTGACAAAAAGTTTTGATCGCGAATACCTCCTAAAATCAACTGCAAGAAGAAGAAGAAAAAAAAAAAAAAAAAAAAAAAAAAAATGCAGAAACGGATAATATTTTTCTATAATTTTTAGTAGATAACTTTTAAACGAGTAAGTGGATCTAAATCAAGTTTTGCATAAATATTTATTAGAGTTTTCTTGATAAATGCGAAAATTTTTATTTCGTTGGCAATGTTTTTTCCTTGTCAAATTTATCGATAAGTGCTGTAATACACGATTTTCCATAAGAATCAATAGTAACTTTAAACTTAAATAATTTCCAAACGTTAAGAGAATTGTGCTCATCAAGTTTTTCACAGATATTCAGAAGAAATAATAGAACAGTCTACGAAATTTTCATGCTTTGTCAATATTTTGGCATATGACACATATATCCTTAAATCATCATGATCCGAGCAGAAAAATATCGCAAAAGATTATTGATTATTATAAAAGTATACGTGAAAATAATCGATGTATGGAAAAGATCTCTCAAAAGACGGACGCGAATATGGAATCATGTTTTTTGATTTCGCATATTGTTAGCGCAAAATTAGATCTTATATTTACATTTTATCGGTAATTCAACGTAGACGGATTATATTCAATTTGGAATGTCGTCCGGCCGATCGTGACAGTTGAATCATCGAAGAACGGTGAAGAATGAAATACGCGGATTTGCAATTTCGTGCCTGCGCACGGAAAACGTGTATTTCCATATGTCTCGTGTGCAAATTGCATAATTCCGCGTGAATCGGCCGAGCGACGCGAATTATACGCGCACGCGTGAGTGATGGGAACATGCGTGTATGCGGCACCATGCTTCGGTGTCGTTTGCATAACTTTTCCGCATCCTCCCCTGTATGCCGTAAGGTCGCGTATGGCTTGCTAGAAGTAAAGCGTAAACGAAACGTCGCCGTTTTTCGTGTTTTTTGACTCCTGCCAGATTTTGGAGATTCTTAACGCGCATAAATTTTTCCAAGAATCTACATTTCAATTTTTTTACAAGTCGAATCTTTCTCTCTCTTTTATGCTTTCGTAGTTAAACAAAATAAAAAACAAAATATCTCTTCCCGCCTTATTTTTAATAAAATGAATTTCTAATAAAATAGATTTCTAATAAAATTCTAAACAAATAAATGAAAAATAAATATTGATCGAACGTATTTTTCGATGACAATCTCGCGGATTATGTATTGATCATTGCCAGTCCCTTCGTGTTATCGCAATGTTATCGAGACTTGAAGCGCGATTCGCGCAAAGAAAATCTTCGACTTCCGACATCGAGGCAATTGGTCCAACTACGATTCTGTCCAAACTGTCGGCGCAAGATATTACCTCGTTTTCTCGAGCCTGGCCTCGACAGGATGTTACGGTTGTTACGGTTGTTACGGTGCCAACAAAACCATGTTACCTATCATTTCCGGCATCTCTTGTTTATCTGTGGATGGAAAGTCTCTCGGGAGAATTCTCTATCTCGAGCACAAAGCGTGCAAGCGTTTTAAGAAAACCGCAGCTACATTTTGCGTTATCTTTTAATTTGTCAAAAATATTTTGCGCGATTAGTAATTTTGAGAAAAATACAGACCAAATATAATATTCACGAGACGTGAAAAAATATTTCCCATAGAATATTCCGGATAGACACAAGTCAGCATGTATATGATATAATAGTTGTAATTCTGCGATATTGGCATCGTAGATTGAAAAAGTATTAAATAATTTAAATGTCAAAGCTTTCAGTTCCATTTTAATTGGATAAATTATTTAAACGTAGCGATACCGATCGCGCGTCGCTTGGCGTAAAATATACATTAGCGCGACGATACGTACATTTACATTTCGTTCCGGAAATAAATTTTCCGATATATTTACCGCATTATAAGCGCAAATATGCAAGAGATAGTCGCGTGTATGTGTGCGTGCGAAGCGGGCGAACAGATTTTCGCCAATGACTGAAATCATAAATCCATTAGCGAACGAGCGATTGGCCTGCCGATTGCGCGACATGTCGCCCCCGATTTTGGCAAATTCGAGCCGACGCTGGCCGGGAGTCCTGCAGGAAATTGCGACACAGACGATCGATTAGTCCCTCGAGATTTATTAATCGAAGTACGCGGAGACGACGGCCGTGCCGGCGTCATGAGATATCTCGGTGCGCTCGGTAATGGAATCCCTTTGTTCTCATTTAAGCCTTATCTCTCTGTCTCATAGATATTTTTCCACGCGACTCACTCCTTTGTCCGCGTACGGAAAAACCAGTGAAAACGGTGGAAATATCGGGATTTGCGAAGAGAAGCACATCTCTAGTGCAGAGGGCGGTTGACGAAATTTTTATGAATGTAAAAAGAAATATAACATGCTATGCAATAGATATTTAATATATCTAACGGATCGAAAAACAAAGTGGTGAGCGAGTTTAAAATATCTAGATATGTAGCATAAAAATCTATCTCTTTGCGTTGAAAAAGCTACCATAACAATTTATAAAAATTGTTGTACAAAACGAATGTACCAAATACTATTATGTGCTTTTTTCACACGAGATTACATAATCCATATAAAATAATTTTTTCTAGTTTTTATGTGACATTTATATAATTACTTTTAAATAGTCTTTATTTAACCGATTATCTCTAAAATTATTACACGAAACTTTTGAAATCAAAATTGCTCTAGATACTTATGCAAGATATAACCGCAATTTTCTTTCTATGCAGTTGTCAACTTTTACGTGTTAAAAGTATTTGATCTTAATCTTAAAATTAACATGAGCCGTTTGCGTGATACTTTTGCAATTTTTATGATGAGTTAAATCTTAATTTCACAACAAGCGATCACGTAAACGCAAAGTTTAGTAGCTTAGAAAGAATAATTTACGATAATGTGTGAATGAGTAAGACAGATAAAGAAAAGAAAAAAGTCGGATATTTAAGTACCGTTCACGCAAAAGTAAAAATATTTGTCATAAGAAATGAAGCGACACATTGATCGAATGTCGCACCTATCAAGCTTCGTAGTTAAATGTATCAAAGTCTCTATCTTTATCTATTTTAAAAGCATTCAAAGTCCCGTTCTTGAGCCAAGAATATATATGTGAAACGCGCAATTCTCAGAGACACGTTATACCATCCGAAATAATTTCATTCTTGGAGAAAATATTCTTGTCCCCTTGTTGCGCCGTTCGAAAAATTCTTTACATTGTCGTCACTATACACGACACATTCGTCCGCGCGTGGCCGCCAGGAATCTCTAAGGAGAACTATTCTAGTCCTCCGCTATTCGTAAAATCGGCCTGCTGGCAAATACCACGGATGAAATACGTCCGCCAGTCGCAGTGTGTTATATTTTCGGGGGACTAGATCCGGCGCGTATTTGACTTTTAACGCGTGGCCGCTGTTGGACCCGTTAACGCGGGACCCTGTCAGCAAGCATTATTTATTGCTATTGACGATGTGTAAATCGACGATCCGCAATATTTTCGTTTCAGTGATTTGTTATATCATTCGGATATTTCGGTAATTTCTAGCAGAATACTATTACCGAGAGAGATGTGCGTTTTAAAATTTAGTAATGATTGACATTTTTTATCGGTAAACGTTGATTAAAATGTTATATATATTAATAAATCAAAATATATATGTATATATATATTGAAATATAGTCTCGTCATATTTAACCATGCATGACAAACATAATAATGTAATAAAAATAAAAATAAAAATAAATGTGTGTTTACATTGAAAGGAGGCAACGATATAAATTTTTCTCGACATTAAACTGTATTCGCACACACGTACATTGTACAAATTACTAAACTAAAGATCAATTTTCTTTCAAATTCTTTTGTAAAGCCGTTCTCTTGCCAAATTACGGACAGTGCGGGTCCTTTGTCGCATCGTTGATGCTCTTTTAAATTGGCCATTCGTAGAAACATTCGGAATGATCTTTTACTTGCTTTCGCGCAAAGCAAAAGACTCAAGCGAAGAGAGGGGCTGCTGTTGCGGGGAAAGTGGTGACGAATCGCCGAGAGAATTAGCGTAGGTGCGGCGTAAATGCGTCCAAACGACGGCATCCTGATTACACGGAACGTCACGGGCGCAATTAAGCAATTGGCCGCGGTTTCCATTTCTCCGCGACACCCGGAAATGCTCGCGCCACACGACAAACTTGTTCTCTCGAATTTATTTTGTTGCGCAGGAAGTACGCGCAATTAATGCCTTAATTTATCTCTTACTCCTATGACAACGGATATATAAATAACGTTTAGTTAACAAAATTATCTCTTTAAATGCAGAATCTTTTTGCCAATAAAAATTTTTGTATCTAAAAATGAAAAAAAAAAAAATATTCAATTATTGCTCTAGAAAAATATATATTTTATTTTTAAATATATAATACATATTTTTTCTTGTATTTCTTTTCTATTTTCCATCTATTTCTCTATTTATTTCGCTTCTTATATTGCGCTTATTTTATTCTTCCGTTTCCTAGTAGATGTTCATTATAAAAAGAAACATTGTTAGTTTGATCCTTAACTACAATGCTGTTAATTATGATTTAATTGATGCTATTAATTAATGTTATTAATATTCTGCTTCTTCCATTTATTTATATATAACTAAATAATAGAATCGGCCGGAGAGATAATCCTAAATTATATTCCGTACAATTTCATACAATTTACATTTAAATATTTATACAAAAATCTCGTCTGTTGATTGATTCACTTGATTCTCTTTTATCGATTCACATTTCCGTGCATCAGTGTGACGATCGAGAAGCATGACGCAGAACTTTGTTTCAAAATTTTACGATAGACAAGCGTGTTTCCCGTTAACGGATCTCATATAACTGGTTACTATAGAACTCGGTCTCCGACGAGCGTGTTTCCGGTTGACAGTTGGCGTCAAATTGCAGAAGCGATCGGTCTCAGACGAATATTCACGAGAAAGATGCGCTATTACGCGCCTTGCTTTTACCGCTAATTAAAGCGAGTAGTAATCGCAACTAATATAAGTGATAGAGCTTTTAAACATCGCGATACAGTCGGTTTTTTGAGCTTTACCCACGGACAGTGATCGAGTGGCGCTTTTTATAGACATTTTCACAGAAAAACGGAATATTTTTTTAAAGTTCTATAAAGTGTGTAGTTAAATATTTTATATAATATATAAAAGAAGTTAAAATATATATATATATATACATATATATGATATCTCTTATATATGATATCTATATAAAAGATAAAAATAATTTTTGAAATTGAAATAAGAAATATAAATCATATCTTTTTATACAATATATGATGAAAAGAAAACCAATAAATTCTCAATGTCTCCCAAGCGATGAGAAAGCGCCATTTCCGTCAAAAATGTATAGAATCACAATTTAAAATGTTGAAGTAGAAATTTCACATTATTGTAATGTATCGTTAGTAAGATGCAGTTTCAGAATACATCGCCAGAAACGAGAAGAACACTGTGTAGATAATTAATATACTATACAGATAATTAATTAACAGCGCGAGGCAACATCGAGAGCGAATACCGTGTCTACTAGTCTACTGTCAAAAACAGAGTTTCCTCCTTTTGGCGCATCTTGATCGCCGATAATTAATCAAGCGGACGACGAAATGTTAAGCTTGAAAGAATCAGCGGAGTACCCGCTAGCTGTCAAGCGCCTCTCTGCCTTTCTCTCCCGTCCGCAGTTAATCTCTTCATTAATTATAAACTATTGCAGATTGCAATTAACTCCCGTCACGTACGGATCGATGGAGGAAATGTGGTGAATTAATTAAATGTCGGGTCGGAAAGAGCCGCCTCGCGGCGCGTTGCGCGATGTAACACGCGGCATACTAGTTACTGGGCCCAATCCCGGAATCCGCTTTTGTTCATTCATGAAATGAGTTAAAGTCGCGAACGGCGACCGGGCAATTTTCCGTTACGCTGCGCCGTCTTCGGCTAATTATCCTCCTTTCTCTCTCCACATCTCCGCCTCTCTGGAAGCGTTTTACTATTCGGGCTTTCAACCCCGTGCCCCGATGTACCGTGAAAACGCGCGCGACGCGCTGTAAATTTTTCTCGCTCGATAAAGCGTCAACGTCCGATAAATGGCTGTCGAATAATTGGATAAGAGGTACGCTCGAGACGCCGTTTGTTGACGGACGATCGTTAATTCATAGGTGCGCGCCGATCGGGAGGAAAGATGTCATAAATCATCAGCTTAATTTATCAGCTTAATCGTCGCTGACGTATTATCTTATTATCCTTCTTAGATGTTTAAAAATTTTTTAAATTATGCCGTAATTGTTGAAAAAATTAAACATAGTTTCGTCGATCGTTGAATGTCTATATGTTAAGTGATTCGAGATGTAAATAACGATATCCTTTATTCGCGATCAACCGTTTTCTTAATGATACGACATTTCCAATTTCAATGTGAAAAAGCAGTTTCATATTCTCACGCTTTGTTCTTTGTAAAAGATATAGACATAAGTTTTCAATAACGTAATCATGATTAAAATGCGAGCGCCTCGGATGGAATCGTTAAGTGTCAACGCGGGATCTAATAAACAGAAATAAACTGAATAACAGATAAGTTATTATAGAACAACAGAAAGAGCCCACCCAAGTTTGCGCCAATGTCGTTGTACACCAGAAGCTCGCGTACGTCACGCATGGTAGACCTTCGGAATTCGATTAATGCCACAGCGGTATCGATCGGTTCTCGCTTGAGCGATTATCACGTGATCTCTCTCTCTCTCTCTCTTGTATGATGTTTAATTAACGTATATACGCATAGGTATCCTAGCCGTCGCTTAAAAGGAAGGAAGGAATCGTTGCGGAGCGTATGTTTATTAGCAACCGACTACGACCGGGCCAATATGTCGTGGCGATCAAACCAGCCAGTGTTTGTTTATCCCACATCAAAAGGACTGTCGGTTAATCACTGCCTTCGGCCGGCAAATCAGTAACCGTAGCTATAAGCATATGCGAGCCTGTAAACTAATGTCAGCCTTCCTTTCGACGAATATGTGGCTGCTCTGAAATCTCGATACTAAAAATTGCTCCGAGCAGTAAGTGCAAAGACTATGCTTTCAATCATTGCATTATCTCATCTTAAGAAGGTATAAAAAAATGTTGCTTTAAATGTGTAAATATCAATGCAATTCATGTCAGCTGCAACAACGCCATTTGCACGAAAGTTTGTTCTTCATATTAAGAAAAAAATCATCATTAATTATATCTCTGGGGAAAAAGAATTCTTCTTTTTTTTTTTTTAATAAACGTTCGCCAAACTGAGTAATTATAAAAGCGAAGAAAAGTGTAAAAATTTACTGTGAAGAATTTTGAAATTAATTGAAGAGAGATTAATGTCTTTCGGATTATAATAAAATTATTTATATTCGATAGAATGAAAAATTAAGTGAAAGCAGAATCATCCGATAAGTGAAAGACACAACGTTTTTAATTGTATATTGCGTAAAAATAAAACATAAAAATATTTTAATAAAAATCATTCTGACAAAAAACAAATACGCACACATAGTGAGTGATAAGACGTTCAAAGTGTAGAGATATTATAGAATTTTTAAGCTGAATTCAAGAATGAGGATAGAAATCGTTTACATCTTAAAATTGTCGATATATATTGCCAGCATTTAGGTTTCATCTCGCGCGCCCTTTCATAGCTTCGACGTTTCAACCGTAGAATATCAGCGATCTGTCCTGAAAAGGGAATACGGTATCTTCTCGCGTTTCACGTATATATCTATATCGGGTACGCGATTTCGTAGCAAAAGCGTCGCTATGCGCCACTCGATCCATCTCTTTCGGAGTTAACAGCTTTCCGTTGCGATAGAATCCGTCGCGGGAAAAGGTCTACGTAGAGTCGCGGAGCGGTCGGAAAATCTGGTAGAATCTCGCTTGCCGTGTAAATATTGACGTAATCCTCGTGAAATGGCACGATCTACGCGGATGATAGAGATTAGAATCTCTCGAATTAAATGGCGCACCAGGAGAGAGCGATCGCGTGCGCGATAGTCTAGCGGTTCTATAGAAGCATACAAACGTCTATGTACATACATACGGGATATCCGAAAGTTCCACAAACCTTTTTTTATCTGCGAATGGCGTCAAATAGTTTGAAACGGATCGTTTCGGGGGGGGGGGAAAAATGTAAAGTTTTACAATGACATTTTTAAAATTATTTAATTATTTTTTTAATAGTTTAACAGCGATAAAAATGACAACATAAATCAGTGTATTTTCATATTGTTTTCAAAACGATCCACGCGTTATAAAAAATAATTGTGAAACGTACATATATTCAGCAAATAGATTTCCAGTCATTTCGAGAATTAAATGATCATTTATATGCGTGTATGAGATATCATCATAATATGCAAAAAAAATTGTATATTACTATCTTTTTGACATTTAGAACGAGAAACTCTCGATTTTCGTGCCCCCTCTCTCCTTTAACCGCTGCCAAATAATGCAATCAATCCGAAAAATCTCCGAATTAAATGTTTTCACGAATGCTTCGACCAATACACGTGCAACGCGCGCGGGAGCCAGTTGAAGCGTGATATAAACGAGAGATTGGAGTATTACGTCGAAAAAGCATCACGCCGATGTCTCACGTTCTTCCGTAAATATTGATGTAATCTTGGACGCGCAATAACTCGCAATCGCTGTATTGCGAATCGATCGATGCTAATATTGAACGTAAACAGCGAACTCACTCACGGTGTGTGAGCGTGCGTGTATGTACGGAGGCATTAATCTAATAACGGAAGATACGTAATTAATCCGCCGCGGCTGCGGTTTACTCCGATCCCGTGGAAAATGGTCCGCGCGGTGGCCGATCCCGTGTTCCGATCCTGCGTTCTCGGACGAACAGACGCCTCGTAAACAATGGTCCCGATATCTATCTGCTTCCACGCAGAGTACAAACACCGCCGTGTTTTCTTACGATTCGTCGCACACTCTTCCTACTCGAGGCAGCGGGGGGCATCCTACATACAACGCCAGCACGAGATAGGGACAAGCGACGCTCGTCCAGAGATACTCGCCGATGTCGCTGGTTGCCAATCTGTTTGTTTTATGACGGAGTCCATCGTTTTGATATATTGGCAAAGTATCCTCGGCGAGAGAAGGGAAGCAATCTTTTTTACGCGTCTTTTATTCCGACCATCTTCGATGTGACGCGAATTGTACGCAGATGCGGAGGATAAAAAATTGAGAGCCATATCTTTTTTTCATTTGATTACAATTTGACAATAAAAAATATTATTGTCGGCGTATCAATTGCATTATAATAATTCAATGTATCTAATATATTTATAAAAACGGAAAGAAAAAAATTACACATAGATTGGTTGAGAAACACTGAGGATTATCTTTGAGCTGTGTACTTCATCAACGTGTCTTGGATGTGTCAGCAGACGATGGAAAAGTACATCACCTTCCATGATTGATTATCATCACAGTCTAATCTGATTTAGGTAGAAAAATAAATTTGGCCAGTAATTTCTCTTTATAATTTATCCATTTTTTTTTCCCCCCCCTCGTATCGCATATAATCGTTACAGCAATATCGATATATGAAATTCTTGTGTTTTGCATATACGGATATTCGAGAAAGAAGGTCAATATTCTGGGAGATGACGATATCGGTCATTTTGAAACAAAAATGCTCATATAAACGAGTGTCCGATTTCAAACGAGATAGAATTGTTCGAATGTTGCAACAGTTGAAAAATTACTGATAAGAAAGAGATATTACGTACTGTTTCTGATTTATTTTTCAAAAATGACACATTTTTATAGTTTATGATAAATTTTAATAATTCAATTTAATAATTATTATAGTTATAATTATTATTTTAATTTTAATAATTTTTTTCTTTTTACCATTTAGAATAGAACATACACTCGTTCATATAAACATTTTTGCTTAAAATGACCGATATCGTCATCTCCCAGAATATTGACCTTTCCTCCCGGGACATTCTGTATAAAGAATTAAATTGATTTTCTCAACGCTTCGAACGCAAAGCATATATTATTTTTTTATTCGCTACTTATCATCTACCTTTTTTGCGCTTTCGTAAGTAATATTGCGCGATTGCAGGGAACACCTGATCAAGAATGGCAGCGTTACACGAGGCGGGCCGTTACCGCTACTCATTTCTTTTTTTACGACCAGTAATAGTTATAAAGTGATTATTCATACATATTCTATTTAAACGTATCAAAAGAAAGTAGGCTCGAATCAATTGCATACCGTAGCGCTTGCGAATTATAAATATTGTGCTATCTAAAATACTTGTCTCAGATATATATTTAATTTCAATTATACGATATGTGTAATTTTTATGAGTAGTAAATAAAATAATTTCTATCTAGTGCTCGTCGATGTTTTAATCAAAACTGCCGTTCTAGCATATCACTATTCGTTTAGATTGTATCGCGATCCTATCGCGACAAACTATGATGTTAAAGCACCGAGTGAATTGAGAAAAGACGCGCCAAAGTTTTCACATTTACGCGCCGCGTCAGCGAATCGTGCAATCTCAGCGAGGGGGACACAGCGAGCACGTAATTAATCGGTCGACTAAGCGGAATGCGATGGTGGCGGTGGGCGATGAAGAATGCGTATTGGAAGGCACGCGAGGTATCCACCCGAAGGGGAGAAGCTTAGGGAAATGCCATGCGCGTCATTCCTAAATGGTTATATGTGGAAGACAATTTTTTTTCGCACCCGAAATTAGATTAAGAAGCGGGAACCGCGACATCGCCGTCGTCGAAGAGAGAGAGAGAGAGAGAGAGAGAGAGAGAGAGAGAGAGAGAGAGAGAGAGAGAGAGATAGAAGAGCGCGCCAAAACTCCAGCTTTTTAAGTCGCTTAATGGAATATGCATCGTGTGCAAAGTTAGTTTTTTTCCCCGCGATACTACATGTATGTACATCGTATTCCTATACGGCTCTCTTTTTTGGAAAAGGAGAAGAAGGAAGTAAAAGGGGATTAAGCAACCTCGTGTGCGCGCATAAAAACGATTCCATTTCGCGAATAATATTACCGACGATCGTCGAATAGGATGAGAAGTAAACAAGGGAGACAGACGTTTGAGTCTGCGAAAATCATATTACGAGATGGCAAGAACAGATGCCAGTTTACCCGAGTAGAGAGGACCGAGCTAATATCATTCATCTTGTCGTTTTACGACATAACACGTTTTAAGCGAATTTATTTCTTGCGATATGCGTCGCTTATTATATCGCTGAGAAAGGGAATGCTCGAGAAGCGTTTTTAGTTTCGTGTTCTTTTCATGTCACGGTAAAGAGCTTTTACGCTTGAAATTGGATTAGCAGCGACAAGAAAAGAGCGATAATGCGCGTTTATTATTCTCAGCTTAGGATCGCGAACGTATCTTCGCGAGTGCTTCAAAAGTGCTTCAAAAGAGCTCTCTAAGAGAGAAGAAGTAGTGTATTAAATTAAAAAGTGTAAAAGATTAAAAAATAATATTTCTTCTCCGATCAATGAGATGGCTAACGGAGGTGATCTTAATTAAACAATAGTAATTTACGCATAAATTATTTTAAATAGATCGTTATTCTTTCTTAACTTATCGTTTTACGAATTAACCGAATATGATCTTGTTATGCATTCATGATATTAAAGATTAAAGCTTCATTTGAAAACGTAGCAATATCGTTATAATACTCCTTTATTTAGAATGTTAAATATATCCGTAAAAAAAGAAAAGAAAAAAAATGCAACGTTTCAGAATATGTAAAATTTCAGAATTTATTCCAAACGAGGAGAAATTTAACACAAGTATCGGGCAAGACGTGCAATTAAATCGGAGCCAAATGCGTTATCGTAGCGTGATTCGCGTTTCCTTCTTCCGTTTCTTCGACGCCTAATCTGGACAGACACGGCGCCTGGTAGAGATTGGCCCCTCGCCTCGACTTAACTCGTTTATCCCGACCCTTCTTTTTCGACGCATCGCCAGGCACAAACGGCCGCTGTCTCCGACTCGACCTTCAATTTCCGGTTAACAAGTATCTCGCGCTGTTATACGCGATATAAACCGAGGAGTCGCGAGGAGCCGCGCCCGTTGCCCGATTCGACGTCCGTAACAAGTACAAAACGGCGGGTAATTGCCGGTGCACAAGCGCCGGAGACGAGCGATTTTCGCGAGGAGAATTTGTTTCGAGAAAGTAATTATACGTCGTCTGCCAATCCGACCGATTCCTTCTCTCGCTCTTTTCGCTCGGGCACGACGCCCGAATTAATTCTTCCCTCGTGAATGCGCGAGAAACTCTACCTGACGGTGAAACGGCGATCGGTCTTCGCTGATTGCCAATTATCTCGTATCTAGAAAATTGTGCCGGGATATATTTCCTAGTACTTTTCAAATCATACCGCGGACAATTTTTTACCCGACGAGAATTATTCCTCGGATCGACGTCACAATCGGCGCGTTTCGATTCTCTTTTTCATCGAGCCGACTCCATTTCCCGATATCGACGAGTGTCTTGAATCATCGTTCGAATCGCGCGTGTATCGACGGAGACAGGATCCGTCGCGAGTAGACAAAACCGGAGGCTTTCAGGAGAATTGAAACGACTGTTCGCATGGCGATACATGGCGCCAGTGAAAAAATGAGAAACGAAGTCAACGACGCACGGCGACTAATCCATTAAGGGTGGAAGCGGCGTGGCGCGCGGCTCGTCTTGCAAATATTTGCTACATAAATCTGCCCCGGCAAAACGGTAGCGAGACCCCCCCCCCCCGCGGCGAATAACATTCTTCCTGGCTCGTCGTAGCTCTCTCTCTCTCTCTCTCTCTCTCTCTCTCTCTCTCTCTCTCTCGCTCTCTCTTTACGACGAGAAGATTATCCTGGACTTGTAGCGTCGCGCCAACAGGAAACTCTAAAACGAGCAACGCGTGTCGGCGACATCGATGAAACGATGAAATTGTTTTCTGGTTCAAAAAGCAAACATAGCAAAAATAGCAAGAGTACAAAACAAAACGAAATTTAATCAAATATGGTAAGAGTGAATACGCAATTTTGAAATTATATACATATATAATATATATATTGTATACAATTATTACAATTATTATAAAATGAAAATTCTTCAATATTATTTTCTACATCATTCGATGTATTCATGCTCCGATAAATCTCTCTCTCTCGATGTAATAATTATTATTATTACGCGCGCAAAGGACGGTAATATACGGATCTATATATAAAGAACGAGCCGATCCGATATACAGCCGATTCGCATCGAGGTGAAAGATTGCGGCCAAAATCGAAGGGGAATTCTCGCGTCAAACCGATCAAAGATGAAACGTCTCTATGGCGCATAGACGGTTTAATAATCCCGCATGTTTGCTCATCAAGTCCGTGAGGGCAAGGACCCTAGTGTACGAAGGGTTCGAACAACTGCCTTTGAGTTTCCTTGCGGAAGATCCGTCGTAAGGACGGTCCCTAATTTCAAATAAACGAGAGACTATCCTGTCGCATCGGTCCGACCGAGTCATCTCAAAGCAAACTGGTTCACTCTTAAGGCGCGGCGGACTTATTGAAGGAACCCCGAAGTTTCACCCGAGATTCGTCAAATCTCAGGCGAGAAATCAGGCGGACGAGCTTGCCAAGACAGTCGGAAAGGAGATTTTTGCATCTTTTTCGTATATTATATCATCAATTTTCAGAGTATATTTTGAAATATTTTAAGGCTTAGAGACGGCATTACAGTTTCAATGTTGACTGGCATAAAAAGTAATCTTTCTTCCGAATATATACGACGTATTTATACTGATGTAAGGGGGAAGATCCGGTCACATCTCAATGAGACGTCGCGAATATCTCGCATTCGTGGCTTGAAAGATTTCCCGTATGAGAGGGGGACTCGAATCGAGGCGTCGGGTGTCAGCCACGCGGGTTGATTCGATTCGAGGTGTAGGCGGGAAATGAGGAAGGGCGACTGCTCAAGTTCACGAGGGATGATGGCACGTCGAACTCGACATAGTGGAAAAAAAGAAAAAGAAGAAGAAGCGAAAAGTATATCGCCAATCTAATTTGACGCCATTGAAAACTATGCTGCGCGTATAAGATTTCGTATTTTATTAGATATCTATAAACAGTATACCGGATATCCCGTTTTTCTATCGCATCAACCGTTAATAACAAATTTCCTGGTAACATTGGCATTACGATTGGTAGTCATTATTGCGAAATGTAAAGTAGAATATATTTGCAAACTGTGATCATATTATGCAGATATCTGAAAAAATCTTGCATATTTTTATGAAATACGGTAAATGTAAAATAAATTTCAAATGAGAGTTTTTTGTACATTTTCTACAGAAATAGGAGAAACGTAATCTTGACAAGATGTGATAATAGTTGGCAAAAATTGACATGAATCATCGAAATTTTTCTTATATATAAAAACATTGCAAAAACTATTTTTATCTAAAAATGTCAATTATTAATATTTTGTAAAAAATTTATTTAAAATTTATCCTATTTTTCTTATCAAAATATGCAAAAATCTTTAATGTATTTCATGTATAAATGATAAATAAATACCAATTAAAATTCAATATTGATTTAGTTATCTCATTCAAAGATTAGAATTATTTTTGTCATGGAAAGAATTATTTTTGCTGAATGTTTTCTTAGAAATCGCTATTTGTCATAATTTTTCGATATTTTACATTTTCTAAGAAAGCGTTATTTTTATCTAGACAAATATTTATTGCAATAAAAATTGTATGAACATTTTGTACTGATTAAACAAATATTTTATTAAAAATATTTCATTATTAATTAAATGACAAATAATAATTACTTTATATATAAGAGACAAATATATATAAGGTAAAAAAAGGCACCAAATACACGCGCCAATTATGAAAAACTGTTATATGTATCTATAAAACAGTGTTACTTTAATTTAATCTACACAAAATAGTATTATTTTAAATTATTTAAAATAAAGACTTATACAAATATTTTAACAAAAAAAGTTGTATAAAATAACTGTTTTAATTTTTTAATAAAAATAATAATATTAAAAAATTGCGCTCTCTAAATAAAAATTTATGCTATACAAATAAAATTTATTGCTTTCCAATATTAAAAGAAAAAATATATCCAATAATACAAAACAAAAAATACATAAAATAAAGAATTAATAAAAAAATTAAAACTTAGAAATTAATACAAAAAATTAAAAATTTATACAACAATTAAAAATTAATACAAATAAAAGAAATTAAAAAGTTTTGATTTAAAAACTTGGTGCTACTAACTTTCAAAGTATATAGGATGGGCTATATATATATATATATATATATCAACGTGTATGTTGTCATGTGTTGTATTATCTTTAATATTTAATCCTATAAATCATAAGTAAAGGACTTAACCACGGTCGAGTTCTCATGACGGAATTATGACTGAGAGTTTTCTTGAAGCGTGCAGAGTAAATTGATTCCATTTAACGCAACGGGATGGAGGGTTAAAGAAAAGAGATTGCGCGAGGTGGAAAAAGTCGGCTCGACGACGAGAGAAATCGTGACGAGACACTCTTTGTAGCGGAGTCGACACGACGGAAAGAAGCAACGAAGAAAGGAAGAAAGGAAGGAAGAAAGGAAGGAAGGAAGGAAGGAAGGAAGGAAGGAAGAATGGGCAGAGGACAGGGGAATATTGTGTCGTGCCTCGGCGAGAGAAGTGTCAGAAGTTGCGAGAATATCTCGTCTTATGCCGACGACGACGAGACGCGAGCGAGCGACCGAAGAAGAAGAAGAAGAAGAAGAAACGTCGCCGACGCGCCGTGAAAATCGCGGTCCATGTGCCCCGTGGATACGCATACACAAAGGGGGAGACGAAACAAACCGTGAAAACGAGACGAAATCTTGCCGGGAAATGCAATAAACCGACCTGACGGACGTCGACGTGATTCCCGAAGCGGGCGACGCGCCGGCGAGGCGGGATCTGACGGCGCATTAAGCGGCGAGAATTTGATTTGAGTGCTCGGGCCGGTTGAGAACTGCCACTCCTCGTACGAAAGGTGAAAGCGTGCTTTTGAGAACATCACAGGGATCGCTGACAGGGATCACTAAGGGATGAAATATTCGTGCGGTCAGCTTACTTAAAAGGCCTATTACCTTCGTGATCGCAGAAACGCGAATCCGAAACGCCTGCAACGTAGTTGACGATAGTAAAATTAAATTCTACGGTTATTATAATCATTAAAACATTATCTGGACAAAAAAGTATAAAAAGCTATTGAATAGTCTTATAAAATAAAAAATAAAAATTCTTAATCAATATTATTAAGTCTTTAAATTTATTTGAAAATTAAGATTAATAAATTATCTTATACGTATATTCATTAAAGAGAACCGCTAAAATGGCTTTGTGCCTACTTGATGTACGGTGAACTGGCGCGACCTGAGGCTGTCTGAATTATTCAATTATTTCGGAACCAGGCGCGGCGGCAAACGTCGCTTAGCGGTAAATACCACTTGATGCCGAAACAATAGCCCTTGCGTTTCCATCGTGGTAATTCACGAAGCGAGATTTTCCGAGAATATCGGCTGTCACGGTACCGTTGCGTCCTCCTTTGAGCACCACTGATTAGTATCGCGCACTGACACCCTTTAATCTAATAGAGAACGACAATGGGTCAACGATTATACCAATCGACGACGACGACGACGACGACGACGACGACGACGACATGCTTCAATGATGTCTGAAACGGCCAATTAACGTTCAATCTCATCCTTCGATCGATTCTCGCGTAGAGTTTTCGAAGGACCTATTTATACGATATCAATAGCAATCGTGAATAATTAACGCGTCTCGTAAATAAGATAAAATCATAACCAGTATGTAAATAATTCTTTTGAATTAAATCCAATCGATCATATGCACACGAGATAAAATATATCAAATTGTTTATGATTTTAATTATATATTAATAAATTTCAGGAACCAAGGTAAGCGCGATAAAAATTCATCAATTACGAATCCGCATACGGATTTCATCGAAAGAGATTTTAATGGATAAAAAGTTCTAAAGAATGTAAAAAAAAAAAACTTTTAAAGAAGAAGGTTTTATTTTTTGGTGCGCATTTAATCGTATCTTTTTTAATTAAAAGTCTGTTTTGTTAGCGTTAATGAGGAATGTAATATTGCCGACGTTCTCACCGGCGCGATGCGAGGGGCGCACTTTGCTCAAGTCCGTCGTAATGAGTGGGGGAGGATTCATTCGTGGATGAATCGTCGGTACGACCGAGCCCATTATTCCGTGGCAAGGAACGCGGAATTTTCGAAATAAAGAGGCTGACGGCGCGACGCGACACGATGGTCCAACCGGCGACGAAACTTGCATACGAAGTGCATCTACGTGTACGGAATGTATGTCCTCGTGAATGCGCCTCGCGAAAATTCCGTTGCTTTGAGTCCTTCGAACGAGACCTTCAACAATTTTCTGCGGCGCAACGGAAGGAGACGGGCATACCTTCGTTATTACGTCGAAAATATTCAACGTGGTAGGATTCTACGCGAGAGGAGGTACCGTACGAAGTATCCGGGTTTGACCATATGATAGTCAAGTACTTATAACAATATTAAATTTATAAAACAATTTATAAAAATATAAACAATTTATCTGCATTTCTACTTCAATTGCACTTTATACCCATCCATGTGTTTTAACTATAAGACTCGTAAATATCCATTTTACGAGGGCATATCCGTTTGAATTCTCGAAAAATAAGTACATTTTTTAGATTTTTTTTTCCAGCGCAACGATTTGATAAAAACTTTTTATTTTTTTACAATATTAATACAATATTATTGAGTACTTAAATAAAAATTTTCTGCCTCTCTCTCTCTCTCTTTTTTAAGTTATGCGAATATTTGCAGATTTATATTTTCATACACGGTATGCATGAAAATTTGAGCTACGTTCGATTGACTTCAGATTGTGCATGTGAGTTCCTAATAAGATTCCGCATCTATTAATGAAGCCTTTTTTAATCCAATTTCCCATTTTCTTGTTATAAACAAAAAAGACGGATCTTTTTTTAAAAAACGAAACTTTTTTCAACATGCCGCCATTTTTTTATTTTTTAAAATTTTGGGAAAACGCTTAGATAACAGATAGTTATTATGTTTAATAAAAAAAAAAAAACTTGTATTTTTAATTTCGGATATGATAAACGAACATTTTCATGCACACTATGCAATCACCTAAAGCTGAAAATTTTTATTTAAGTATTTAATAATATTGTATTAATATTGTAAAAAATGTTTTTATCAAATCGTTGCGCTGCAAAAAATCTAGAAAATGTATCCATTTTCCGAAAGTTCAAACGAGTATGCTCCCTTAATCAGATTTCTTCGAAGATGCTAAAAATCTGAATCACAAAAATTAACGTCGTTTGTTGAATGTTGTTAACAGTAATTCGATGCATAGTTAGTTCCGACTTATGAGATATATGTATGTCGCTATCTAAATTAGAGGGAGGTTAAAAAGTTCCCCGTAAGAGAGATAGCTTGTCTGGGCCTCGGCTGGCACGTAGCCAATTATAGGGGTTAATTAACGTAGTGAACTCGCTCGCCGCCGATCTTCCGATCGGCTGGCTAGTCGACTGGCGTTGCCGTTTGAGGCCTCGTGGAAAACGCTCAGCGCCCTTTCTCATTTTCTCGCGGAAATGGAAGAGCGACTAACGTGAGATCGCGATGACCTCGCCTTTATTGGATGGACAATTAGGCAGTGCGTTGCTCGAAGCGTATAATTTCTCCTGTAGCTAACCACGTGCCGTTTCTGATGATAAGACGAGAGATTTTCACCTTTAACACCGCTGTGTCTTTTGATCCTTTCGAAAGATACGTACTTAACGTCCATAGGTTTTACATCAATCAATTTTCAGATAACATTATTTAACGCCAAATTTTCCTTAAGTTCTATCAAGTCATTCCTGCTAGATTTTTTAGTGCTAATTATCTGGCCGTAAAAATGGCGTATCGTGTCAAGTTTTTGAGAAAACCTCAATCAAAGTTGCTAAAATAGACGTTTTTGATATTGTTGCGTAAATTATATTTTTCGATGGAGACATGCTCTAGAAAGCGGCAATAGTTCAAAATGAAGCTCAAGACTTATACTTTATGGTGATGTATAAATATGAGGTCATACGCCATTTTTACGATCAGATTCGTTATCAGCGCTAAAAAATCTATCAGAAATGATTTGATAAAACTTAAGGCAAAAAAAAGATCTCCTTTTGTCGATCAATGTAATTTTCGTGGAAACAGAATATATATATATTATCAAACAAATTGAACAATTTTCTCATCTTTCTCTCTTTCATGTTTCTCAGAAGAAGAAGTCACCTTCGTAATTTCAATGCGATTAAAATGCAGGAGTTAAAAACTTGTCTTGAATAATGTGATCCGAAACATCAACGGCAAAAGTGTATCAGGACACGACACGATATATACCGTTCAAGTCTCGCGGACAGAAAAGTCGAGCACACCGTTATTATCCGTGTGGAGCCGTTTTTCTGTATGCACAGACTCCCTCGGCGCTAACTAATCTGACAATGAGCATTTATCCGAGAGCTCACAATGAAAACCGTTACGATCACCCGCGCATATCTGTACTTGTTTCTCGGTCACCGATACAATTATCGCGGTCGATTTCGCGTCAGTACTCTGTAGAATGAGATCGGAAATGAGAATTGTATATCGCGTTACCGTTACGTTTCGTAGAGAACGGGTAATTATTTTCTAACACAATAATGATAAGCAGCGCAAGCTTTGTTTTAGCACCGGTCGTATCGTTGGCGAATTAAAGACGCCTATTAAACGCGCAACAAGAGCCGAGAGATTTTCAACCGTGAGCGAATAAAACGAATTTTAGTATCGAGCGAGTATTATTATCTTTTAATACAGCTTGTATAATATCCGAATATATATCGCTTATCTTGAATGTCAAAATTATTTTCTTGATACTCTTGACGCCGACTCTAGTATACTGTATCGTATAGGCGATATAAGTTGGCGTAAAAACACGAATAAACACTGGCTGACGAGTTTCTCTATAATTATTTTCGACGATATATTTTAATAAGCGCAGCAAGGACAGAAGCGCAGGAGCCATTTGAATGGCATGGAGCCAACGGCAATAAGAAACTGACATAATTCTTCAACTACATTTAGCCGTGTGCCCTTATAAAAGAGTATTATGAAACAATTCAAGTACAAAAATATTATTGAAGTGATGGAAACTATGGCGAAACGTTGACATCTTGAGCGTTCTTACGAGAGATAAATCGATCTTCAGAATTCGCGATTTATATGTTCATACTTTCGAAGGATAGAAAAGGAACACGGATCGGAGATGTGACATTTTCACATCCCATACTGCTACGCAATTTCTTTTGAAACGTTCACATTTTTGAAAAGCGAAATGCACATCGGAAAATTTCATATGGCGTTCTCTCTTCGTGCTTTTGAAAAACCGTCATAAGTTTTCGATTGACGTTTTCGTTGCATATCTTTATTATCTCTCGTAATTTAAAATACATATAATGAAGATAGTTACATGATTTCCAAATCGCAGAATTTGTGAAGAATATTTAAATATATGATTACTTCGTAACGTTTACACATTGATATATAAAGAGAGGAAGAGCTTTATAAAATTAAATTAAATTTTCGTGATGTATTTCAAAAGGAAAATAAAATCGTAAATAATTTAAATATTACTATGTATAATAATTTTGATATTATTTATAATTTTTTGAATTTTTATAGCACACAAATAAACTTTTTACTAGATATATAAATTTATATGTATATAATATTATTTTTATATGTGTGTGTATAGATGAAAAGAAAAAGATTGTGTATCTATAAAAATAGACGAGCATAACTTTCACAACACAAGTACGATTCCGCGTAGATATTTTTTACACATTTCCCCTATATATGCTTGATGTGAATTTATTTCAGAATTTAACGTTGCATGTTTTGCTTTATATTGCAAATACTCGGCTTCGAACGGCGTTTTTCGCACATTTGAATACGAAGCAGCAAGGAAGAACTTTCCGAATAGTCGTTACAAATTTACATAACTTGCATTTCCTCGCAACATGCAATTGCAAGAACATTCATGTTGCAGAATTACAACTTTATTCTATTAAAAAGTGGAAAAAAAAAAGAATCTTATAGAAAGTGTCACATCAATTCTATCATGTATATCTAGAGATTCTTTGTCTAATCTAGATTTCCTCAATGAAGAAAAAAAAGAGACAATAATTCTTAGCTTCTAAAAATATCAAACAAATAAAGAAAGCCGTCAATTCTTTTTTAAGTTTTATAAGCCCGAATAAATAATGGACATTTAGTAGCAAGACTAGATAAAATTTTAATCTTGAATTAATTTTAAGTAGATTTATACACGAACGTTTCGTTGGAGACCTTCTTATAAAGATGTGTAATATTAAAGAAAAAGAACGTTTTTTTATCTTTTATATAAATATCGTATTAATTTAACAATTCTATTGACAAAGGTAACAGCAAAAGCAAATCCCATTAAAATCACGAAAATTTTACGTTGCTTATCTAAGCCGAAATTCGAGCTGCCCGCTATTATATCAAGCGTTCATCCGGGGAACGAACAACCTGAGAAGCATAGCCGAGGAGCTTCTCGCCTCGCACAGCTGCATCTATCCTTCGCGTATTATTCCAAAAAGTTTAAAAGATTCGACGGATTCGTGGGATTTGCAAATTCGAGAATTTCACGCTGCAACGCAGGGCGCATTCGTTCGCACGGTGTTCCATACCGGATTCTGCCGCAGATGGGCTGACGGCTTTTTTTCGCCGGGATCGGGGTTCGCTGTACGAGCGATTCTACCGCGAAAGCGCGAAGGTAGGGTCCGACAGGTGATGCAGGTGCAACCTGCGGCCACGGAGGTCGTCGACTCTTGCCGACGACGCTCCGCCGTTCGTCTCGGTCTTGCCTCTCGCTTCCTTCTCTGGCGAGTGCGTGGCTCGATCGGCTTGCAAAAAACGCGATCTTGTTTCACGGAAAGATTGAGTAAAATATTTTAGACGTATGAAACGTGAATGCGAATACATTTTTTATATCACGATTTTTCGATCTCCAAATTTTGTCTCTAAATATTTCTTGCAACATTTATATGATATTATAGTGATATTTAAAAATTTATGGTGTACTAACGAACAATTTAGTTTTCATATATTTTTCGATCTCATCGATAAAAACTTTATCAACACTATCGTTTATACATTCGAGATCTGAAAAGTATTTAGCTTTACTCAATATTTATTAAAGGATCTTAATAAAAGATTGCGCTTGCTTGATTCAAAATTGAAATAATACAGAAGAGGTACTACACTAATATGTACACATTGCGAATTACTATAATTTACAACGAACAGTGCGGAGAAGACGAGAAAAGAATTATTTCATTTATGTTTTGAATTGAAAAATTGCTTAATCGATGGTTTGTGGTAGCCTACTGATTCTATCTATCATTGCATCGTACCGATTTAAATTCAGCGAACCCTGACTGACTAAGCGTGCGATCACTGCGAACCACGGTCACGAAAGATGAGCGTACCATGTAATACGATTTCTGACAATGTCACGCTTCTAAGAGTTCACTGTCAGAGAATCGCCGGGCGAATTGTACGTTATGTCCTTTCGTGCATCAGCGCAATACCTTTCGGCTTTTTATTTCTTTCTACGAGCTTCTTCATAAATATGCGAATTTGAAACTCGTTCCCTCATACAAATAGCCGTGAAAACAACTTCAAGCTCTCGCATTGCGTTCCCCCTATTAATTAAATCTCAATCATTTTCTCCTTTATTTTCTCTCTTCAATCTCACATTTCGTTACAAATAATAGAAACTTTTATTTCATATCCTTATTTTATATAATTATTTTGTATAAATACTATAAAAGACGATACACATATATTACTAATATAAAATAAATTTTTTTAAAACTTTCTGGATAAGAAGATCTTATGCAAGATCGATTTTATCGTATAAAATTGATTCAATTTTATTTTCTTTATTTGTCACAATTACGTATGCTATTATAGTATGTTAGCAAAAACATTAGCTAACTTTAACCAAAGTTTATCTGAATCTCTGCTATTTTCTTGTTCTATTTTTCTGAAAGAAAAAGAAACCAGTTAAATCTTAGTTACTTTTAATTAATGTTCTCGAAAATGGCCTTCCACGACTTACAATCGGTATAAGAAAATATATGAAAGTTGGAATTTAACTCGCGCAGTTTTGTTAGAAAATTGGATAGAAGACCTAAATCTACCCAGATATTTTTAATCAACAAACTCGCGTCTTAAAAGTTGGAGATTACTTTTCGTACTAAATCTCCCTCTCTCTCTCTCTCTCTTTCTTTCTTATGTTACTCATAGAAGGATTTACAGTTGATTACTGAGTTACACCTTAAGTAACTATGCATTTGCCTAATTTATGCATGTTGCGTGTGTGCACACACTTTATAATTTACTTAATTTATGCATTTCCATTGCATAATATCATCGCAGAAAGATCGCGAAGCAGTAAGATAAAAAACGACGATGCGGCGAGAGATTGTCATGTAACTTGGCAGCAGCTTCGCAACGCATATTCGCACATGCGTGGCACGCACATTCTCCGGATATACAAGGTGATATATAACGAGGAAGATGCGCGAAAGATAACGAGAGAAATTTAGCTTTGTTGATCCTCCGGATTATTGTGTATAAAGCGAAGAAATGTCAAGTAATTGCCACTATATTAATTAACAACAAATTAACGTACGCTAACGAAGCAAACGGGGATCCGGAGAGCTGAGATCACGGAGGAATTTTAACGTGATTGCGAAAGCACGCGGAGAAGTACGATGGAAGTGAGATAATATGCGATGGCATAACGAGCAATTCTTAAAAATAAGGAACTAGATGATAATCTAAGAAAAAGAATATATATATATAATATGTAAGAATATATGCAAAATGTATATATGTATACCTATTATAATTAATTATTTGATTACTAGTTAATTATGAAATCAAATATTGAAAACTTGAAATAATAACTTATTGAGATAGAATAGAGATAAGAAATTAATTATATATAGGAAATTTTATCACCGAATATGTGTTTATCATTTCCTGATTTCGTTAGTAAAAATCTAAAAAAAAATGGTTTTGACTCAAGACGAGATTGGAATAAAAAAAGATACAGACGAAGATGAAGAGAAAGAAAAAAAAAATCATAAAAGCATCGACAAGAAGTACACGAACTACAGTATGAATCTTTGACACCGATCTCAAGAGTACCAGGCTCTGAATTCTAACGACCGTTGATGATTTACTCGGTCTGTTCACGGGATACGCGAGAAACGTTCTTAATATAGTGGCGTCTGAGAGTACATTCGCGCCAAGGCACAACTTTTGTTTTCGCGAATATTCACGAAGACGTTCCTCGCAGTTTGTTCGCGAGGAATCACCTCCCGATCATTTGCAATTCTTAACAAGACGCCTGCAATCGCAAATTATCATGCGACTAGAGAGATTGTGAATTAATAATAATTAGAATATAAAATAAAATATATATACCTAGAGAGAGATGCATAGATTATTCTAAATAATTATTATATATATCGTAATCAGATTACATAATCCGTCGTTTTATAAAACGTTTAGACATTTTATAAAAAATCGTACAAATCGTTGCGTTTGACAATGTGGTGGAACGCTTGTTAGCGTTTTATATATATATATATATATATAAAAACTAAAATTTTCAACCAGATTGTAAAATATTTCATTTTCAAAAAAACCATAGTTTGAGAATGTGGCTGAACTTTATAAAATGCCTAGACGTTTTATAAAATGTCGGGTTATGTAATCTGGCTATGACATATATATATTATAACAGAATATTACGAGATGTAGTTGGTTAAAAAAGAATTTGTCGCATTATTTTTGACTAAGATTTCGAGAAAATAACCCACGTAAATTAAGGACAAATGAGAAAATAAAGGAACATCACGTCGTAACTCGTCACGCGAAACACGTGGCGCAGCCGCGTCTCGAAATAGGCACAAAAAGGCAAGCTAAGTTACAGCTGCAATTTAATATGATTACTATAATGCATTGTTATTTTGTGTTATTACAAGACGCAGAGTCGAATGGACGCGCGGGGGCAGCGTCGTGACTGTAACGCGCAATTGTGTTATGCAAATGGCGCATTATGTAGTCGCGACACGACCCGAACGAAGAGCAACGAGGGGGGCTTCCCGAGACACCCCCGATCCAGTTCGAAGGAAATCGGCTGCTGTATATCCCCACACGCGGACTACCTACCCCGCGTCGTGATTCGTTTTCGTCTGTTCTCTCGACACGTTCGCGATTACCGCGGTACAGAGAATTTCATCGGGCCCGCGAATCGGGCGAGGACATCGATCATGGTAATAAACCCTGCTTTATTTCGCGGAAGATATATCTTCTGCGCGGCCAAGATACGATGGTGTGTATCATGTTCGCATTGGAGAACCCCGGCGACGCGTGAGTTCTAAAGGTTTCGCGTGATTCACTCAAGCTGTTCTGGTCGCGCGCGAGTCGGACTCATCATGTATACATATATATATATATATATATATATATATATATATATATATATATCTAGAAGAAAGAGAGAGAGGGGAAAAGTGTTTTACGGTAGCTAATGAGCCAAGCTGGAAGCCGCGTGGGTTCATGGGATCTCAACACTTAGCAACGCCTAGAGATTTAATACGAAATGGTAGCAATAAATGTTTCAATCATTAGCTAATTATTTATGCCCTTAGAAATTTACGTCATGTACGTTATTCCATATTACATGTCTCAATTCAACAAATTATGAGGCAAATTAAAGATATATTTTCATGCATGAAAATATAAATCTGCAAATATTCGCTTAACTGTCAAAAAAAAAGTTATGTATGCATTTTCCGATATTTCTACCGAATATCTGATATGGTCAGTTTACTGAATGAAACGGTTCGCGGACAGGAAACGCTCCGGAACAAATCGAATCTGAATCCGAAGATCACAACGCGCGAGATATAAAATCGAGAAGAGCGGGATGCGACCAGCAACACGTGTCCTGAATTCTAAAAGCTCTCGCGTGATTCACTCGGTTGGTTTGCCGCTGGTTGGGTTCCCGCGGGGACACCGCATTTCATGACACCCGCCATAACCGACAGTCGCATAATAGACTGCGGGAATGGAAGCTGCACACATCGAGCCGTGACACAACGAGACGATTATTCGTCTATCTTTACACGGGCGGGTCGGGTCGTTGACTAGCAAAACCGGCCGAGGTCCCCCGGCTTTTAGAGCCTTTACAGTCACGTTACGTTAACGCAATTTGCATGCATTATCTAACGCGTAACGAGCGACGCCGCGAAGAGGAAAAGGAGGAAGGACGCCGAAGTCGTTAACCCGCTTGCGATCTAAAAAAAACGAACGCGTAGCTTCTTTCCCGGCAAACCATCTTCCGTATGAAATTATATGCAATAATGACTAATTTAATAAATTTTTAACCAATTTACGTATATTTAAAATCAAAGAATTACATTTTTATCTTTCCGCGAGCCTCGTAAATCATATATTCTATTTTGCAAGGCTAAAACACTTTGACGTATATAGATCGCTCTTTTTCTCCTACTAATTTCTTTTATCAATTTACAGATTAACAGTCGCTATCGTAAAGCTTGTCGTAGACATCTAAACCTCGTTATAGCCGGTAGAATGACTCTCCCAATCCTTCGGAATCGAATATCCGTATACACGCGCGATTTCCCTTTACTGCTCGATCTCGGCCCGAGTCGATAGCACTCAAGACGGGCGTTGCGGCCGGAGTTTCTCTCGTCCGTGACCCTAAATTAGCTTAACCGTCCGACTTCGAAACTCGGCCCGGCGACAACTTCTTCGTCGAGTTGCTCGAGACTGCGCCGACTGCGGCCGCCGCTGCCGTCGCAACAAGATATCTACTACGCTGACCGTCGCGTTTGCGGTCGTAGCTGTCCGTTTGCCGTGTCTTCCGTGTTTGCCTGCAACGAGCCTCGTACGAGTATCTCGCCACATTCGGACCGAGAGTGTATTCCGTGTATTCCGGATGAGTTCGCTTTTAGGTCTGTTGATTTTCGAGCTCGAAGGATCTCCAAATTTCGAGTTTATACAACAGTCGAAGGTGGCGATCGTTCAAGAAAAATCTATCGATATTATATTGTACTTTGACATTTAGATTGTAATTTAATAAATAAAATTAAACTGTGCTTGTGAAAATAGTAACATATATATTTGTTTCTTAATATTTTATGAAGTTTATACATGTATTTAATTGAGAAATTATTTATCATTTACTTGCATGCTCTTTTTATTTCACAAAAATTGTTTCTTTTAATTTATTATAACTCTATATATTTTGTTTATCTATATATATAAAAAATTATTATAAACAAATAAATATATATATATATAAGAGAGAGAGAATTATTATAAGAAATAATATATATCAAAGAATTATTATAAAAAAATTAATGGATAGATATAAAAAACAATTGGCTCGATATATATGATATACATATGTGATTCTTGTCGGACATTATCCGTGCAACAAGATTAATGATTCGCGACCCGATCAAATTACACAAGATATAATCTCACGTGAACGTGACTGAGAGGAGGAGAAATCTCGCCCCGGTCCTCTTCCCGATGGACCAGTTGAATATACATACGTATTGCAGTTACAAGAAGGCCATTGTGCCTTGCGAAATTCGACAAGCGCTCTCGCTCACGGAGGCCTAATTTCGGATATTTAGGTCACGTTCCTCTTGGCATCTACTTTGACGTTCGAACAAACCCGTCAATGGAGGAGAATCGATGTATTTATAGTTAACTGACGCGTTGAAGAACAACTTTGTTCATCGAAGAACAAAGAGATCGGAAAAATAAAGGGTGGCGAGAGAGATATAAATCTCGTGATATAATTCGTTGCGAGAATTCCGACAATGATCGGCGAAGTGGGGATTTGTCGAGTTAGAAGGCCGATCGATGCGGGATCCGGAAGCTGATTAGTAGAAGGGCCGGCGAAAAAAAATCTGGTGACTCCGAAGAAAGAGGGAAGAAAGATAATGAGTCGCTTTCGCGACAGCACAGAAGGGGGCTTAATCGACTATCATTACGACGCGGTCGCCACGCGATAAGATTAAGCCCGGTATAGTTAATCACGATCTCATCATAGCCTTTTCTTAGTCGATTAAGCACCTTCTTAATTCTCAGCATTTTGCAGTTAATAAGAGATGATAAACGAGGTATTAGCAAATTATGCTCTGTCATTTAGGAAATTTAGGATATAGCGTTTCGTTAAAAAAAAAAAAAAAATAAAAAAAAAATTGTGATTAAATAAATCAAGTCGCACGCTTCAGATTTCTAAAGCGCAAATTATACGCGCGAGTTTACATCTTTTTATTCTCGCGAAACTTTTCATCGACAAGTATTTGCTATTGGCAATTCGTCGTCAAGACTTTTAATCATTCGCGTCACGCACAGTCGCTTAGTCGCGCGCGACCAAAGAAATCGAGGAGACTGGCTATCGAGAGCGAGATAAACGAAGTTAATGAGCTAGTCCTTCGAGAGGACAGAAGAAACCTTAACGAACTGTATGTACGTACATATATACGCGAACGGCAAAACACTTGACCACTCTTCGCAGGACGATACACGCCGGCTTTGTTTTGCTGGATCGGCCATTGTCTTGCTGGAAGTCATTGAGATTAGTTTCCTCGTTGTTGACAATGACTGATTGTGTTACTCGTGTTAAAGGCGAATTCCTTCTCCCTCAACCGGTTACTGTTAAAGTTCCGACAGACGACAATTTTACTCGAATAATTGGGGTATATTGGATTCTGGATTCTAGATTTTTCTCTTCTTCTCGTAAAATGGCCATTCATAAATCTTTCTTCCCTCGCGTCTCGGAGTGCGGAAAAATTCTTTACTTTAATCGTACAATCTCAAAAGATTGCCAAAATATATATTGCATTTACACGCATGTTACGAAAGTATATTAGGAAAATATTTTTATCGAACAAATGACAAATGCCTGTCGAGTGCGAACGATTTTGTGAAAAATATGCGCGTCGCACAAGATGTTGGCAGCTACCAGAATGCAAATTCATTTAGAGAAGAAACGCTAAGTGCACGCCGAGATCACAACGTCACGTTATAAGACTTGGCGGTTGCAGTTTGCCGTGGGAAGCTGCTTGGATGTTAGATAATTGAATAATTTCTCAGAAAATATAGACGCGAAGTGTCAGAGCAAAAGAGAGAGAGAGAGAGAGAATGGAAAGAAGACGGAAAGCATGAGCACATAAGACGAACCTTCTCACGCGGGAAAATTCACGACGCGGCCTTCGCGTGCAATTAAACGTAACGGTAATGGCATCGAATGCTGGGTTGCTTCTATCACGGAAGCGCAAGAAAATTAAACGAATTGTGAAATTAGTTGGCTCTCTCGATTCAATATATACAGCGCTCGACATGGTATATATAAAATAACTTACTTGCAGGCGAATATCATTGGCCTTATGATCAGAACAATAGAATATTATATTATAATATAATACAACACGCACAGTTATTGTGATTAAACTAGATATCTCTAGTATTGTTTGAATATATCGTTTCAATGGGCTATAAAATTAAACTCTCAATGAATTAAATATTAATTATCTCTAACAATATGATAAATGTAAGATTATTTCATGATTTATTTAATGTTATTTAAATATTATTATAATAAAAAAAATTTCATTACTCGTGTATCGATAATTTCTCTCACTTTTTCTTATGGCCTGTCAGATTTGCTACTGTCGACGATGTCCGTTCGTTGGTACGCTCAGCACCAGATTGCGTCGTCATACGAAACATTATCGTTCAATAAGTCAAAAATCTATCTTATAGATTTGGAAAAATTTATAAATACATGAGCGAATCGAAGCACGAATAAAACGCTTTGTTCGTGTTGTCATTTTTTAAATCCAATCCCAATGACCATTTTCACTTTTAAGAGAGAATAAAATGACGGAGAAAATGAAATTTTCGAAATATATCTTTAAAAAGATGTTTTTCGCAGAAAAGTTTTTTTCGATGGTCAGTCGACCGTGCGTAAACGCGCGCGCGTAGCCGCAAATGACATCGGGATAATTTTCCAGCTCGAAAATCACGGAGCAAGCCGTGCAGCCACCGTGAACGCGCAACGTGCCGTTGACACTTCAACAAGTGGATACAACACGCCGGCGCACGTGTCGCCGACAGTTTTGGTGTGTGTATGTTGCGTGCACGAGAGAAAGAGAGAGAGAGAGAGAGAGAGAGACAGAAAAAACGGGGATAAAAGTGCGAACGGCGCTTGCGAGAGTACAAGTTCATCGAACCGCGCTGGTCGTGAAAAGTCAGGGCGGTTGACGCGAATGCTTTACCGCACGCGTTTAAATATTTTTAATCGTCACCCACGCCGGTTCGCGAAAAGTCGAGCGTTCCATTGGTTACGCGGTTTATTAGCCTTATTAGATATCATTGTGATCATACACGTATATCCATGTTGCAATAACCGCGAATTGAAACTGTTACAAGAAAGCGAGATATGTTTCGAGAGAAAACATAGGCTAACAAATATTATGGAAAATACAATATTACATATACAATTTTTTAAGTAAAGTATATTATGTTTATATGCGCACTTTTTATTGCACTGAAGCCGAGAAATTTTAAATTGCAACGGTCTGTAATACAATGAACGAAAAGCGATTCAAAGCGTAATAAAGTGCAAGAATGCAGTATCTGATTTTGTGCAATTGAAATTGTTATATCAAATATATTTCGAATGAGGCGTCATAATCGCGCTGATTTAGCTGCGAGCGTGGATAGATCCTTGATTAAACAGGAAAAATGACGTGCGAACAAAAACACGGTGTGAGAAACAAGACGATTAGTTGGGAGAAAGAAAATAGAAAAGATAGCCATATAATCGCGTGTACGCTAAGAGCAAGATGAAGAAGACACCCGTTATAGTGACCGCGTTGCATCGCATTAACCAGTCGACCGAGTGATCCTGATCCCATCTCTCATCCTGATTCTGTCTCGACGAGCAAAGCTTCTATCGTGTGATGACAATCTTATTATCCCTAATGATCACAATTCTTACACGACTTTCGGTTACGAATCATAGTATATAATTGTATTTTATTAAATTTAATGCCCGTTAAAAAAGTAAAGCTCACTTTTTAAAGATTATTTAAAATTTAAAATTCCAGGTAAAATATTGATAAGCATTAGAGTTATAGACCTTTTTGTCTCAAAAACTGTATACAGCAAGATTTCTTGATGCGTCAAAATATAAGGAACCAATTTTTCATTTTTATATCAAATTTCTCGATAACTAATTTTTACATTAAGAGATATAACTATTAGAAGTAAAGATCTCTAATTTATTAAACGAAATAAGGGAAAATTATTATTCGCGTCTCGAAAAGGCAATTTGTAAAAAGTGCTTCATCGGCTATAAAATATGATGCTTTGACGTCTGTAAATATAATTACTGCAAAAGTGTGTATACCGCAAATGTTGAGGTATGCGCATTGATCAATGGATGAAAAAAATCTCATTATATGAATTCTGAAAACAAGTTTATAGTCTGCATGGTACTTTAATCGAAACGATTACGTAAATGAGACGTGACCGTGAGCGACAGTACAATTGCGTTTGTGATTTATACGTTCTCTCGCGCGCGATTCTAGTACTTTTTATAATTATACATGGGTGAGTAGATTTTAATTAGCTACAAAGTGCCGCAGGCAAGAAATGAATAAAGCTCGCCTGAAATTTAGTTCAATTATTATGATCGTTTGCCCGCGTACGGACGATTTATCCGCATTGTATAATTATTTCGGACCACATAATGAGGCGACGCGTTAATTAGGTTTATCCCGCCATTATCGCGCGCCATCGATATTCGTCGGATAATTAGGTATTTTATTATTCTAGAAATAAAAGCAGCGTGCTCGAAAGCTAAACCGGTCCGAATCGATAAAACCGCACGCTATCTGTTTACGAGGTAAATGTTTCTCCCATTCTCTCTTCCGAGACTTCCGATTGCGGCTTGGTAATATTTTGTTTGAATATTTCCGGATTCCTTCGAATCTATACGAAAATAGGATATTTAACAATAAATGTATCTACTTTCGCGACTTCGATTTTAACAACCTGCACCGGTATTTTATTACGCAGTAAAATCGATGAAATATCCGTATTGCCTACTCTTCCTTTCTCGAGAAATATATATTTTTTTCTTTCTTTAATATTTTTATAGATAACATCGCGAGATATAATGACATTCCGGAAATTCCAGAAACCTTCCGAGGACAATAACGTAATGTTACAAGCGTCTAAAGTACCAAACGATAGATCGAATTCTCAAATATTTGAAATATAAAGTATTATAGAGACTTTTCCGATAGCTCGCCTAACAATTTTTTAAAATTATATTTTATAAAGATTATGACACCCCAAATAATGGATCGCACAAACTATTACACATATCTATGTAATTTACATTTAAAATTATTTTTATCTTTTAAAACTGACAGGAAGTATCACGACTTACCTAAACGTCCACCATATGTTGAAGCACATCGTGTTCAGCCAGAAGAAAGCAGCCAGGAAGAAGAAATGCGCCATGATCGCTGAAACATAAAAAGACAAGTTTACATATAGTTTACAAATACAAATACAAATATTGAATGAAAAAAAATAACAATAAAAAGTAAAAGTTAACAATATTGATCTTTCTTTTTAATTAAGAATTTTTTGGCATTTGAAAATATTCGTTTGTATTTGAAATATTTTCCATCTGTATGTATTTAATAATAATAAAATTTAACGCTGTTTCAACGCCTGTGGCAAACTGTCAAAACCGATCTTTAATCATTTATCCAAACTCTTAACAGATTCAAGACATCTTGTAACGGGTAAACGAGCTCGCTGAACAAAGATCGCGTCGTCGGTTTTCCATACCTTGACGCATTCTTAAAAGATTCATGAACTATAATACAAGAGAGGGTGAGTTTCGAGGGTGCGACACGCAAGCAAAGAGCCGAACGAAATTTCGGAGGGAGACAGCTTTTGTAAGGATCCGTTTGAATGGTCGCCAAGAGGGTGCGACTGGTGGTGGTGTTTATAAATTTTTAAAAGCGTCGCCCGCATTCATCCTTAGAATTCGTGCGTCTATTTCTAATGAAGACGAGAATTACGCGGGATGATAATCTTTTCCGGGTATATTGAAACAATATTTCATTTCATTAAGGGTGCCATCCGATTTATTATTTATGAAACACGAAAACATAAGTAGCTGAACAGTAATTATATTAGAAATAAATGAAAATTAAATACACAATTATTCTCTATAAAAATATTATTCTGATTTTTTATCTTTATCGTATCATTAAAAACTACAAGAACTAATAAAAAATCTTGCTTTATAACAAATAACAAAAATTTTCTTATTCTTTTTTTCTGAATTTTTAATAGTCTTTTAATTGTTATATTTTTATCTATTTTAACTTATTTTAATTTATATATAATCACACATGTGGGCTATGTTATATACGTTAAGCGCCATAAAAATGCAGAAGCGTGCTAAATTACAGAATTATGGTAACGATGTAAAGATCCAACGGCAAGAGAGATGAAATATCGTTTCAATATTTGCGTGGCTTGCGTATTGATAAATTTTTAACAACGTCACACAGCGTGTGTATTGTGTATATATGCATGTTTGCCCTTAGAATGCGGAACAATGAGCACGGAATGCAAACCGATGGCAAGAACAACGGCATAAATTTCTAAAAACGCAATCAACAAACGCGCACAATGGTGGCGGCAACAAATAAACGTACGCTCAGTACGCGTTCAAAATCTGTCAAATTTTTCTTCGAAAATAAATAAATTTATTTTTAATAAGCGTGGATATGAATATGCAAGTATACGTAGTATTTATCTCGGCACGTAGAATTTACTTTATTTATTTTATTGCTGTAATTATAACAACAAACGGTAACGATATCAATAATTAAACTTTAAAAATGAAACATTTCGATTGCTACACGATAATGTAATGATCAATCATTATAATATTAATGTCAATATTGATATATATATATATACCGATATAAATATCAAGATTGATATTGTAATCGTTACATTACGTAGCAATCAAAAACAGTTTCACCTTTAAAATTTAATTATACAAACAGCACATTTCACGAAATATAAAATATTCGCGATGTGAAATCGGTTTTATAACAAAATATATATGTAAACACACATACATATGCGAGCACATATTTTTATTCCACTCCAGCGCTGCTTAAAATAAAATTTTAATATCATCTACAAAAACGTAAGTACTTATCATTAATTACGTAACTCCGCTGTTCGCTCATTTTCGAATTTAATTTCAATAATCACAGCTATCTAGCTGTGAATACATATATTGTAAGCAAAAATAGAAGAAATAATATTTTGCAATAATATCAATGAAGAGTAATATTTTTTTTATATTTTCCATTTCGCAATGCGCGTATGCTAAGATGTAATAGTGCGTATTGAAGAATAGATGAAGGCATGACGCAATGAGAAACTGCCGTAACCTTGCGTTCACTCCGTTACGCACCATGAATTATGCTCGCACCTCGGAATAAATGTGCAATTAGAGCTCTTTCCGTATGAAAATATGAATAACTGCAATGAGTAACCCACCGCGCGTATCTGCCAGTTTAATCAAGTCTCTATTCAGTTACAATTATTCTAACGGAAATGGCAAAAACGCTGCTGATAGAGAGATAAATCGTAGTGTAAACATGTCGGGCTGCGTGCCGCGCGTTCAATTAACTTTTACTTTTACTTTTAACTTTGCACACCGATGCCGGAGCACCATGTGCGCGACGAAAAATTTCATATCGCTAATGGAGAGAACAGCCTTCGAGCGATTCTGGCTGCAGAATTGCAATTTTAAAGATTGATCAATGGATTTGTCCTGGCGATTTATGATGCCGTGACAGATAAATTTCACGACTTGAATATTTACGCGAGCGAAAAACTTATGCACTAGATAATAATACAAAAATAATTAACGAAGGAAAAATATATATATCCACGAAAGAGTCTGATTTTATTTTTTCTCATATAATTTCAATAATATTTTTGGATATTATAAAAATATGCAAATTATAAATATATATCTAATAAGTCGTTCGGTAAATTTACGCGCGATGTGATATTTTTTAAGTATGTATTAGAAAAAAATGACGATTTTATTATATCGAAAGAAATCAATTAACAAAACGTATACCCTCATATACATACGTATAGAAAAACTTGTATCTAGCTAAGTCGCAGAGAAATTACTTTAGCCGGCAGACGCCAGTCAGCCGGCGCAAATAAAGCGCAATGTCCATTTGGCGAAACATGGACTAACGATTCGCAATTACAGGACATCCCATCCCAACGTTCGAGAAGTCACCCGAGATAGGATTAACGCGTACGTTACGCGGCGGTGAAATCGTCAAATAATTCTTCGCCAGGAGGCTTTTACGATATGGGATGGTAGCCGACAGCATTTATCGCGTAACACGGAAATGATTAAATTTTGAAAACTAATTATGGCTCGTTGCAATTATAACTCGAGCGACATTCATCCGTGAATTGCCACACTATTATCCACCCCTTGGTCGCCTTGGGTACTGGGCAACTTGGGTAGAAAAGCTCGCAGGCAAACCGTTTCGTTGTCTCACCCTAGCGACGACCACCATCCTTTATCGACAAAATCCACCCAGCAACGTGTTTCGGACGGTCGGGGCGGATCGTGTTTGCGCGGTGTGTTTTCCATTTTCCACGCCGCGTAGGATCAGCCATGTGCGGAAGAGGTCCTTTTGTTGGAATTAGTACCGGGAGTCGAGAGAGAGAGAGAGAGAGAGAGAGAGAGAGAGAGAGAGAGAGAGAGAGAGAGAGAGAGAGAGAGAGAAGGTGGATGGGGAAAGAAAGGAAGAGATAGGAATATCGCGCAGGGGATGTTTTCAAGTAGGACCCGTGCGTTGTTTGTTTTATCATTCATCATGATTTATGTATAAGTCGAAAACAGCGATGCGCAGAGATACGAGGAGATAGTCGGATAAAAAGGCGATTTTGTGTTAGCAGGACCAAGGAATGTCGGAACGAAATAGAAAGATATTCGCTTCTGGAAGAATACTCTTTGTGTCGCATGTCGCGAGCGTATTATTTTCGTAGAGAAATATAACGTTTTCTAAAAGTCTAAAGAAGTTACGTCTAAACCAAATATACTATTAGTCTCTCTCTCTCTCTTTCTTACTAGACAAAAGAATACATATCACAGTAAATACAGAATAATGATCCACGATGATAAATCAGTCGATATACAGCAATTATAAAATTATATTGGTCATATCAGTTAATTATTCATTAAATAATTAAAAATAAATAAATATATATATATATATTATTTCATTAAGAAAATTATTATTGACTAATGTGAGAAAAAAGGAGGGAGAAAGAGAATAAGATTTTGTTCAATGTTTTAAATTATGATATTATTATACAAATTTGAATTTCTTGGCTTGTAAGTTTTATGATAAAAGAACTTTTCGTTAAGATACTTCTTAAACGCCGGACATAGCAAGACGGAGTTGAAGGGGAGACAAACGTACGAGGAGCAGCTGGGTTTAATTTGAGTCACGTTGTACAGAATCGAAGGAAGTAGTACTGCGGCACTACATGTACGAGCCTATGGCGCCAACTAGGGGTGAGTGTCAAGGGTTGAAACGTCAGCCAGTTAAGGGCGCCTCGATTTGCATAGGGTCGGAATTAGATTGCGCGGGCTGACCCGCCGTTTATCTTTTTCTTTCCCAGAGAGTACATCTAATTGCCTTGAGGGATGACACCCTTATTGGGCACGTGCGTGCTAACGTTATTGCTGTGCGCTCTTTGTCAACTGTAACGCGATATGAAAGAGCAAACCCATATTTATTTCAATTTTCAAGTCCGTTTATAATTAAATGTCGATGTAATACGCGAGCCCTTTGCATTATATTATACTTCTGTCATTTATTGAGGGATATATTTTTAAAAATGAATCATTTTAATCTGCTTAAATTTTTCTCTAATATAAATAAGTGAACAATTTTTTATGTTACAAATTATACATAATTAACTTATTATATATAATTATTGTTTCAAAATTTATTAGAAATATAATCAAAATTTTATGAGATGACTGGATAATATTAGTATTTCGAATATATAATGTATGTTCATTAAAATTGTTATCGCATATAAAGTGTTGTTGTAATAAATGCAAGTATAGGAAAACAAGGCGATGAAGACTATCCGTACAAACGAATGATTCGGTTGAGGAATCCTCCCGCAATAAGTTTGTACGAAGAGGGCTTCTACTTTATATCAACGCTATGCAAAGAGAAAAAGTGACACGTTAATGCGCCGGTATCACGCGGCTTTAGCGTCGTTCATTTAAGTTAAACACAAAATGGCAAAGTCGCTGCTCATCATAATTGGATCGCAGTGGCTTTATTACACCAGCTTAATTTAACACCGAGTTAGAATTAGACTCGACGCGTATTGCAGAGAGCCGACCCTTCTTAGGAACGCGCACAACATTACGCGCTTAATGAATCACAAAAGTTGACGACGATCTCGAGGGACGAGCGATCGATCAACAAGAAAACTGCAACGAAACGAGTCAGAGATAAATCTATCCGCAAAGTGTACAATATCTCAACGAAAGAAATAATATCACGAGAATTTTTTCCCGATTAATTTGACGAAATATTCCATTTGTCAAAACACATTAATTTTATTTGAGATAAAATTATTTTACTTAATATTTTAACGATTTATGTAAAAATAGAAAAAAGATGGTATATAATGAAATTACACAAAAATAAAAAAGCAATATTTCTGTCAAATTAATGACAATTGCATTATTCATTGATTGAAATTATTTGTGAAAAGAATATTTTATAAGAATAATTCCTTTTACGAAAAAGAACACGCGTCTTGTGATTTATGTGCCGCTGCCGAATAGTTTTGTCAAAGCGCAATGTAATGCTGATTATTCAAAAATAATGCCGATAAGAATAAAGGGCATTGTTGTTTGGGCCAAAAACCATTTTAAAACGAAGAGGAATTATGCGTCCGGCTGCCGGGTCAGAAAGCGGCGGATGACGACAGATGAGAGGCTGATAAATAGTTATGGAGAATGAGAGAGAATGGGAAACGCACGAGAACAAATGAAAAAAGGAAAGAGAAGATTAATTTAAAACATACAGAGTTTTATGCTTTGCGCGCGATATTTGATCTTGTTAGGCAATACGTTACAACGTTAATCATCAAGTATTATAAATTAAACAGAATTTATTCATTGAATTTTAAACAAAAAAAGAGTAGTAGAAAAAGATTGAAAATAATATTGCATTTTTACACTGGAAAAAAAAAATTGTTAACTTGACTAAATCCGTTCAACTAATTAGCATTTTTTTTAATTGAAATATTTAAATATTTAAGTCAAATATACGTCATGTTAAATTTAATATATCATATTTGACTTAAATATATAAATATTTCAATTAAAAAAATGATGATTAGATGAACGGATTTAATCAAGTTAACATTTTTTTTTTCAGTGTATAGTAAATTTTAAAAGAGCAAAAGGTATTATATACATATACTTTAGAAAAATAAACAGAGAATAATTAAAACCTGTATCTCTCTAAAATGTATCATATCAGGTTTTCTATTGAATTTTACTGTGATATTGCTAAATTTGTCCAAGCTATAATACTTTGTATTATATTTCTTTAGATTTTTGATGCCCCTGGAAAAAATTTAAAACGTTTAATTATTCTTTTAAAACGGAGAGAAATTTTATATCGGATTTTCGTATCAGAAACCAGCGATGACAGAGAGATGAGAGCCTGATAAATAATCATCGAGAGTTGGGATTGGGAAACGAAATGCGAGAGCGAACGGGCGAAAAAAGGAAGAGACAAAAGGCGAATTTAGAATATATATACAGTGTGTGAATGATCTATGACACGCGATATAGGTGCGAGCCTCGCGATTCGTTACAACATTAATAATTATCATCGATCCAACCGTGATCCTACCTGACGCACGATACGACATCGTATGAAATGATGATCGGCGGAACGACTATCGTTTCGAAACATCACGCGATTGTGGATCGTCGCTAAATGCAGCATCCGTACGTAAACCGATTTAATCAAGCACGCAATAAAACTGACGTATCGCGCGCGTTGGATTCGGAAATGCATGGCCGGCATAAATCCGGCGCGATGAGTGCAAACGTGACTATTCGCCGGTCGCGAGAGCGTTATAAATGTTGAAAAAAAAAAGAGCGCTCATAATTGCGATTACAATTTTATGCGACGGTATATGACATTCGCGACAATACGTAAGTGGCACGTAGGAAAATGGCATGATTCCGCATGATTTATCAAAATAGTGATAATATATGTATATATTGATTTATAAGTAATAAATATCATCTATAACACAGTCGATGCATATTAATATTTTAAATGCTTTTAAAAGGAATATGTGTGAGAGTGTCTATTCGAGCCTGGTAAAAAAATTTCTTGAAAACTCTCTCATCTTCCAGATATTTTTTTTTTTTATTTTCCATGTTTTCCTAAGGAATAGACATCCTATTGTATGTGTTCTTTATATAACTGCATTTTACAATTCATAATGAGATAACATAATTCATACGAGTATTAATTTTATTAATTAAGAAGTTGAGTGAATAATCACAAGATAAATTATGGAAAAAAAAAAAAAAAAAAACTCAAGTTAAAATCGTAGCAATTAATACTCGATGTATGCCGTTATTTTTTTCTCTATATTTTATCAAATATATTTAACAAGTTATCTCGATGAAAAGCGATTTTTCGAAACTAGTGAATCGCGCATTCTCGCGCGCAACATTCTCTACGATCAAAATTTAATCGGTCTATTCTATCTTTTTATACACGAAAAATCAATGAATAATAAAGCAATTGTTATTTGTGAAAGCAGCGAAACGCAACACAGTGCAAATCGTTGCATCGCCTCAAGGAATGTGTTTTAGCGCACGTGCGGAATAATAGTCCGCATTCTATGCAACTGCAGAGAAAACAAACGGTAGCTGTACGTATTCGTACATTGCCGCATTTGCACGATCCGTCCTAATTTACAAGGAGAACAGTATTTGTTTTCGCTCGTAAGCAATGCCTATGTTACGCACGCGGGAAGAGCACGAAGATAATCCGAACAATAAAGGTGACGATGGTTTGTGCTCTTCCGGCCCGTCGGCCATGCCGCATTGTTAGTCGATCGTCGCTCGCGAGATGAAGATATGCAAATGTCGGATAATTTCGGTTCCCGTCGACGCTGAGTCTCTCTTTGAGCTCGGTTAATGTCGTGTTGGCTCGAGTGAAAAGTAACGCATGAATTATATTGTATTCTCTGATAAAATACATTATCATTAATCCCTCAAATTTTTCTTTATTATGCGAAATCATGGTATATAGCTTTCTCTACTGACAGAAGTTAAGCTTCTTTGAAATGCAATTATAATAATTTTAAAATATTATTATCGTATTATGTGTTGTATGAAACTCGTTAACCAAATTGAGAGAATTCCATTATCCGGCCCATTTTTCGGACATTCTCGGCCCTGTGTGCCGATTCGTACGAAACAAACGGAGCTTGTGTAGAGCTAATGAAATGCCGTGGTGAATCAGTTGCGTTTAAATATATCTCGAATGTCCTTTCGTGTCGCTTCCGCGGAATACGCGCGTATATTAAGGCCGTCTATTATGAATCTGCGACACAATACTCGACGGCGAGCAGAGTCGCCGACAGTAAAATAGATATTTTTATTTCCGCCCAGATCCTTCCAACCTCGCGGGAAAGACTTTTATGACATAATCAAAACAGGCAATCGAGTAAACACGTTTGCTATTTCAAATTTCATGAGATACGAATTTTACAATTAAAAATAACATATTTATGTTAAAAATTAAAAAACCATATTTTTATTAAAAAGAAAAAAAATAGAGTTTTCTAATTATTTTTGAAATATTCGTCTGATTAAATTTTTTCGTAAAACTTGATGTTAAAAAAACAATTTCGGATTATTTTCATTTTTCTTCGAGATTAGCATTCTTTTACGTACGTTAAGTTTACGATAAGAAAATAAAAATATGGCTCTTTTTTTATTCAAAAGAGACGAGGATTACGCTTTAAACGAATCACTTAACAGATTAGCGGATTAGTCGCTAAAAATGGAGAGTTTATCACGGGTACTTTGTCTCAGAGTGGTACTTATTTCTAAGATACTCTTTATCCGCGCTTCTTTCATGACCATCCTCGCTAGGAAATCCCTCTGTAGCCGTAACTCTCCGCTCGTTTCCCGAAACTCTTCGTCTTTGTCATCGTTTCCGTTTCCGCGCGTTGTTGGCGCGCACGCGAGTACAATCGACGAATCGAACGGGCAAAATTATATTTAGATGTAACGAGCGGAGGCCAATCAGAGCGTGGAGAACGAAGCGATGAGAAGAACGAGGGAAAACGGACGCAGTACAAAACGATTGAACGATGAAGAGAGAGAGAGAGAGGAGAGGAGAGAAACTCATGGTTGTGCCACTCGAGATACCACCACTTATACGGCGTCTCGTCAGAACATCGCGTACTACACGAGGGCTCGCAATGTGTCTCGAGTGTTGCTGAAATTGCTGGCGAATGACGTTGGCGGAGTTGACTGGCAACTGGAGTAGCCCGACCGAGCCTTAAACCCCCTCGCTAAACGGCCGCGTGACGAATTACCTGGGAAATATCCTCCCGCCTCTATCTCTCTCTCTCTCTCTCTCCCTCTCCATCTTTGCCGACATACCGTAATTAATTTTCAGGACAGCGAGAATTTCGATACTCCTCCTTTTTCCCTCGCGCGAGATTGCGACGAACGAGGAGGCGTCGTCGTTGTAGACCGGCGTTCCTGCGACCCGCGGGGAATTAACGGACGTTCCCGTCGACGCGACCCGTTGTTGCGGAAAAAGAAGGGCGAACAAACGACGGTGATTCCCGAGACGTCAATTAGCGAGAACCCTAAAAAATTCACATCGAAAACTTGCCGCGCTTGGGGACGAAGCTTGCGAAGCATTTCTCGGGATTTTCGCCAGGTATAATGGGAAAATTAAGAGGCAGAGAGAGAATGGCGGTTTTGATAAGTGTGCATACGCACGCGTGCCATATTTTACTGTATACGTTAATTGTGGCAGATATTTTTTCATTCTCAAATATCGCGGTAAAAAGATTAAATCTCTATATTGCTAGAGAGAAAATATTACGATTAATATTTTATTTTTTATTACCTTATATTATTCGAAGAGATATATCATATTTTAATTAAAAAATATTTTGATTTCAAAAAAAATATACCCTACGACTGACAATGAGCTCTTTGATGCATTTATCATTATTATATTTTATTTATCAATTTAACATATTTTTTTAAATTATATTTTATCTCCTTGGAATTTTGAAAAATTTCTGAGCCTTAATAAAACATCCTGATACAGAATCCATCATAAAGAATCTTTTAAATTATTCTGTAAATTGTTAAAATACATTTTTTCTAAATATTTTCTCGACTACTAGAAAAGCATCATGTATTTACATCATTCCAAATTACCCCTAACGTGATAAGTATATAGAAGTGCGTAACGAGTGATCTCTCAATGGCTTCATCGGAGCATCAATTGACATAAAAAGAAAGCGCTGTGCGTTTTTGTATATCTAGTTAAAAATAACTATATATAGCAAAGTTCTACAATAGGGTGATAAGTCAGTCGCGAGAAACTCGACGCCAAATCTGAAAACGACCGGCAGTAGTAAGAACAATGTCGCGCGTCGAGTGAATAAAGATGCGCGGGGGGAACCCGGCCAGGAACAGGAGGAAAAAGGTCGCGAAAAACGAACGAAAAACGACGAAGAATATATATGTATATTCGAGGGACTCTCTCGCACGCGCGATTACACAACCGTGTAACGTAACCGCCGAGGATCCAGGGATCGTGTCATTTTGGCGCGACGCCAGAAAGGTCGGCCGGCCCGAAGTTTGAATTTTCGAGATGGCACCCAGTGCGCGAGATATATAATAATGCGTCGGCCGTCTGGCATACGAATTCCAGCGGCTTTCCAGAGATATGTACGAGAGTGGCACTATCAGACCCTCCTCCCCCTTGCCGCCCTCTTTCATACGCGTACGCGTCGCCGTGCGTGTATGCAACACGCATCGAGTTGGCGGTCGATCGTTCCAAGAGGGTCCTCAAGGGTTAAGCCGCTTTCCAATGTTGCTCGCTCGTACACGCATATACCGGGACTATTAACCGACGAGTTTTGCTTTCTCTATCTCGCTTCGTCTCGTGAAAAATTTCGCCCGGAATTCCGAACGAACGGGGAAATTTCGAAGATTATATCGTATATCCTGGGGAGCAAACCGGAGCTCCGCGCTGCATAATAGTTAGTTGCTCGAATAGGCGTGTTACGTTTGTAAATCATACGCATCGTGTAATAAAACGAATAGGGGATTGCCGAGACGGTGTCTATCTTGATCGCTCGAGAGTGGCGCTTGACAGTTTCACAAGCGTGGTATCGTAATGTTTGTCAATTTTATGCAGACCGATGTGGCGACACAACTGTCCCGCATTAATATTAATTAAATATATATTTTTAAATATTATTTAAATATATATTTGTAAGATTATGCTAACGCTTTCACGAAATTGCTAATTAGTGTCGTTACTTGTTGAACACGAGGACGAAAAATTTGATAATATAATTGTATACGTTGCAATCAAGCGAGTAAGTTAACATGTAAAAAGAGATTATATTTGTCAAGCTATGTGTGAATGATGTCAACGACCTTCGTACAATGTTTTCAGTTAAGTGATTAAAGTAGAAAAGTTTTACGAAGCATGGATTACGTATCTAACGATGGCACTTTGGCTAGGAAATCTCTTAATTTAGTTACCACGGTAACTATCTACATCAAACAACGTTCTCCGGAGTTGTTCCGGAAGAATGTCTTGAACAAGAGATTAAGATCCCTCCACGGATAAATTAGACACCCACACCGACAGAAAGATACTTTAGATGACTGAGGGGGTAAATCTTTGATATATACAATTGTATATGCCAATGCTTAATTATTATACTACAATATTTTGCTAATGTCTATTTGTCATTACATTTTTGACATAATGCTCGCTAGTAATGCCCAAAAAAAAGCACAAAGAATGCCTGCGTCCTTATATCTCACACAAATGACTCCAAAAGTAAAGCAACTTTGTTAAAATTAAGTAATTGTTAAAATAACACTTTAAAATAATGTTCATTAAAATTAAAGCAATATCTAGTAATGCCCTCAACATTTATACATTATAATGCCCGATCAATCAGCGATTTACTCCCCGGAACGTCAGTTATCAATGTTTATTACGTTACTATTGATTTGATTAAATTGACAACACAATTATAGATCACCGTTTGATATATTGTATAATAATTCTATTTTTTAATATTCTATTTATATTTTTATTTTTGTAATAATTTAATGTGTCAGTTATTCCAATATTAATCACATTGTCGTGTAAATAATGTAATGTAAAAATTGTGGAAAAATATGTATGAAAAATATACATTTCATTTTTTTATATGCAAATTTTTAAAATAATTTTTTTAATCGTATTATTAATATTTATAGAATTATTATGAAACAATTTATAATAATAATTATAAATTTTATTAATATTTTTATAAGAATTATAAAATTATATTATCATAATTCTGATAAAAATTATAATATATTGCGATTAGTTTTCTATAGAAAACTAATTTTTCTATTTTTCTATTCCATTGCGATTGGTTTTCTGTAGAAAACTAATCTCTGACGTGTCGGGTTCCTCGTGTTTTGTCTCAAACGATACACACATATCCTTCGAGTAAGGGAAACATGTTTATATTGCGTATCCTTGCGTCGAGCTAATTCTTTGAACTATCGTACGGATGAATCTCGGGAACGTCTCTATTATATTTATTCTCTCCGTTATTCCTTCTCTCCTATTGAAAGCGAATCATATATATATATATATTCAATAATATAAATATAAGAGCGTTGTTAAGAAAATTGCGTCCTTTATACTCTTATCAATATTCATTAATATTCTATGACTAAATAAAATCATATCAATTTATTACAACGTAAATCTATTATATATGCTACGCGTGAATTTATCGCGTAACGTCACAGGATATAAAATAATGAAGAGAGCAGGGATAGCGACTTCTCCAAATTTCCCTCTTCGGATGCGGAAAGCGCAATTTCCCCAACTGCGCTGCGCGCGAAAAGAAACTGATAACTCGGCCAGTGAAAAAGCAATAATCGCGCGCGCGATTAAAGTACGTACGATACATCCGCGTGGACGCAGGAGCCGTTCCGGAACAACGCTTTGGCCAAGAGTGCGTTATTTCGGATAGAATGCAAGACGCGTTCGGTCAGCGTACATGCTCCGAATGCAAACCGAAACCCCTGGTTCCATCCGGATGGATAGCCGATAGGTGGTCGACGGGAAGAGAGAGAGAGAGAGAGAGAGGGGGGAGAGGGAGAGAAGGAAGATGAAGGATGCCGAGCGAGGGACGCGGGAAATTCCCCCGATGATGCTTTTCGTTGGCACCCGGTGTGTGCGCGCCCGCAGAAATGTCCCAGAGTAGGCGCTCTCTCTCCCATAGGGAGGACTCGCGCGATTACGCAATTTCCGCTTTGATTTGATTCAATTTCGGAGATCGTTCGATTTACTACCAGATGCTCGCGCACGCACGCATTCCATCGTGCAGCACATTTTATATCGCATTGTATTCGATAGATATCGAGAAAAACGTCGCTTATCGAGTCGAAATAACGAAAGGCGAACGGACAATGAAAAATTTTTATATAACAATTTTGCGGAGAGAGAAATAATATCTCGCACAGATTGTATCGCGTGATACGTGGTACTCGCGCGAAGCACGATTTCCAGATAATTTTTTAAAGCCCAAGTGTTTTAAGTTTTTTAAAAATTTCTCTTATACATATTATTTTATTATTTATATTATCGAGAATCATAAATAAATTCCCGAATAGTTAAATATTTGCAGAAAATGTCGAAAGTTAAACGTTGCCGTATAAATGATTGAGAAATAATTGAGAAAATCGATAAATTATGTTACACAGGCGCTTAAGTAAATCTTTGATATTGCAATTTTACCGCAACATTCGATTTAACTTTCTAAGCCAGGTATTTACTCGTTTTCCATCAACATTTATATCAATGCTAATATTATTCGATGGTGAAAAGGCTTCATTAAGGATGCACGTGAAACTCATAGGTCAGTAGAAATTGCACTTTCCATTGGCCGAGCTCGATCGTTTCATAGTGAAACGTGCTAAAAGCCTTTGACCGCTACAGTAAAAAGATTGACTGCATAACATTAATATTCTATTAACAAACTTTTTAGATATGCTGTGTAAACATTTCATCAAAATATTACTATTAGCTATTAATTTTAACAACAAATTATATATTTTTTTATTTATACTAATAAGTCTTGCGTAGTATTATAAATCTATGATAATACAAAATTATTGTTGTTTTTTTATATATTTTTTTTTTTGAAATATTAATTATTTTATACAATACAGTAATGTGAATAATCGTTTTAGAGTATATATACAATTATGTAACTTGTAACGATAAAATATCCTAACAACAAAAATCATATATTAAGGCTCCCGGCTGCTTACACGCATATACTCTTTAATTAATTATTCATGATTAATTACATTCATATTAAAATACCATCAGAAAGTATATTATAGCTATATTAATTATTGATTGCGCTATATATTGATAAGACAAATCTCATCTTTACTTTTAAAACGTAATAAAAAATTATTTCATCTTGAGAGTGTTACATAATTTTTGACACATGCATCTGTGGCAAGCAGGCAGTTTCGCACGTTCTCGCAATATCGGATGTTCGGAACAGACGCGCAACGCGCACGACGCCGACATGCCCATGTCGATCTCGCGAAGTGCAGTTAATTCGTTCGAGCCTGAAAGTCATTAACCAAGCCCGTAATCGAAATCATCGACGCGACCGGGCTATCGATTATACGTCGCCGCGAGCTGTCGCGTTCCCCGCCGATGCAGGTGCAACGCGCTATTGCTGGCATATTGTCGAAAAGCGCATCAATGCACCTTGGCATACTGACGCTTTCGACGGAAAGCTCGTTTTTCGGCGATGAGGGAGAAGGAGGAGGGGGAGAGGGGCACCACGAGCGGGGAACCGACCGCTTGTTCATTCCACATTCTGACGGACACGTGAGAGCGAGCATCCGAAACCGCGGCTAATTGGGCACAATAATTAACAAGGGTCGTCCGTCGGATTGTGCGCCGCCGTTCGTGTCCCACAATCCCGGTTGATTTATTCTATTCGGTATTATCGCGTGATCCGCGATGTCAGTCTCGCGCTAATTGTGATCGATATTGTAGTTTAGTGGGCGTAGAGGATAAAAAATTTAAAATAATTATCGGTTTTATGGTTTTGTAATTATTGCGTCGCGCGGTTCGTAAAATATCGGTGAATTATCTCGAATTATCTCGTTAATCGACCCGATACGTTGATCGTTTCTAGCGGCGATCAGAAAAAGAAAAAGAGAGAAAAGAGATAATTAAGATAAATTTTATGATAAGTAAAAATTTTTAAATTCAAATGTTTCGACAGTATTAATTTTAACCGTACTGACAAATATCTCGATTGAAAAGTTTAGTAGTGAAAAGAATATAGTTAGTATTCGTTCTTTTTTTTTTTTTTGATATGTAAATTTTTTTATATAGGTCATGTATTGAAGTTGAAATATGCTATACTCGCAGCAAAATAAACAGTGCAGGAAAAATTTTGTCTTCCTTCATTATTCTGCTAAAAATTGCGGCCAGCTATAAATCTTGATTCGTGATGTTACCGAAAGAATAAATACACCATATTTTGTCACTACGTTTTGCTGATACGCATGTGTAAATAATAATTTGAAGATCAAATAAATCTACTAATATATGAAGTAACAACACAGGCACGCGACATGATATTCTAGAAAACAAATCTGCGGTTTCGCACACGAAGTATCAATGTTGATACTTTTTCGCGAAACTGTAAATAACGGAAATGTCCAATTTATGAAATATGACAAAAATTTATCTTCCTCTGCATTTCCAAGCCGTATATAAAATTACGAGTTTAACCAAAAAGAATCTTTTGCTACGTAATAAGATAAAATATCTTTCGAGAAACTAATAACAATAATATTTTTGTACGATTCATTTATGATTTTAATGATTTTTTTCACGATTCATTTTTATATAGATTTTTAAAAATTCATTTACCAAAAACGTTTCTGTGAAGCGGTCGGCGCAGCTTAAGCATTAAGCTAAAAAAATTAATAGATCTATACGATTACCTTGACTTTTTTTTTGTGTGTAAAAAAATATTCTCTCAACGAACGCAACGATCGGTTTCGTATCTCTTCTTTTTGTATCTCGCATTATTTTGGTACCGACGCGGCCGCTTTTACACGGTTTCGCACGACGATTCGCCAGAAAACGTCAGCGGGCAGACACCGCGTGTTGTTACCATACGCGTTCCCTCTTCCCTCTCGCGAGTATGTATGTATGTACGCGCCGGAAACCACTTGGTTACTTTTTGCACGGTGGGCGTATGCACGCGCCATCCGGCGTTTCTTTCGTATTGTTTTATGCCGACAGTGGTCGAAAAGCCGCTTCCGCCGCGCAATGCACGCGGACGCATACAAGCGGTCCATGCAGGTCCGTTGCAACGTGGCGACAGCGCGCGTATTTGCGCGGTTATACGCGTGAAAAGCATTTCGGCGTGCGGGCGGCTGGTCCGTCCCGCGTCGGTGAGATGAATTGTGCCTTCCATTATCGGGACTAAATTATCGGTCATGTCCGGCTATAATCTCGTTATAAGGACGTACAATAATAATGTTACGCGCATTACATTATCGTAGCGGAGCGCGAGCGAACGCAAGCGTGCTTCTCTCCGATCCACTTTTCCGAATAATTCGCATATTAGATAGGTAAATTGTGCTAATTAATGTCTATCTAGCGTTTACCTATTTGCGGTTGAGTGAAGGCGAATGTGTAAAGGGAAATGACATCGAGCGATATTGTATTTTCTTCATTCTTCTTGTAATTAACGTTTATCGAGAGCATTTGAAAAAGGAAAATTCATTGATTGCGAAGAAAAATTCGAGAGAGAGAGAGAGAGAAAACTGATTATATTTAATATGAACGGCCATCACAACATACCTTCTTCGAATAATCCAGACGATTATTTGATAGATGAAACACAGATGAAACAAGATAAAAGTATCATTTCATTGAGAAATTAATCTCGATCTTTAAAGATTGAAAGATATATCTTATATTGCAATCTCCCGTCTCTCTTCCTTTGATTCGAAAAGCAAGTATTGTGTCCGCGCCTCTTAAGAGTGATTCCGCGAAGCGCTCCTACGAAGCAATGCGGTGCACTTTTCGCCAAGTTAACAAACCTTTCACGATGTACTTTGCCCAGGGAGATGCAACGGGACGAGAAAATTTTCCGAGGAGCTCGCGCTGAGACGGAGGGAAAATAAGCGGTCGTAATACCGTGGAAAGACGTCGACGAAGAGACTTCCTCTCCAGCACTCCTCTCGACGTCTAAGAACGCGGATCGCGAAGCACTTCGGGGCTTTACCGCGAAAATCAATCCGCTCGTTCGCTTTAACGGCTAGAGTTTAAAACTCCTTTTCGCGCAACGGAGACGAATCCTGCGAGAAGCCCCGCCCTGTTGCTCTTCTTCGCTCCGATATTATGTTGTCGCGGACTCGAGATCAAAATTAATCAGAACGTTCGGAAATTATTGATTTCTCGGTATACGCGTTGAAGCGTAGAAAGGTCAGTTATTACGGTTTTAAACGAAAAGTGCTCGAGACAAATGCGTCACGATAATTTTCTTATATTTACAATCATTTTACAAGGAATTATAATCGAATTCCCTTAGGAAGCGTGAAAAACCAAAAATATAATTGATATAAAATATATGGAAGAAATTTTTTTTTTTTTTTTTATCAAGAAATTAATTTTTAAAATTTTCTATACTTTTATCGAATCGCGTAAAATATGTTATATCTATATTTAATTTGTGCTTCATCATCGCTCACATCGATGGTTAAAGCAACTGTGCCAGTCTTCCCAATAAAAGATTAATAAAAAAGAATTGAATAATGGAATAACCGTCGCGCGATACCGTCGAATGTTATCGATTTTGAAAAGCCGAGCCTACGTACGACAAATGCACGAGTCGGAGTCGCGACGTACGCGACTCCGGTCGGCCAGCAATTTTGATCGCTGACTCCCAAATCACCGGCGTCGATCCTTATCGGCGTGATCGGTTCCGCACGTAGCGGAGACGGTAGATTGAATTTCAAGCGACTCTCCGTTACGCAGGCTTTACTCTCGGGGACTATTCCGGCGCATGGCGTACAGCCGGCCAATTATTCGAGCAAACATGCGGGTACGCATACCTGGTGCCGCGAACCCCAGGTGAGTAATCAAGATGAGAGAGATAGGCACGAGAGAGAGACAGAGAGAGAGAGAACTGCGCTGGATTTGGCACGAGTTACACTAGGGAGATCCGTTGCTGGGGGAGATACTCGATTATCTCTGTTATTCTACGTATTACGGAGAGATGTGTTTCCGATAAAAGAAAATCCCCCAATCGTATCCAGTGGATACTCGAATGGCGAACTTGACCTTCCGTTACGGAAACGATCGGGGGGGATTAAATCAAAGGAGATATCTCGAGTGCCCGCGGAACACGTCGGAAACGCGAACTTTAAAGTTGACTTTGATTTAAAGTCAACTTTTCGTAGATGAAAATTTGATTCGAGTCTGTTGCATACATTTTTAATCTTTGGCTTCTTAAACCTTTTAGCAATTAGAATGCAAATACGAATTAAATCTGGATGAACACTTGACTATGTTGATTTATCATAAGAACGCTAAATCAACGAGGTTCTCTGTTTGCGTGTTAAGAGAGAGAGAGAGAGAGAGAGAGAGAGAGAGAGAGAGAGAGAGAGAGAGAGAGAGAGAGAGAGAGAGAGAGAGAGAGAGATGTTTCAAATGTTGGGTAAAAGCACGTTCACGATGGTTTTCCCAAGCATAAAGGATTATTATACGTTCGCTCTTTTATCGTTCTCGTTGTGTGGGCGTGTGCGTGTATGTGTGTATACATAAGCGCGGTCGCCCTCAAACAGCAGAATAAACGAGACACCTGTGCACACGGAAGCCGCACGAGAATGGCGAAAGAATTTCATTTCTGATTTGCACAGAGAGCGCAACGAAGGGACCGAGCTACGAGCATCCAATTGAAAAGCACGCAATGGGTCCATGAAATCGGAAGTTGGGGGAGGGAGAGGGAAGAGAGAGAAGGGAAAGTAAATAAAGCCCACAGTGGGCGCAAGGGGTTCGTACGAATGTGGCGAAAATCGCATTTCATCTCGATACACACGAGAACGAGAGAGCACCACCATTATCGAAAGAAAAGCGAGGATTTAATAAAAAATTCAAGTCAGACTCGCGAGAGTTCGTGGACGACAGATTCCGGGTGGGAGGGACAGGAAGGAATTAGAGGGAAAGGGGTGCCGGCCCAAGCGATTCGAGAGGAAGCGAGGGACGACGACGTCTTTCTTTCTCTCCGCGCGTGGAATATCGAGTAATCCTTCTGGCTACCGGCGAGAAATCCTTGCACGACGATAAACGACTCCCACGAGGATTCAAAGCGCGATTGAAGAGTTCGACTTATATGATCACGATTATTGTGAAGCAGACAAGGTGTACGCTGTTATATACGAATCTAGTGAGTTATTTTTTTGAAAAAATGTATCTTGTGTTTCTTCATTATTTCAGTAAACGTGCGAAAAGTTTACTTTTCCAATGTAAAATTGAATACTTTGATAATTGCAAATTGTTAATATTAATATATAAAATGATATTTTTAATATTAGCAAATCAAACATGATTTTTACGTTAATTTTCTTAATACTTTCTTCGACAAATTAAAATTTTTTTATTTACTCAAAATTTTATACTCAAAAAGTGATTTTTCTCCGAATTTTAGATACAAAAAGATCCGGATAAGATATATGCTTCCAGAAACTTGATTTCTTTTTAGCTTAACTAAATATCAATTGTAAAAATCAATACATATATAAAATCATAGGGCTCTTCCGAGATTCGTGTTGAGATTGCAGTTGATTTGCATCACAGATTGTATACCGATTAAACCGACCTGGGCCGAGCCAGGAGTAATTGCAGCCCTAACCGAAGGGGGCGGTGAGAAATTGACCGTGGCAGCTGGACGAGTGCCGAACGTGGCCGACAGCTGCCAAATCAGTAGTGCTGCCGATATCCTGTCGAATTCTGAGCACACTGTTCTCTAAGTCCGAGCGAGAAAAGTCTGGACGGCATCTGTCCGACGTGTACGACACGTGTCGTTCATCGTCAAAGACAATACGTGCTGAACGAATCGTATAACGCCAATTATGTTTTCACAAATCGCCGCAAAGAAATGGAATCTCTCCGGTTGCTGACTCGTTTGTTCCCCAACATGGACTATTATACAGCATCATATGTTTTCGCTCGAATATATTTTAGAGAAATGTGCGTAGAGTAGAGAATAAACGCATTATACTAAATTCTGCTTACGAAAAATATCGAATCGTACCGAAAAAAAGAACAAATCTTTTACGGATAACAACTTTCTTGTCGCGACGAGAAGCGAAGAAGATTCTTCTCCGGCAATGGATTATGCTAGTTCATTGAAACGCGCGAGAGAAAACTTCAGGGGAAGCTTTACGGAATGCGTTGCTCGGAGCTTGTTAGAGACTTAAAAAAAAAAAAAAAAAAAAAAAAAATGCTCCGACGAAGAGATTTCCTGCTCATAATTCTACCACTCGTGTCAACGAAGCTTCCTAAATAAAGATACTTTCCGAGCTGCCTCTTCATCATCCTATCTTGGAAATGCTTCGCAGTAATCGTTTCATAAATTGTCTAATAGTTTTTAATTCTCAGCTTTTACCAAAGATAAATAATGCATAAGAGGCGATGATTTCTTTTTTACATCCTTTTTTCTTTCTGTATATGAAAATTATATAATATAAGAACAAAATCATCGTAGAAAAAAAGAGAAAATTTAACAATGAAGATATTAAGTATGTTAATTTAAGATCCTGAAGAATTCAAAGAGCTAGAGGATATAGAGAATATCGTTCGCATACTTCTTCTTTTTTTAAATGGATAGATTTTTCAATGGCGTGCGTGCATTAATTGAGAAACTCTCAGAACCGGGCTGATATTAATTTTTCAAAGTAGTCAGGCGACGTTGGAGATTAATGGATTTATTAGAAAAAAGCACCACGAGTCATACTCCTGTTTTTTATACGGAGACGATCATATTTCTTGCGCAACGAGAGGCGCGCGGTGTGCTTTGAAATTAAAATTTTACCATGCTTGAATAGATATATCAGTAGAAAGATAAGAGAGTTCTTCTCTCTTTTCTATACGCAAAATATTTCATAGACAAAAGATAAAAATAAAATAGTAAATAAGTAGAAAGTAATTATGTTAATAAATTAGAAAAGAATTGTAAATATAATATAATCCGTATCATTTTTCAATAATAAAAACACGTTTTAATAGAAAATTATATTTAGATTGAAAAAAGTCAAAATATACTTTATATATAATACATATAAAGATAATTTCAAATGTTGAAAAAATTTTATTGGATCGAGATATTCTCTTATTATAGAGCATTCATAATTTCATAAAGAAAAAAATGTTAGCAAATTTCAGAGAGTAAACTTCAAAAACAGCTGATCTATCGAACCTCATATAGCGATGTTTTCAAGAAAAATAAACTTCTTTTGCTGTTCTCGATATGCCGCGAACTCTTAAGTGCTCTCTTCCTATTGATATTCGATATCGACTATGGCGTGTTAATCCGACTAACCGCGAATGTTAGCGAACTATAACCGTGGATATCAGATTGCGAAGCATTGTCGGAACTAATATCCCGCACCACTGAAGTTTTTTTTTTTTTTTTTTTTTTTTTTTTTTTTTTTTTTTTTTTTTTTTTTTTTTTTTTAACGCGAGACGAGAGAAAATGGTTTGTGCAATGCCAGAAGAGAAAATACCGAACGAGTTTACCGTGCAACGATTCTTTTGATACCGCGATACATTGCAGAATTTAGCAGCATCGAGATTTTCCGAGATTAATTTAAAAATTCGACTAGGTATGTAGTTAATTCGAAAAAAAAAAAAAAAAAAAAAAAAAAAAAAAAAAAAAAAAAAAAAACTGATACCATTTATTTTTTCTCACTCTATAAAAGTTTAAACAGAAATTTGTATGAAAACGAGAGAAAAAAAGATTTAGAGAATTATTGAGAAATTTATGTTATAGATTCGAGAAAATTTCATAAAAACATATTTGAATATCAATGATGTATAGAGTTTATAATTGACTACGAATTTCATTACAACGCACACACAATAATACGGTTAAACTAACGTTTAATATAACAAACGCAATTAAATTTTATGTTTGTCGTTGATACGGGGATGAAAAAGTAATTCGGAAATATCTGTCATCGTGAAAATTATTGAACTTTAATTATTAATTTAAATTAATAATTTTAATAACTTTAATAATTTAAATTATTGAATTTTTGCACTAAAGTAGAAACAAATTCCCTTTTTGTTGGTCGTACGATGAATCTTGCGCACATCGATTCCTGGATAATCGGGTCAATCCGAGTAGCCGCGAGCTTGGTTAGCGAACCGAGCGCGCACACTGGATCGTGAAGCGAGATTGTCAAAGCGAAAGTATCCAGTTCGAGTTTTTATTTAGCCCGAGAGAGAAGCGGCCGCTCGTGTAACGAACGCGTCGGCCGCGCGTGAAACGCACGTCGGACGAGCGATCGTCGCGAACATACGAGACGGCTGTAAAATCGCTCTGAGCGCGAGCTTACTCATCGTAAGCTATCGTACAGCTAGCGTATCGAATAACGCGTCGATACGATGCGAGGCATAGATTGTACAATACCGTAACTTTAAGCCGTCGAGCGAGTGAGTGTTATTAAGCGAAGCGTCTCATTAGCGTATATATGGCAAAGGTAAATATTTAAATTCGAGAAACGTTGATACCCACGAGATTAATCTCAGCATCGATATTGCAGTCGGTCAGTGTAAATATGCTAGATTGATAGAGACATTAAAACCCTGATTTTATTACAAGATGTCTACTCAAATCCTGTAAAAAGTTTTCCTGAAAATTCCTTCATCTTTCAGATATTTTTGTTTAAAATTCCAGATAAAGAGAATATAATTTAAATATTTTTTGGTGCAATTTCCTAAAATAAGTTTTTTTATTATACGCGTTTTCTAATACTTTTCATTCATACGAAGAAAAAAACGCAAAGCCGTTTAAAGTTTCAAGTGCTAATTTTCCAAATGTACTGAAAATAAAACTGAATAGCTTTCGTTAAGAAAAAATTTTTTAACTTGCATAACATTTTTATTTTTTACACTAAGAATTAAAATAAAAAATATGTATCGCATATTTAATATTTTTGTTAAGACATTAAATATATATGCAGAAATAGATATAAATATATTTATGATATGTTTTAATTTACAACATGACCTAATGACGGATTGTCTACTACTTACGGTATAAGAGTAAAATTATTAAAGCGAGAATTTAAAAAGAAAATTGAATCCTAAAAATAAAATTCCATGAGAATTCTCTGATTTTTCCAAGTATAAAAGAATTCCTTGAGAATTCTAGATTTTCTGTTTTTCCAGGGAGTAAACATCCTGTATTAAATACGATAGTTAGAACTTAATCGGCGGCTTATACGAGTTTTTACAAACTCAAAACAATAGATTTATAAATGAGATAGAAAATACTATTCATTTTCGAAAGAAAATTAAAAAAAAAAATTTAATTTTTAATATAAGAACGAATCATGTTTTCTTAAATTTGATAAACATTATAATCAAGTCAAAAAATAATTTAAGACAGCAATAATAACATAATAAAAGTTTTCATATACAAGGTATACAAGTGAAATGGCTACGAAAATACAAAGCTTCGATAGTGAAACATCGACGTAGTATCGTTAGCTCGTCTGTCGCACGTCGCGCCAGACGTCTCTCTTCAAAGCAATAAAAAGCCAGCGCGATATCATTTCGCCGGAAGTGTCTCACACTAGGTAAACAAAAAGGGACCCTCAAAGGGGCCGAAACGTCCGCCGTGCATACGATTTCGCTCCGCGAGCCTGCAGTGTTGTTCTTGATGCGGCGTTCAGTCAACGCTTTTCTCCGTCTCCTCCGAGACCGTTTCATACTCGTTTACTTCATGCTCTACTTATCGAGAACCGGAGTTGTTCTCCACTGCCTTCTCTCCCGTCCGTCGCGAGCCTTTGTTACGCGTCCCAGTTGCGCCGGTTCGCGTAACCCGAGATCGCCCTGGATGATGTCGAATAACGTCCGCAAAATCTCTCGCCGCGAAAACTTCGCGGTACTTGGCTAATGTGCGATCGGGACTTATGTCATCTTCCCGGTGTGTAGCCCTTTTCGCGTTCCACGCGAACAATGCATAATTACAGAATGAGCAATGACCTGAAAATTTTTCACCGGAGAAAAATTATATTTAACCCTCGCAATATCCAATAGATATAAACGTTGAAAAACTGATGTATAAATATTGTACGAAGACAGATTAAGACAAAAATTGTTTAAAAATAGAAATTATTTTTGTCACCCCATTTATTTTAAACGATATTAATAACACTTTAGTTTTTTTTATTCATCCTAATACTTTGAGTGAAAATTATTAATATATATAATTATATAATTAATATATAATATAATCCTCCGATTAACGGAAAGTTAAAAAAGATGAAAAGAAATTTATAGAAAAGAAGAATTACAATATTCTAAATTTCATTAAAGTTCTTTTGAAACTTTTACAATATTAAATTTATAAAAGAATCTGTAAAACTAAGAAGAGAAAGCGCGCGAGACGACTCTTACAACGTTCTGTATAATTTCATCTGTCCGTCATCTCTGGCATACTTCGAATGTGAAAGCGGCGGGATTGCGACCAATGTCTCTTTCTCCAGCGCACCTCGAAACCTTCAAAGCGACCGCGTTTCTGCATTATCAAGGAACGAAAATAACTCGCAATTTTGCTCGTTCGTACGCAGTACGTATGTATAACGAAATTCGCTTACTATCGTTTCGAAACGTTCGGAAAGCAGCAGCATGCTCCGGCTTATCGACCGTTTGTAACCCGCGGCACGGGACACGCTTTTTCGGTCTCGTCTCTTTTTTTTTATTTTTTTTATTTTATTTTTTTTTCCGCCACTACCACTATCCGGAAAATTCTGTATTCTACGTTAAGCGCTTTCGGCGCGATCGGCTAACCGCGTTCGTGGGAAAAGTCTGGTAACGATGCCGTTAAAACGTTCTCTCGATCCGTATACGATTCAATAACTTGGATTAAACGTACGTTGCTGCACGCAAAGTCAACTTACCGCTTGTTAATTGGAATTATTACGCATTCGAGGCGCAAAATTTTAATCGCGTCCGGTATGTAAATAATGATAAACGATTCATTTCCTAAATTTATTTACAGAGTGACACGCGCGAATAATGCAATCGCGAATTCAATTTATTTCTCGTACAAACATGATAATAATACAGAATGATATATTTCATAATTATAATATTTACTTAACATATTTTTCGTGATTTTTATTCATTCATCGACTATCTTATTTATTCTATATTATCTCACACGATCTAATCAAACTATATAATTTTTTTATCACTCAACAGTAAGCAGCCGACTCTCATTTTACAACTAATAATTAAATGAGACTTTCGTAATTTTATTTCGTTCGTGTAATCGATCTTCTCGAATCTAAATACTAATCGAGGAACGAAGCCTCGATCGCGGGCCTATTTAAAGCCGCGCCAAAGCAGTGCCGAGTCTGTTCAGTCCCATTGTTTTCCCGATCGATCGATCAAGCAAGCGGCCGCATGCACTTTCAGGCCGCAGCCGCGAGTATAACAATTCTCGAGGCAGTTATGCGAGCGTTTATACGTCCGATCCGGCGCGGGATAGTACGTGTGATATTTACGACATCATACCATGTGCGAGCTCCGACAGCCATGATTGAATTACGCGAGTATTCATCGGAAGCATGAATCTTGTATTGGCACAGAACCAGTTTCGGACTCGATAAGAAGTTCTTTAGAGTCTCGGAAATCCTTAAGAGAGATTCATCATTTTTTTTAAATCAAGCCCATTTTTTAATTCAAAATATCCTGAATTTTTTTGCAAGTGTATAAAGAACGTCTCGTACATGTGTGTGATAAAAAAAATGTACTATTTTAATTTGCTGCGAATCCATTTCGAGAAGACATATTCAATCTCCGAGTACTCTGGATTATTTCTCGTTTTTATTTCATTGTATTATTCGCAAACCAAAAGAGATATAAAAACATATTACAGAGAAAAATTACTTCTCGTATCGATATCTAGAGTGTTTTTAATGAAATTTCCAAGTTGTTTAAACAATTATTTATAATTGTTTAGAGTTTAATAATCAATAGCTATATATTAAAAACGTTCCATGTTAAAAGGTATAATTGCCTCTCTGTAAAATTTTTCTTTCCCCTTTTGCTTGCGAGTAATAAATAAAATAAAGATAGCAAATATTCGGGCGATACAAACAGTGTATTATTCATTAACACACTAAAGATATTTGAAAAATTTCATAATTTTTTTAATTTTCGAGAAATTGTTGGAAACTTTTTTCGCGAAAATTAAGATTCATAAACTTTCTCATATTTCACATATCTTCTTTCATACCTATTTTCTTATTATATTCTTATACATGACAAAACAATGTGAAATTTCACTTTGAAGCGCATAGTATTTTTTCCGTATTTCAAGCTTTTGTATGGACTTTTTTTTATACCCCCCCCCCAAAAAAAAACGAGAGGCATGTTAGACTACGCCTTTTCATGCGGGGAGCTTAATCGACGTAGAAAAGTCTATGTCTACATGTTCATTTTGTCCCGTTTACCCTTTGTAAAACCACCTTGACAGTATGCATACGGTATGTTTGCTTCCATTCGGTACTGCTTATACGGACTTAATCGATGTACAAATGAGGAAGATGGTTCTCAATCGCATCGGCAAATATTTTAAAGAGTTATCTTAAGCTTTAGAAATTTTATTTTACTAACGAATAGAAAAGAGATAGATTCATCTAATCTCCATAAGATTTAATTAGGCATGTGTGAGATGTAATCATTAATCTTTCCGCGCGATAAACAAATGAAAAAACAAATATTTCAAAATAAATTCAATCACGAATAAAAGACAGATATAATGTAAAATATTGCATAATCCTAATACTATTCCCTCGCGCATCTTTTGAAGCGATTCCGAATCGATTCAAATTCGGAAAGAAGAAAAGTAACGGTTGAGATACCCTGTATAGACGCCGTATGAGAAACGTTACAAATTTAATTTGTCAGTCAACGTGCTAAATAGGAAGTACAATACATTGAATGACATAAAGAATCGGTAGACGGTGGCTACCATGAAACATGATACGCCACTACGAATGGGGTGGCCATATGGTGTTTTTACCGTAGCCGCGGGGCTTCAGCACGCAGCAACACCTGGCGCATCATCTTCTCAGCTCCGGAGACGATCGCGCGAGTCTATAACATTCCAGACACGTTCAGCAACTCTCGTGAATTCACGAAATCGCGCGAAAAGGAAATAATGAGGTGGGCGATGGGAAATGTTGATGCCGGTTAAATCTCTCGAACCTCCGGTCTCGTCATTTATACTTTATGGATTTCAATTTCCTCGTCGCTAACACGCGATTCTCGTCTTTGACGTTGAAGGTTTCGGGTCGCCGAGGGCACGATCACCGCTTCATATTTCCGGTTATGCGAGAGCGAATGTAGTTTCGAGTCAACCCTGCGACCTACGGCGTATATTGAATGTGAACGAAACAATAGCGATATTTCATCGCGTTATTATCAACGTTTAATATTTACATTTACGAAACAAGCGCGCGTTTAAATTATCGCGTGTAATTCCCGTATTGATCGACCGGCAAAACAATGCGCATCGAGCTAATCATCGCGACACATTTGTAACTTAATGTATGTTTTACCAAGAGAAAAGGAGAGAAATATATTTATATAATTTAATGTAAATCAACAGCAGTTTTAATAACTACATTATGGCACTGTTAGTCTACATTTTTTTTTAATCATCGCGATACATTTATAATTTAATGTATGTTTTACCGAGAGAAAGGGAGAGAAATATATTTATATAATTTAATGTAAATCAACAGCTGTCTTCTGCTTTAATATCTACTTTATGACACTATTAGTCTTTACATTTTTTCATTAATAATCCATTTCTCTTTTAACGTAATTTTTTTAACTTTAACAAGAAAAAAAAAAAGATATTTCTTCGAATTCTCTTTTCATTATAAACAAGATTTCGCCCATTTATTCACTCAATTCGATCGAGGAGAACACGACTTGACTACCGCTTTATTTCTCACAAAACTACCAGATTTCACTGTCACTCAAAAGTATCTCCACGGAATGTCGACGTCATTTCGCATACCTACGATAGGGGAGAAAAAAAAAACCCCCTATGTAATTCCATTACTCCAACGTTACACCGGACACACCCATCGTATCAGCGAGGAACGCAATGATTCTCAACTAAAGCTTTCTTTACGAGAGCCTTGGAGGAGGATAAGTGTGCGGGCGAGTGCTCTCGTGACGACTCGAGGACACTCGTACCCGGCCGAAAACACGTAAATAAAGCCACGGAGAAGTGCATCTCGGTCGGGATGAGGTAGAAACAAGTCGTGGAAGGAGAGAAGCCGCGAAGAGAGTAAGAGAGTGGCGCGCGAGTAACACGAGGGCAACAGAGAAGGAAAAAAAGAAAGAGAAAGAAATGGAAAGTCCAGAGTTATCCGAGCGCGGACCACCACAAAAAGAAAAAGTCTACGCGGTTTGGATTCCATGCCAAGGAAAAAGTCCCGACGCCGTTTTTCAACGGATAAAAAAAGCCGTTTGCTTCTCTCTCTCTCTCTCTTTCTCTCTCCCTCTCGCGATCGCGCGCGCGAGACTTTTGCGCGCCCCATAAAGGCGGCTCCTTTTGACGGGCGTAAGCGACTCGATCGCGAACGAGGAGAAAGAAGGAGTTTCGCGAAAGGAAAGAGCTGATTTCTTTCTCTCTCTTTTTCGTAGCGGTTAAACTTTCGTCGTAATAAAATCGCTGTGCGAAAATTTCAAAGTAAATTTGAACTGTATGTCGAAGAGAGAGAGAGAGAGAAAAAGCGCGCGCTACTGGCTGCACAGCGAGGACAAATATTAAATATCGATCGCGCTTGCGACCGTGCATGCCTTTTCGTTCGTCGCCGCCAAAGCGCGATTGTGAGCAATGTATCTCGTGCTATTCGTTCATGCTTTTGCGATACCGGTTACGAGGAAATTCTCCAACTGTTAAAATTCCGCTTTCGGCGGAAGTTTTACATTCGTTTGAACCGTTTTCACTTTCCTTTTTTATCTCTCGTTAATGCAATCTCGTTGTTATTACGCTGTGTGTTATTATTTTGCGAGTTTCTAAAGATCTGCTTAATTAGCATTTACCCATCAAATTGTATTATTTGATTAATTACCTCTTTAAAATGTATATTTGAGAGACTACATTGTATTAATTATGTATGATGATAATTAATCAGTAATAATAAATACTAATTACGTATTTCAGTATTCGCTGTTACTATTATTACGCGTTCTAATTCAATTATTATAAATAATCATCAAAGATTTATTAATGTTACAAACTGAATGTCAAAAATTTCAATAACAGGAGATTACAATAACAGTTTTTACTATACGATAGTAATCGGTTAACATTAACTTTAATTGCTTCTCTTTATGTTTCTCTAAAACTTTTTAAAAAGATTAAAAAGTCAATTAAACCGAGATTAAAGTAAATAAAACCGGCCGTAAATATTTCTCTTTCTCTTGGACTATATAATTAACGCTGTTATAGTTATAGCAATTAATATAATTTTTTCCTTTGTATATAAGTGATTGTAAAGCCAAATAAATTTATTACATTGTCATACAGTAGTTTCTCTCTCTTTGTCTCTGCGTCATGTAAAATTATTATAAAAAATTTCAATAAAAGATTATCTTGTATTTTATACCGGACTACCGGAGAATCCAGTTTTAAACGACTTATCGCGCAATAAGTTCCGCGGTCTGTCGGCTACGTATATATGCTAGAAAAAGAGAGAGAGAGAGAGAGAGAGAGAGAGAGAGAGAGAGAGAGGAGGGTAGAGAGAGATTATAGATAAGTATAAGCCAAAGTGAAAGTACGAAATTACCGAGCTTATTCCATTCTCCTAGATTTTCAGCCGGCGGTTGGCCGCTGAATATGCATTAAACGGGATACCACTAGAGCGGCGAAGATCAGAGAGACGTTACTATTTCTCATAGTGTAATACTAGTGCGAGAGTCGTGCCAGATCGCCAACTCCGGGGTTCCGGCGCGGTGAATAAATTTCATCGTGGGTCCACCACGCGGTTTCGTCCCCTTTTTATTTCGAATTTCCCGGTCCACTCGAGAGAGAACGGAGGGTAGCGAGCGAAGAGTAGCGAGAGAGGGAAACGACGTGGATTGGTACTCGAGAACGCAACACGATGCTGAAACCCCAACGAATTGGAATTTTATCCCGCGGCTCTCGGATGTGCCATTGCACTCCGCTGTACGAGACGGATAATTGAAGAGCTCGCTCTTCAAAAAAAAAAAAAAAAAAAAAAAAAAAAAAAAAAAAAAAAAAAAAAAAAAAAAAAAAAAAAAAAAGAGAGAGAGAGAGAGAGAGAGAGAGAGAGGGACGGTCTCCTTCCTTTCGAAAGTCACGCGCGTGTAAAAAGCCAGTCTGCTCATTTCGATGAATCGCGTCAACGAAGCAAGATGTATTAAAAACATGCTTCTTGTTAATTCGCAATATCGTCCTAATTTACAAGATCCTGAAAGGATCAAGAGACAACGATTGGACTCGGTAAATAAATTTAAATACGTGCCCAAAGAATAAAGAATTTGCTCGCACGTGAACATAAATCTTATTATCTATTACTACTATCAAGAGTAATAAGAATAATCAAATATGTTCGATTTGTTCACGCAATAAAATCCACGCGATTTCCATTTTTTTTAGTAGACATCGTCGATGTATAATAGTATCGCATAGTATTTGCAAATGCACGACGAATGTATCCTGTTCCTTTCTTCTTGCAACGAATATTCCTGTGTGCCTTTTATTCGCGATAAATATTTATGACGAGCGGAGGGGAAAATACGTTCGCGATTCGAGTTTTTCAATCTCACGGAGTCGCCGTCGCGATGGTTCGTCGTCGAATCGGAGGATTTATCGAGCAGCGGGACTATATATTGTACTTAATCGCGATGTGGGTCGTGAGATAGAAAACTGCGCGAGACGCTCTAATTTCACGGGATGAAACGGGCTTATTGTGGAAGGGCCCGACGAAAAGGGACGATGTCGTTGAGAGAAGGAGAATGTTTCCCCCTCGCAGTCGGACTCCGCGTAACGTCACGATGATAAATCGAGCGCGAGAAGTACGTTGGATCCACGTTGCTCGCAGCAGCCACCCTAGCGAGACCCAATCTTTTCCTATTAGCCGCGCCACAGCCGAGCCTTAAAAACGTTGCCGAAAAAGAATGTAGAAAAACGCACTCGGCGAGGAGGGAACGCACACGCCGTGTGAATTATTGCTCGACGCCGTCATGTGAGTTTAATCGGACATATTGTCGCGAAAAATGTTTCGCGAGCCGCCGCTGGCTTTCCATTTCCGCGGCTGCAGCTGCAGTCACGAATGTATATGTCACACATGAGACGTTATTAATATTAGCATGCCCGGTATGTATACTATATTTCAACGCGCGCGGCGAATGGATTTCATTAAGTTTGCAAATCATTCGAAATGGAACTAAACGTCATGTTTTATTTCATCTGTATGTATTAAATAAGTTAAGTAGTCGCGCGTGTGCAAAGAGATAACTCCCGCTCGCTCAGTTATATTTCTCTTGTGTATAATGCAGTTTAATTTTCTCTCTGCTCTTTTATTAATTTAATTTATTATATGTTTGATATGTTTACACTCTACACAAATTAGAGAAAAAAAACTAAATTCTCATAAATGTTTGTTGTTTAATGTTTCATAAAATGTAAAAAGTTATAATTTTATGCAACCGTTTCTTTCTCAACGATCTATTCGGTATTAATCAAAAAAGGATTCTTTTTCCGTTGACTTTTCGCTAGAAATAGATTTAATCTATTTATTAGTATAATATTGTACACAAATCGTCTCATTTCTTCGAGAAATTAAGAGCACCGCTGGGCGAAGAAAATAAACGGGGATCGAGGAAAGCCGGGTCTCATTATTATTTAGACCCGAGAATATCACTTCACGCGGGATATCAACTTACCGAGTGACTAAAGTAAACTAGACACGATAATCGACTGCCACGGAAAGGTTACTATAAGCAACAGCAATAATAACAAGGTATAGATATATCCTTCGCGTCGTCTCTCTCGTTCACCAATTTATTATCGTCGTAACCGTGAACGTCGCGAGCGACGACAATTTACGACTATCGTCATTATCACGACTGCGTAGGAATATACGCATCATAGATTGCGCTCTCATAACAATCATCGTCCACTCGCAATTAAAAAGACTGCAAAATTTTGTGAGAAATCTTTCGAGTACATTATTGCGACACCGCCGATCCTCTTATCAGACCGCGATGTTTCTTATCGTCTCGCGATGATACTTTCCTTTCAGTTGCATTACTATGATGGATACATTCGGGTGCTGTTAATCGTTAATAAATGTATAACTAAAATCCTCTTTGAAACTTCGAAAGAGATATCGTGAAAGTTTATGGTCTATTATCGCTCGCGAACACTCGCAGCAGAGGACATTCTAAGGCGATTAGAGCGAAGGAAGATATTGAACCAAGAGTCGTAGATTAAGGATTAGATCGCGAGCAAAATGGATCAAAATGTTGTAAAAGTACGTAAGTTTGACGCGAAGATTTCGGAAGATTGATAAGACGTTCGCAATCACACGAAGAAACAGTTCCTCCGTGCTCTCTTCACCTTTTTACGTTTCATCGCGATTTTACGTCTATCAAGAAGGGATTCGCGTTTTCAGTGGCGAAGTGCCAAGGGAAGGATGGATGAATAATTTAAGAGAAAAAGATAACTGTCATCTTACGGAAAGTACGTTTATAATAAATCTCGATTTTTTTCTCGTGTACATTTGGGGTATACGCATAAAAATCTTTCTTGAATTTTATACATACGCGCCACTACATTTTTTTCTACATACATTGCCGCCTCTCTTCCCGTGCCCCTTTCCCTTTAATTTAAGAATCTTAAAAATCTCGTCAATTTATTTTGAGAAATTCCGTATCGATATCCTATAAGACAAAAAACCTCGAGCGAGCGTCTCCATCTTTTTGTTGCCACGTCTCAACTTCTGCACAGTTGAAACAGGCAAACAAGAATAAATACGAGAAACGAACAACAGGGGGGGATAAAAAGCTGGACATAAACACGCGTAAACAACTAGAAGAAAGAGAGTGAGTTTGTAGGACGCGGGGTAGAAGAAGAAGGGAAAGAAATGCGGTCGGGAGTGGATGTTACCGATTGTCTGTCATCCACGTCCGTGCGCGCTTCTTCAGTCTCGTTGTTTTAGCGTGGGTTCTGGAAATTTTCCCCGCTAGACTATTCGTGATTTGTCTAGGAGAAACGGACACATTCCAAACGACCGATGTCACGTATGGGGAGTAGTTTAGTAATTGAAAGGGTTCCCGGGAAAAGCGCACGGTTGTGAGAGAATACCGGACAGCACTATTAAAATTACATATTAATAATAGTAAACTGTGCTAAAAAAAGAAGTTTGCAATATTCAATTTAAAATTTATTCAAAGAGGAGTAATATTGTATAATTATTTTCTTATCGCAGAATAAGTCAATTTATATAGTAATAATATCTATTTAAAACCTGATCTTTGATAAGGAAATTCTATGCGGTCAAAGTTCAATGTACGCGCGATCTGTCATACGTCGGTTTCTTGAGTCAATTAACTCCGCTCGTAAGTTAATTAAACTTTCTGCTTTCATTACAACCGATGCTATAACTACGATCGAAAAAGGGACAGATAAGCGGTAATCTTCTGGATATCTTATCTGTCGTTAACTACAGATGTCGGGGAATTAGGCAATAATCATATTATTACTTGATATACATACCTGTAATAGTAAATGAAAACTTAATTACGATTTAACTTGTATCAAGTATATTATATATACATTTCTGTATGTATTTTGTTTTCTTTCTTTTCGACGAAATATATATCGTTTATCATTCTAGATGTTTCGAAAGTTGCGTAAACAAATATCTCGAGCTGTAATGAATAGTTTAAAAAAAAACAGCCATTAACGAAAAAATTATCTTGTCAATTTATTCTGCAACAAGAAGTTACTTATCTCTCAACCGTTGACAATTATCAAACATCTTGTATATATATTGGATGTAGTCTTCTTTTTTCGTTTCTTTTTTTAGGCCGATGTGCATATGCTGATGTTCGGCATATGCGTCTATATTTTTGTGCCGGAAAGTTAGCAAAAGAACGAGCGAGCTCCCAGTTTTTCCGCTTAGATTCCCGGCGCTTCATCATCCCTCCAAACTTATCGGAGGGATGCGAGAAGAGGGTGCGTGAGCGCGAGAGCAGACGGTAAGACGCCGTCTGTTTTCGACTCTCGCGTCGCGACGTAAGTAAGTAAGGGCGAAGTCGACGTCAACGTTCGCGAATCCGTAGCGACGTCGTTTCCGTAGTCTTCTCGTCGACGCAGCCTGCTTTTTCTAATATTGGGCAATATCCGGGAATACGCGTTATATGTATGCGTAACGCCGTAGATGGGTTTAATCGTGCAATATTGAATTTTCCGCGGAACGGCGTTTCCAAACCGAGCTGACGACATTCATCATTAGGTGAGGAACGAATTTACACATTGAATTAGTATATATCGCGGAACAAAAATTTTTACCTTACGAGTATTTCTTTTCAAATTTTAGAGTGAAAAATCGTAATTTGTCGTTACAAAAAAAAAAAAAAAAAAAAAAAAAAAAAAAAAAAAAAAAAAATCTACACATATATTAAATTTTTATCATAATACGTTAAGAAAATGTTGTAAATATTGTATAATTATCAAATTGGCTTACAGGAGAGCGAATAAACTATCGGATGAAACGATAAATCACATGCATCAGCGAACTTCTGCTGATTTGATAGATCGATTTTCTATATCACGATAAAGTTCGATATTGGCGTATTATGATGGCGTGAGAAAACGCTTCGTTAGGCGATATCGCCATACGGTGGGATGAATCGGAAATACACGGAGAGAGAAGTTACGAGCCGCGTAGAATAGGGTGTGTAACCACGTTTTTCCCGAGTCACATCCTCCAAATCCATTTTGCGGAACGAAGACGAGACGCGAAATGAACGGCCAAAAAAGAGATAGAGACAGAGACAGAGAGAGAGAGAGAGAGAGAGAGAAAGAGACGAAAACGATGGCGCGTATTTGTCCGGCAGTATGATTTCGGTGGCCGGCCAAACTTCAACACGACGACAAGAGCTTTCTTTTCATTCTGTAATGAAGTTAGGAAGCGATGGAACGAAGAGAAATAATTCTTCCCTCCGGCGACCGGAGATGCCTCTCCCGCCCTCCACCAGTATACGCTCTGTATACTTTGCTTTTCCGCCACGACGGCGATGTTCCAGCGGCCGAAAAACCCGGAAAAACTGATTGCCCGGGCTTGCGGCGGTAATCGTCGCTACCGTCGTCGTCGCTCTTGCTATTTATTTCTATTTCGATCCGTGAAAATCAGTCTTACGAAATTACATCGCGTTGCACAATGTTTTCCTTGATGCCTGTGCTTAAATCAAGCGTTCCGGAAAATTCTTTGCCAAGTATTCGTAATTTATGCTCGGAATCTCCGGAGCCAATGCTACTTATTTTACATTCAGATAAATTGTTCAAGGAAAAGTAAACAGATGTTAAAGGTATGCGCGATATAATCTCGAAAGAGATTATACTGTGTTTGATAAACGCTAAGAGCACGGCGATGGGAGGTGAAAAGATAGTAAAAAGTTGAAAAAAAAAAAAAAAAACTTTCATAAACATGAAGTTTCTCTTCTGCAATTTTCGACTAATAATTCAGAGTTAAAACAAATAAAAAATAGACTTATCTGCACGGAACAGAAATCGTATTATATTATAACATTTCTCAGCCAAATTTGTCTCGAAGAAAGCAGTCGTATCGGTAAATGCACGAACTCGATCTGAGAAGATGCCAAAACGTTAATGCTCAGCGTAAGTTCCGAGAGCCAATACATGGATGTTTCCGAGACTACTGCAAACGTGATCGGTTGCGACAACGATTGGGAAATAATTGAGCAATTTAGGGTTACGTGACTGGGACGTATCCCGTCATCGGAAGAAATGAGGCACGATGACGGGAGAGGAAGAGAAGAGGGTGGATAGGGGGAGAGGGAGGGAGGAGGAGAGGGAAGGAGAGAACTCCGATAGAGTCCCATGGCGCCATGGGGATCCCCGACTCCCCCTTCTTTCTGTTCTCGATGAAGCCTCGACGCGTGACGGCGGTACCCTGTCGACAATCTGATTACAGCTTTGTCATTCTCCAAATATGATCGATGTGCCGGCGGCTCATTCATCCCGAAATGTACGATTTATCGCTACCAATTATACGATAGTTGCGGATCAAATCATCTCATCGCACGCAATGCAATATGTACAGATAATGTAATATTAATGAGATTCGAAGCAACTTGTGAGATTACGTTGAATTGAAGAAAAGAAATAAGCTTGTATAGGATTGTATTAATGCGTCTTTTTAATTTTTGTTAATTTACTCACTTCATATTTTATTTTTACGCTTTTCACAGGTTTTTTTTTAAATTCTCAATCTGATTATACTCTCTTTAGGCTCGCACGAATATTCAAGCAATCTAAATTAATTCGTGGGAGATATGAAAGTTAATCCTTTTACCTTGCGTTTCTCCATTTTGAATCATTTACGCGTTTTACCGATGTGATATCCCTCTCCTTCTCTCTCTTTCTCATTCTCTCTATTTTTTTTCTCGATTTAATCAGACCCGTTTCACGCCTGAAACTTGCATGGAAAACACGTGATAAAAAACGCGTATGTTCTTTTATGCGTGATCCGGATTACGTCTCTCGCGTAATTACTTTGCACCCACGTACATACAAGTATTCACTTTCTTTTTGCAAAAAACTCATTTCCTGCCACTATCGTGCCGCTCTTTAATCACTGCGTCCTCCGCAAATAAAAACCGCGTGTCGCGATTTGTTGCGCGGATTCAGACAAAACGGTCGTAGCGTGTCGCGCGAGTTTGCGAACGATGGGGCAAAAAACGAGGCGCCCCGAAAAAGGGCATTCATAAAGATGCAAGGAAAAACGGCGCATCAAATTACAACGATAACTATAATAGCTTTTCATACACGAAGATAACTGGTATTAATTAAGCTCGATTCCGTATAATTTCGTCATTAAACCGGAAAATTTCAAGATTATATTTTTATTAGTTTTGTTTTTATATATGTCGTAGCCAGATTACACAATCCATCGTTTTATAAAACCTCTAGGCATTTTATAAAATGCGGCCACATTCTCAAATCATGGTTGAAATAAACCAGCCAGTATATAAAACGATATACAAATCATTGCGTTTGACAATGTGGCGGGTCATCTGTTGTCGTACCCATATTAAGTTAGCCCCTCCACCAACGCCAAATTAAATCAAATACATCAAATAATTTAGTGCTAATTATGTGCTAATTAGTTGCCGTAGTCCGAATTTTGTTGCTCAAACCGTTTAGCAGGAATTTACATTCAAAGTGGGGGGTGCTAGCTTGACATTAAGCCAGCCCCCCCCCCCCCCATAGTGAAAAAAATATATAGAATGCTCGAATCAAAAAATAAAATACACTAGAATTTGTTGCTATTTTGTTGCTCTAAAATAACATAAAAATATTTTTAAAAAAGTATATAATTTAACTAATACCACTATATACTCAGTCTCGCCGCGCCGTACCATTCACTTGCGCGAAGTAAAAGTAAATAAAAAAATGTATTGCTCGCATGTATTTGGTACTGAAATAATCTGTGGACAATATACTGTCGAAATATATGAGAAACTGAATTTGTTGCTCGTCTTAAAGTATTAAAAATCGATACTTTGTCGCCGCGGACCCTATACGACGCGCTATTATATTATATAAACTAACTAAAAGAATTTGTTGCTCGCATGTTTTTGGTATTAAAATAATCTGTGGACGATGTACTATCGAAATATATAAGAAACTGAATTTGTTGCTCGTCTTAAAGTATTAAAAATCGATACTTTGTCGCCGAGGACCCTATACGACGCGCTCTTATATTATATAAATTAACTAAAAGAATTTGTTGCTCGCATGTTTTTGGTATTAAAATAATCTGTGGACAATATACTATCGAAATATATAAGAAACTGAATTTGTTGCTCCTCTTGCTTTTTTAAGAATGACGCGTTAAAGATATATGTTAAGATTACAGAGTGATCAGAGTTAAATAAAATGTAATCGTATTAATGATGATTTCGAATGCTAATAAAATAGTAAAATTAATGCGCTCAACGATTATAATTATGAAATCATCAGTAATCATCAATGACGAATAATAGAAATAATCAAGGCAAAGATAATATGGTCAGTTTTAATTCTAAATATTTATATGATTATCAGATTATAAATAATTAATCAAAAAACAACTCGATTTTTCAATATCATCGTTTCCATAAATTAAAAAATAAATTGACATGCATATTGTTAATTTCGTTAATGCACATGTTTGATAATTTTCATTCTCTAAAAATGACGCGTTAAGGATGTTAAGATTACAGAGTGATCAGAGTTAAATAAAATGTAATCGTATTAATGATGATTTCGAATGCTAATAAAATAGTAAAATTAATGCGCTCAACGATTATAATTATGAAATCATCAGTAATCATCAATGACGAATAATAGAAATAATCAAGGCAAAAATAATATGGTCAGTTTTAATTCTAAATATTTATATGATTAATTTTGTTAATGCACATGTTTGATAATTTTCATTCTCTAAAAATGACGCGTTAAAGATGTTAAGATTACAGAGTGATCAGAGTTAAATAAAATGTAATCGTATTAATGATGATTTCGAATGCTAATAAAATAGTAAAATTAATGCGCTCAACGATTATAATTATGAAATCATCAGTAATCATCAATGACGAATAATAGAAATAATCAAGGCAAAAATAATATGGTCAGTTTTAATTCTAAATATTTATATGATTAATTTTGTTAATGCACATGTTTGATAATTTTCATTCTCTAAAAATGACGCGTTAAAGATGTTAAGATTACAGAGTGATCAGAGTTAAATAAAATGTAATCGTATTAATGATGATTTCGAATGCTAATAAAATAGTAAAATTAATGCGCTCAACGATTATAATTATGAAATCATCAGTAATCATCAATGACGAATAATAGAAATAATCAAGGCAAAGATAATATGGTCAGTTATAATTCTAAATATTTATACATGAGCTATAAATCATTAATAAAAAAAAAACCCCCCTGATTTTTCAATACTATTGTTTCCATAAACTAAAAATTATATTGACAATTTTAAATGTTTAATAATAAATTCTACTGACCGACCGATGCACCGCCCTTGCATGTCTCACTTCTTTCCGCATCTGGTCATCGCGAGATCCTTTCCGTTTCCGGTTGCTCCCTTCGCTTCAAATTGAGACGAGACAGTCTATCAATTTGTCCACTCATGCATAATCACTATTCTCATAATCACTATTTCACTCGTAGTCCAAAATCCGCCATATGCAATGACGCGGTAAAATTATTTCCATGCCGATTATAAACATGAAAGAACATATAATCGCGTATTAATAAATGGACGGAGACGATTTTCCGTGATTCTAATCGACATTGCCGATACTCACGACATCCACTTTATACACGGGATAAACTTGTGATGGATAAAAAAAGGCGAGAAATACGGAAAGAATATTTCAATCTCGCACGCTAATGCAATATGACGGTTACTGTAACGGTTACGGAAAATTTAGGCAGGTCGAGTAGTAGTAGATGGGGAGGGGGGAACGCGTCGTCGAATATCCGTTCCAGGAAAAGGAGCGAGCGCGTCTCTTCCAAGAAATAAACCGTACGCGAAGAATCCTGCGCGAGATAAATCAAACTAGCTCGAGCGACGCTCTTTTGCGATCTCGATTTATGAAATTGTGAATATAACTCTGAAAAAAGGATTACATTTGAAAACAATATTAAAGAATATTAAAGCAGAAACGTGTCGAACGCGACGCGCTTATATTTTCAACGCAATATTATTATATACGACAGCGAGTAGATTATTTCAGCGCCTAAAAATATGTTAAATAATGTATTCATCGATCGTTGTATCGTATTATAAATTCGATATATCAAAACTACAAATTACTCTCGATTCGGATATTTCGAATATTCGTTCGGATGCGAAATTCATTTTCGATAGATAAAAGATGCGTGGGAAAAATCTTGTCGTTTGCGAGTATATATATATCGAAAGATGCCTTAATCACGATTACACGGGTTAATATATTACACTCGGATAATCGCCTGTTATTCGATACAAGACCCCCCCGACACTCGTTCGTACGCGGATCTCACTTTCGACGGATAAAAAGACGCGAGAAACACGGAGCGCGACCGTAATTCGTCTTGAGACTCGCGCTTGTGTGAAGAGACTGACACGATTACGGAAAATTTAGGCTGGACGGATAGATGAGGAGAGGGGAGGACCGCGTCGCCGAACTCGGTACAGAAGCGTTCAAAAAAGTTGGATGAAAACATTCAGATATAAACAAAGAAGCGCGGCTCGAGAGAAAGAGAGAGAGAGAGCTTATATTACAAAATCTCGATCAATTTTCATGGCGAAACGATAATACAACGAAAATAATCGTTGAATAGAATGTGTAAGATTCAAGGAGGAATATATCTGAAAAGCAGCTCACACACCACATATGAACATTCCTAATGAAATATTCTTATTTAAGAGAAAAAAAAATGTGTTCGGTTAGTCGACAGTTAGTGGACTAATTTTACACGTCAGGTTTAATAATATTCATGGTTGTAAAATTGACCAATCACGGTCATTCGATTCTTGATTGGTGATTGGTTAGTTTTAAAACTATGGATGTTACTGAAATCCAATTAAGGGTGACATGTCAACGTTAATCGATGTCTCTGAAATGCCGCGAGAAACCACGAGTACCAACAGCTAAATGAGAAATTTTACAATTGGTGAAGCTTCGCGTCGCGTTTTTCACACGTTTCGTATTTCAATATACTTTAATATTCTTTTAAAATATATGATTCTTCTTCAATTATATGTATAATTTCGCCAGAAAATAATCGCGAGATTGCAAAAGTATCGCTCGAGCTTCGTTATCTTATCCTTGTTCGTATCGCGAAGGTTTTTTGGCGCACGATTTTTTTCTCGCAAAAAACTCGCTCGCTCCTGTTCTTGGAAGAGATATTCGACGACATTCCCCTCCCCTCCCCCCACCTATCCGTCCAGCCTAAATTTTCCGTAACGCTCTTCGCACAAGCGCGATTATCGAGACGTATTACGGTCGCGTTCCGTATCTCTCGCATCTTTTCATCCATCGAAAGTGAATTTTGGGGGTAACTACTTCTTTCATTCTCATTTTTGTCGGGAATGAACGCACGCGGGCCCTTTGCGCTTTACTCATCCGTAGCGAAAACTCGCGTTTGCTCGCGTGATTAAAGAGCTCATCGCGCGAAAAGTTATCGAAATGCCGCGTGGAAAAATTATGATCTCCTCGAATTAATTATTCAATTCTCATTTCATCGTCTAATGAATTTCAGAATCGTAAAATAATTATTGTAGCGTAGAATTGTCGGGGGATCGATCTCGGTATATGTTTACTCAGTAATCCACGGATACTTGAATATCGTCATTGATGCTCTCGGATAATCAGCGAACTCCCGTGCATCAACGATTTCTCTAATTTCGTCTTAGGCCGAGATTCGCACGGTCCTCGGGCGACCCATATTAAGTTAGCCCCCCCACCAACGCCAAATTAAATCAAATACATCAAATAATTTAGTGCTAATTATGTGCTAATTAGTTGCCGTAGTCCGAATTTTGTTGCTCAAACCGTTTAGCAGGAATTTACATTCAAAGTGGGGGGTGCTAGCTTAACATTAAGCCAGCCCCCCACCCATAGTGAAAAAAAAGTATCGATTTTTAATACTTTAAGACGAGCAACAAATTCAGTTTCTTATATATTTCGATAGTATATTGTCCATAGATTATTTTAATACCAAAAACATGCGAGCAACAAATTCTTTTAGTTAATTTATATAATATAAGAGCGCGTATAGGGTCCGCGGCGACAAAGTATCGATTTTTAATACTTTAAGACGAGCAACAAATTCAGTTTCTTATATATTTCGATAGTACATCGTCCAGAGATTATTTTAATACCAAAAACATGCGAGCAACAAATTCTTTTAGTTAATTTATATAATATAAGAGCGCGTATAGGGTCCGCGGCGACAAAGTATCGATTTTTAATACTTTAAGACGAGCAACAAATTCAGTTTCTTATATATTTCGATAGTACATCGTCCACAGATTATTTTAATACCAAAAACATGCGAGCAACAAATTCTTTTAGTTAATTTATATAATATAAGAGCGCGTCGTATAGGGTCCGCGGCGACAAAGTATCGATTTTTAATACTTTAAGACGAGCAACAAATTCAGTTTCTCATATATTTCGACAGTATATTGTCCACAGATTATTTTAGTACCAAATACATGCGAGCAATACATTTTTTTATTTACTTTTACTTCGCGCAAGTGAATGGTACGGCGCGGCGAGACTGAGTATATAGTGGTATTAGTTAAATTATATACTTTTTTAAAAATATTTTTATGTTATTTTAGAGCAACAAAATAGCAACAAATTCTAGTGTATTTTATTTTTTGATTCGAGCATTCTATATATTTTTTTCACTATGGGGGGGGGGCTGGCTTAATGTCAACCTAGCACCCCCCACTTTGAATGTAAATTCCTGCTAAACGGTTTGAGCAACAAAATTCGGACTACGGCAACTAATTAGCACATAATTAGCACTAAATTATTTGATGTATTTGATTTAATTTGGCGTTGGTGGAGGCGCTAACTTAATATGGGTACGACAACAGATGACCCGCCACATTGTCAAACGCAATGATTTGTATATCGTTTTATATACTGGCTGGTTTATTTCAACCATGATTTGAGAATGTGGCCGCATTTTATAAAATGCCTAGACGTTTTATAAAACACTGGATTATGTAATCAGGCTACGACATATATACAATATTTTATATACGATGATCACACACACAATAACAAAATCTTAAAAAATAATGCCGAATGTGAGACGCTTTTCTTAATATTAGATATATAAAATATGAAAAAAAGTAATTACATATACTAACTAATACGTATTTTTTTGTAAAACAAATATTCTACTTAGGTATGGGCGATATACAAAAAACCTTGTTCAAAAATTCAAATTTTTGAAATGATAATTTCGAGCGCAACGGATAAATTTCATTTTCCATTTTACATACATCGAGTAAATGGCGTATTCCCCAAATGGCTTCAGATTTCGCGAGATTCGTAAGGACGAGTAATGGAGAGAGAAAAAAAAAAAAAAGAAAGAAAGAGAAAAAAAATCTCCGCTAAAACTCATCCCGCGTAGTAAAGAGGTGAATGTACTGCGCTATCGATACAGACTACCCGCGCAAAAAGAGATTCCGGCTTGGCCGTTGCCATTAGCCGCATATGGATATCGGGGAACCAAAGCACGACTTGCCATATTGAAGCAGCGCGTGAGTGCACGCTCGGGCGTGTGCGTATGCATAAATACTCGCATAAGCGGAGAGCGCACGAGACAGAGAGCGACGCTCATTGACTTTTTACGAGCGATTCTCCCCTTATTTATAGCCGAGTACATTTGGCAAGAAAGTACATACGCGCTGACTCCTTATGTGATTCGTCATTTGAAGTTCTCGATATGAAGTTCTCGATAAAAATTACGAGATATCTAGCTGTTGTACATCTATTTGACTAAATAAAGAACGTGCCTAAGCGTTATAAAAAAATTAACGACTTTACTTCACGCATTTGCTGAGATAATAAGCGACACGGAGATAATTTTATTTTAAATTATATTAAAAGGCTTTAACAACTGATATTATAGTTCAGATCGTCTTCATAATGGCGTTCCCGAATTAGGCGAAAGAGATATCTCTCTTTTTGCTTTAGATAAATTAGGGCAAAGATTACGACATTTCTAGACCCTCACCACGAGGCTTCTCTCTCGGCACACAAAGTTTTTGGAGAAAGCGAAAGATTCAGTTCCACGATCGCATTCACGAATAAATATTAGTTTTACTCATTAGCTGATAAAGTAATTCATCTTTCGAGTCTATCGTTGAATTAGGCAAAAGATTTACTCTCAAACGAGATGAATCATCGCAATCCTAGTTATAAAATTAGTTTCCTTTATATATTGTACTTTTGCGTACATTGACATCAATCAGTCAAGAAACGACGAAACAGTGATCCGTTTATTTACACACAGTGCATTGCGCGCGTTTGTTCTGGGCGCACATTTTTCGTAACAGTTAATAATTATAAAGGGTTCATTGTTAATGGTTAGTATGTGTGCAAAATGTTACAATGTGCTTTAAAGTATGAGCTTTCCGGCAACATTTATCGCAAAGCAACATTAAGATTGAACCATCTTTCGGTATTTAAAAATTTCTTTTTAATTAAAATTTGAATTCTTGCACATAACCGTAAACATAGCATAAATAGATCTTTTTATTCATCAAGAAATACGCTATTTAAGTTTAACTTTTAATTAGTTCAATAACATTAATATGATGATTTATGCGAGAGAAAGAGAAAACAAAAAAAATTATATTTATTTAAATAACCTACATATATTTTAATATAAACACAAATTTTTTTTTTTTTTTTATACATATAAATTTCAAGAGTAATCCTAATCTCATTCTAAGTTTATTTTTTAGTACAAGTAATCATTTGTTTAACTTATTAAGATCAATGTCAAAGTACCTGGTTGTTGTATATCAAAAATTTTAAAATCCTGCGAACGAATTTCTGCTGAATGTATAGCCTATAAGATCTTTCAGGATCCCTAAAACGCAAAGAAGTCCTCGTATTTACCTAACAGGCATCTGGTAGATATAAATATCTTCAATGAAAGATTGAAGGGATTCTCTAAACGAGGGAAGCCCCATTTCGAGAACAAAAGTTCGTGACTTTTCATGACGTGGAGATGCGCGTTAGTTTTTGCCGTCATTAATCCCGAAGATATCACGGCGACGGTTTCTTTTCTCCGGTCGGAGATTATAGATATAGTTTCCTTTTATGTGGCGAACGAAAAGACGCGGCAAATAGGTTCCTCCTCAAGTTATTAAATGAAATAAGAAATATGACAATGTCAACAGATTGAAAGATATAAATAAAAATTAAAAAATACAACAGATTGATAGATTCGCGAACCTTTAAGTTACCAAATAAATAAGACTAGGAAAATATATATTATATTATTAGAAAAATATATATTATATAAATAAAAAATATTATATAAATTATATTAATAAATTAATATATGTAAATATAATATTAATTAATATATATATGTGTATTATATAAATTATTAAAATATCTTCTTTACATAAGATTTGGTAAAATATAGAATTTGCCGTAACATTACTATGTAACATTATTTCACTTAATTGGTTTTGCATGAATAGCAAATTTCTCAAAAGCAGGAATTTCCTGCCAATCAAGGCAAAATCCTCTTTCACGTTTCGTCTCGCAAATCAGCATATATCGTGGTATACAGCGCCTCGAAAAGGCAACGAGGCTTTGATTTACTCTCTCGTCCTTTATTCAAGACGACGTTACGCGGCAACGCGTTTTCTCCTTAAATGGGCGCCCAACGTCTGAGCGACATTAGAGTCCTCGGTCAAAGCCAAAGTCACGGCGAGGGTTTACCCCATCCTTGATATTTTCCAAGGAGATGCAGCACCGCGAGAAAGATTCAGGGAAAAAAGAAGATTCGAAATAGACATGCCAAGACTTTTTCTTGCATTCTATTCTCGCTTTGTAAATTATTGAAATAACGAGAACAAAATCGATGATGCGCATAATACGATCACGTTGGGCGTTGGATAGATACGATCGCAGATGGATTCAATTGGAAAGGACAAGCATACGACGGCATACTTGTATTTATCGTCGAAGGTCGCATTACATCGCGTTCGCGCAATACACGATTACTAACTACAAACATGTTCTATAAAATTATATTGTTCACCATCGCAACGAAAGATAAACTTCATATGTGTGTGAAATTTAAAGAGAGAGAATTATATGAATTATTATATTAATTAAAATATTATTTATCATTATATAATGAGCAATCCAATCTTCGGACTTGTATGTTACGTATCAATTGTATTGTAAATGTAAAATAATTATGCGAGACTTTTTGATGCAAATATACCCAAAATTTAATAGAAAGAAGAAAGAGAGATGAGCTTTGTAATATAATTTCAAATGCATTATACCATGTATAAAACCGGTAATTGAAATGTATTATGTATTTAAAAATTATAAACGTTGATATAGAAATATAAATTATAAACGTTATGCAATGAGAGCGATATATAAAATATGTATTTATTTCCGAACGCTAAGATCGATCAATATGCCACGTCGTTTTATGATAATATAATATTCTCTACCATTCTCTCGATAATTCAAGTATGATATGCCGAGTTTAATTCTTAATTATGTTATATCGAATTCTTATGCTATATTTAATCTTCTGAATAACGTTATTATCAAGCTTAATTTATACGAGAGGGTGGACAAAATTTTTGTTGTATAGGAGGAAATTTTAATTCGATACCATGAATTTTTTTAAATATTGTATACACTTACACATACATAAAAATTACAGATTATTTCGATATATCAGGGCAAAAAAAAATATGCAACTCAATGCGCGAATATTTTGCATTTATCGCATTTTTGCATCGCGGCGAACGCTACAAGCGTGAACTCCCCTGTGGAATTCAGCATACTTCAAAATTGCATTGCGGTGCATTCCACGTTTCGTCCGATATTTTCCCGTCGATCGAAGGCCGTCGAAGCGATGCATGCGCGCGCGAACGCGAGCGGTTTCTCTCACGCGCTTTCCGCGAAACAATAAGCACGGGGAACGATGTTTCGCAATAAAAAGAATGCAGTTACCGTTATACTTCTGGCCGCGCATATAGCACGCTGGAATTCCTATCTTTAACGCAACGTAACTTCGCATCGTAATACTGCTACATCCGCGTCATACCGTAATGGGATACGTAATATGTGCGTCCGCGAATAAAAACTGCAAGAACGCACAAGGATTGAGGAGGAGAAGAACACGATTCTCCGTAATGTCATAACATAACAGTAAAAAACGCTATTTTGTCGATTCAATCGATTCCGATGTGGAAATAGTTGTTTCATTCCGACAAGAAATCCGATTGTGGCGAATCATCGATCAGGAAAATGTCCGTGTCGACAAATCGATAAATTTAATTTTACGTTTTATGAAACAATTTTTATACGTTATATAGAACTGTTACGATGTAAAGAATTTTTTATTCCCAACATATAATAAAAATCCCACGAGGAATTTTGATAATATCGATTATTTGGATCGTTGCGTTTGAAATATCGAATTCTGGATATTAAAAGGTTCTATAAATGACATTGGAAATTTTAAAAAGTTAATATGATTAAATATATTGAAAACAGAAAAAAGTCTTTCATATTGAAAACGAAATATGCTACGTGAGATGATGCTGTTTGGATTAAGGAAAAGAGAAAAGTCGACAAGTAGGGAGAAATTGTGGGTCAGCAACTTACCGTTACGTTCCACTTTCTCCTTTCTTCGGTTTTCGTAGACCAAAGGTCCATGACCTCGTAACTGGTTTTAATCGCGACTATTATTATCTCAACGGGAATTGTAAATGTTTCCGCTTTGGTTCGAAGCGATCATAAAATTATTATTAGTCCGACTATATAATAAAATCACATACCGAACGTGAACTGAGACGGTAATTAATAATTTTTTTGTTAAAGATACAATATATCGACTGTCTCGAATTTAGATTAATTATTTTGTTCTAAAATCTCTTCGAATTCTTATAAATTTCTATTTAGAAAGTACTTTAAGAACATCCTCGTTTTTTAAATTTAAAAGTATAGGTATGACGTTACGTGAGTCACTCGTGTGACAATAATTTTCAACCTACAGTTACGCGGTCGACCGTGTCAATTTGTAAGAACAAATGGTTGAACGCGAATCGCGATAGGAAAAAAACATCCCGATGAAATCCGTGTAATCGATTCTTCATGCAAATGAGAGCCGCTGCGCGCCATTACAACGGGGAGAAGCCGGACTCACACGGATGTACGCACTAATCGATTCTCGCGATCGGAACGAACCGAGAGAAGCGGAGCTTTGCGAGGGATTACTACGATTATCCGAATAATTACCTCCGGAGTTTCGGGGACGGGCCGGCAAATAAAGCCAGCGATCGTCGGTCGAATGCGTATTCCATCTGTGTATTCAGTTATACCAGCTGACATTGGTGCGTATAATCGACATCGCGTTTCCTTCTCTCGTAAAGTCAAAAGCTCTTACGTCGATCGATAGAACAACAAAAAACGAGATTTGCAAGTTATTGCAAAAGTAGTAGATATTGCTTTTTATGCTCGTCAGATTTTCAATTTTTCGGGGTCATTAAAATCATTACTCTCTTCGTTACGTTTTAATATGTCTCTCGTCCGATTAGTTTTTAATTCGAGTTGCATCGCTGCCGATTTGTACTGGTGGACGTTAATAAAAGAAACAAATTAACCGATCGCTACGGTCCGATAAACAATGAACTGCATGTTCTTTCCCGTTTACGCAGTTATTAAATATAGTTTATTGTGAAGAATTCTGCCGCTCACGTTATCTTCCATAAAAGATCGCGAATTGTGCTTTGTGGTAACCGGATGAAATTAAAATAGAACGGTACGTTGAAATAAAAATAGAATTCAATTTAGTAATTTAGTAATTCTGATGAGAGTTCAGCAGCGCAATTTAATAATTCTGATAAGATCAGATTTTTATACAATAAAGATACTGTGTGCGTACACCTGCCGCACGCGTGCTCGCGGAAATGACTTATGATATGTTTATTCATGACAACAGGAGCCGCATTTTAAAAAATGCAATAAATAGCATAAATTATATATAAAAAATAAGATAAAATTCTAAATGTTTTTCTTCCAAATAAGATTAGAGATTTTAAATAATAGTTTTGCATACATCTCATCCGGAAACAACGCATAGAAAGTTAGAATAAGATTGCACGATTAATGCATCGAATATCGAAGAAAAGATATGCAAAATTTATTTCTGTTCGCATTTTTTCTCGTGGCATCAAAACTGAAATTACTGTATTTAGAGAAGTAAGAGAAACGGTGATAAAAAAATTAACAAGGCAATAATAAAGACTCACCGAGCGCCTTGCAGCTTGCACCGTGAAGGGAATCCCCGGCGAGCTGAATGATGGCCATGAGAATATCACCCATCATCAAGCAGGCGACATGATGAGTCTGGCAGCGCCAGTGCAAGACGTGATGAGAGGCCGGTAACAACCAACCTGCTGCCAAGGTGGCTGCCAGAAAGACGGCGCTAATGATGAAGCCCACGGGATATAGGGTGAACCTGATGTCCGTCGCACGCACTGCAGGTCTGAAAAATTCGAGCGGATTAGGACGTTACTTTTTAGGCGTATTTTATAAGATTGATATCTAAGCTTTTATCTAAATCTATTCGACGTAACAAGAGAATATAAAAATTTAAAAGCTAATAATTTAAATGGCATCCTAATCGTGATCTAAACGTTCTTTAAGAGAGATCTTTCAAATATAAAAGTTGTGTAAAAGATATTCTGCATCTTATTCTTTACATGTTTTTAAAATATTTGCTGATTATTGTATTTTATATTACCATGAAATTGCATACATACCATATAATTGATAAAAGGTGTGATTTCTCCGTCTTGTGATATATGTATAATCCTTTCTATTTAATTTAAATTTTAGATATTTATTTACCAAAGGCCCAGTAATGCGATATCATTTTATCATAGCATTATATATATATATATATACGTTATGCATATGGATTAATACACGCATTAAATAACGGTAAATTATTTAATTAGAATCACTATAATATTATGTTTTATTATGCGTTCATGTATTAATGGAAAGCCCAAATGAACACAATTTAGATTTATGTAACAATTAACGACAATCCCCAAACAACATGTAATTTATTAATAAATCTCGCAATAATAATAACAATTAATGCGCAAAAAAAATAATAGCTTATTATATAAATGTAGATATATTTTCGTGATAATGTTTTTCTCATAAAAAAAATTATTCTTTTCTATAATTTATATTATAAGTATTTTCCGTTTCTTTATACGCGCAGCGTCACACGCAAAAAGAATGATTATCATACATTTAAAACTCGGCATACCGTTGATATTTTTCGCCATCCGCAGGCAAAAAGCCACGAAAGAAAAAGACGAATTATGGTGCTATTAGTTATTTCTCGCGTCGGGCGGATTAATTAAATTCGGGCAGTTTTATCGGCGTCACATCGGCAATTGTCCGATTGGCTCACTGCCAGCTGTGGGCAGTGAGCCAGATACTCGATCGGTCCTATATAATGGAAATAATACCGCGTTATATCGATGATCGTTACGTCCGTTTTTAATTAAGATTCCTGAAAGATTCAGATGAAACAATTTTTCATCGCGACTAACGATCTCTCGATTTAATTGCATTTAGGACAAATATCCGTTTTCAAAATCGTTTACGATAGTTTTGAGTTGCACCAATATGCGATGTGTTGTATTAATATATCGGGTGAAGAATAGTCGCGAAGCAGATATTTCTAAAATTTTTATAAACTCTATATTCCAGTTATATTTATAGAAATTTCAATTTATTGAGATAATTTTGAAAAAAATACATACATCTCTCTTGCAAAATAGGTATGTTTTATTTACGATAATTTATGCATTGCAAGAGACAATAATGCTTTTTTTACAAGAAACTTATGAAGATATAAAATATGCATTATTTATGATTTATCGCAAAATCTATTCTATTACATCGTGTTCCAGACGCGAGTGACACACGCTCTCGTTCACAGATCGTTAAAGATTGATTGAATTTCATTTTAAGAAAAGTCGCAATAACTCACTACCACTATACGCGAATGCAAAAACCGATAGCATCCGGCCCGTGTTTTGTTCCATTGATTGGCGTTCGATGGAGTTGTTCGTTGGCGAGTAAATTTTTCACGGGAAATGGAATGTCAACGATCGGCCAGCCCGTATTTGTGTTCGTACAAACGCAAATATGTAGAATACGAACAAAATACAGGCGTACGTACGCAACTTTCTACAAAATTGCTTCTGCACAAACGCGTTAATCGTATTTCCAATGTTACTTTGTACACCTACCGGCGATCAAACTTTTGCAAACTGCCGTATATTCTCCCGGCAATTTCGCAAACGTCACGTCGACGCGTACCGAGAGTTCGAATTCAGGAAATAAACATGGGAGAATGTTCATTTGTATATTTTACGGTAACGATATGTTCTACCTATGAATTTGCTCTATATTATATATGTATTATATACACGAAATTATATACATGACGTTGTCTCTCTGTAAAGTGGATGGAAACTCTCGGATCTCTTACTATCAGTGACATCTGTCAATCTATCACGGTTCGTCCTTAATCTTAATGAAATGTCTCGGCAAATGAGATCTTCTAACCCTACGTCACACGTCATACAGATACCGTAAACTTGATGTGATTTATGTCACGTAACATGGAATATTTGTATATGGTTAATTTTTGCGATATTTATATATAAAAATGTATATTTTCACATTTCACTTTTTTGAAAAAAATTCTAGATAGCATCTTATTAAATAAAAAAATTACGACTCAAAGTGATTGACATAAAAAAGTCATTACCAATTTTTTTTTAACATAATGTGTTATAGTATCTTAGCATCTTCACGAATCACTTTCACTCCGTTTTTTTTTTCTTTCCAAAACTCATTGAGAGGAAATTTCTTTGGATTGTATCGATATTCTAAAAACAGAATGTTAGCTTTACACAAGTATGACAAGGCCGTTTTTCTTACATAACAATCTGAGCACCATTTTCATCGCTCATCGTTCTGATGCGCGGAAACGCGATATCGAGTTGTGAGAACGTTTTAATGGAATCTTGGATGACGTGGGATCGCGGACATACGTTACCTAGAAATACTTCGAAAGGATTACGATGAGAAGTGAAAGTGTGTGTGTGTGTGTAGAAGCCGACTTTTTCTCGACATATCGTTGGCAGTGACGTAAAAACGGGGCCGTTTATCCATAGCGCAATCACCTATAGACGAACGCGCAATTAAACCGTGCGATAAATTCAAATCGGAGTAAGCGATACTTGTTGGCGGGGCAAAAAATCGAATCGTGCTCGGAGCTTCGAAGTGAGTTGGATGATTTGACTGCCGGAACCGATTTGACTTTATTCTCCGTCAGATGAGATGAATGAATGATGATCGAGGTAACAAGAACAATAGAAAATTAACTTTACATAATTGAAGAATCGATTATCGATTTTCTGTTATTTACGCTTGATTATCGCGTTGTCAATTATGCAGACCAGCACGCTTTTGGAATATATTAAATTTATAGCACAACATGAAAAACTATTAATACCAATAATATAGAATAGAGAAATATGTTTTAAAAAAGAGTTTTTATCATAGGAATTTTGATACGCAAAATATTTTTTTTTTTCATCTACTAAAAAAGTCTAATAAACAAAGAATAAGCGGAGAAATACGATAGAGGAATCTTTGAATTATTTAAAGCTTTCACGCATCCGTTTGAAGATTTTGACGTGTTAAAAGCACACTAACAGCTTTTTTACCACGCGCATCGCGATATTATCACGTTAAGCGAGAAGATTTCGTTATCTTCATTTGTAGATCACAACGTCCGAAAAAAAGGCGCGGCAAGAACAAAAATATCGCGCGCGCGCGCACGACAATCTTGATCTTAATGTACTAACTTTTGTGGTGCATGTTCCGGACAGGCAAACACCTTGGCTATCTGGTTGAGCTCCTTGATTCTCTCGACACAAAACTGACCGGTGGGCAAAGCGACGCCGTTTATCTCCAGGCCGCCATCGGGCTGTAATACGGCATCCCTCGCGTCTCCCACGATCGTGAAGTTGTCAGATTTCGGGCAGGTCGGAAATCCAGCCACGATCTCGACAACAGATGACGCGTTCGGCAAGAGGGGCGGTGCGTCCGCGGTCTCTTTTAAATGAACGCAGGTATTTCTGCAATACAAAGGTGTTCTTTTCGTACCTTATAAAGCCTCATGTCAAAAAAAAAAAAAAAAAAAAAAAAAAAAAAAAAAAAAAAAAAAGAGAGAATATAGAAATAACTGACAATGAAAAATAATTAATAACAAATAATTTTAACTTCTCTTTCCGTTTTCTAAATAGTATATATATATATATATATATATATTATATTCTTCGCAGTTTTATATATATATATATATATATATATATATATATATATATATATATATATATATATATATGTAGATCAAAATGTGGCATTCGATAATTAATGATGATAATTAAAAAATGCTACAGAAAAGTTATTCCTTAGATTATTTAAATATAATCTCAAAAAATCAAATAAAGATCTTTCTATAAATTTTTTTCTATTTTGATATCATCAGTCGAATATTGTTAATATTCTAATATTGTTAATATTCGAGATATGTATATTATTATATAAAAATGACGCGATTATTAAATGATTAATATGTAATGTGTCACATATAATATTTAATGATGAATTTATATAATATATTAATGATTCACATGTGTGTTAAGTTACATTTGAATTTATTAGAGAGACGGTTTGCGCACACATCAACAATCTCGAGTGAAATCAGAAACTTTTGCGTGTTTCATAAACGTCAAGGTCACGCTGCGTGTATCCAACGCATTTAAGAGAGGTATCCGAGAGGTAAATAAACATGTTACTACGAAACGGTTAAGAATCCAAGACTTACTAACATTTTACCAAAGAAATGAACGAAAAATGAGATAAAATCTTGTGCCCATTTGTTCCATAATATTCGAAGATAATAATTATTTTATATTAAAAGCTACTAGCAATAAATTATTTTCGATTATAAATAAGCATGATCGCAATATTATATATTTGTTCCAAGAAACTTGTTTGTGTTAAAAAAAAAAAAGAAAAAAAGAAAAAGAAACATCCCGCTTAACTAAAGGCAATTTCAAACGATCTTGTTCACTGACACGAATCTCAGATTTGTATCTCAGTCCAACCTAACCTAACTTAATCTAAGATATTCGTTTCGTTTGACATCGTCGACTGTGAGGAAAATGACAAAACTATGCGAGACTCACTTGTGTTCGTGAAATGTGGCGTTCTCGCCGCAGCATCGTCGTACCCGTGGCCTCATCGTCGCGGCGGCATGATTGCCCGTTGTTTTTCTTTGCATGCACACAAGCAACGCGTTCGAATCGGCGCAATAGTGGCTGGCGGGGAAGCTGTTGCTGTTGCCTGTCTCGAGTATCACATTGCCGTCGTCGAGCAGGATGAACGGGTTGGTTTTCCGGTAGGGCACGTGGATCAACTCCGAGCTATCGTCGCATTCCGGTTTTCGGCCGTCGAGGACGTGCCACTCAGAGGGCACTTTCGAGACGAAAGTTTGCCGCATCGGCGAGTAAATCAACGGCCTCCACTCGTTCAATGTAGGCTCGCAGCGTGGCAATTCGTCGTCGTTCAAATCGCCGCTCGATTGTCGCAATTCCTCGCCGTATCGACAGCATTTGAGGATCGTCACCTGCGATTTTGTCAGGTCGTTGGGCTCTGACACGACGGCCGCCGCGATCGTCACGACGAATGCGACGCAACGAAGAAACGCTCTCATGATTTCGGCAATTTGCGAGCCTCGCGATTTTACTCTCATGCGTTGCCCCTTCTTCGAGAGACACTTCACACCGGTCAGTCACTCGGTCCACTTTAGTGTCCAACAAAAATTCAAAGTTCACCGCGTGAGTCACGCTGGCTTTTTGCAAACGATCTCGGACTCGATATACTATATATAGTATCTTCTAGTCGACTATCATATTACCTCGCGAACGCGAATATAAGTATCGAGGCAGTCGAAATCTGGAGAATATTTAATCGTACAACAAAGAAAAGTATTGTGTCCATTGGACGCTCGTCGAACGTAACCTCCCCGCTTGGAGGATTCGGCGTTACTGAATTGTCCGACCACGGGACCACGCGGCGCGCCGGTGGCAGCGTGACTCGGATGCGCGCGCAGCTGCGCGCCACTCTCTGACTCTCCCCACCCTCGGTCACTCTCGTACGACCTTATTCAACCACCGCGCGCATTTCTTTCTTTATTCCGCGGCGAACTTCGGTGGTGGGCGCGTTGTACCAACGAGAGGGTGAATTCGCGACCACGTGCCTTCGTCCCAATACTACGCTATAGCCGGAAATGCAACGGCACCGTGCGTAATGTTATCCTATTTATAACGATTAATTGTACTACTGACTTATAATCAAATACTATACGAATCGGAGATTCGATGCAACATTGATCTCTCCATTAATTTTGTCAAAATTTCTTTTAAATCTTGGGAAAAAAATATATTCTGTTTATGTATCTATTTGATATCTTTGTCGATTTTGATAAAAGAAACTAGGCTTTTTCATTGGTAGAGATATTTCTTCCGTTGTAAAGAACACTTTTAATTTACCAAATATTTTGAGTATATACGCGTACATGAATGTTTTTACTGTTCCAAAAGTTTAATAACATACTAGCAATAATAAATTCAATGGTAAATACAAATGCAAAAAATTTAAATATTTTTAAATTATAGAAATAGAAAGTAAAATAAAAAAATACAAACAATAACAATATATGTGTTTAAAGCAAATCATGTAAATAAATGGAAAATTAAAATATGAAGGCACTATTTATAGACTTGAATATTTCTACATATTTCATCTAAGGTTTTACAACAAATAATTCGTAATTTGCAAGTTGTTTATTTTTCCTAATGCTCGTTTTTGCGTACCAACAATTTTATCGAATGTAATGTCACGAATAAACGCGCAAATATTGTTTTTCATATATCCAGAAAATCAAAAGAAATCTTTACAATCTATATGGAAGTTTCTCGCGACAAATATCGAAAAAATATCGACGGTAAATATATAAAGACAGTGAGAAAGAAAGGGAGAGAGAACGAATTGATGCGATCTGAAATATGCACTATGCTGCATGACTAAGCGCAAATCCTGCAAGATATTTTTAAGAAGCGTCTCTCTGGGTGGGAAATCTTTGGGAAAATATACAGCCATATTCTCGCTTGTATGCGCCGGTATCTTGGTAGGGTAAACATCATTCCGTATAACGGACGATTCAATATCGGGACGTTCTCTCGCCCGATAGACTGGGTATTCGCGATGAAGCTTCCTGAATTGGTTCATCTGACACACGACTTGTTTCTTCGGTAAAACGAAAAGGCAAAGCGAGCAAAAAAACTTCTCAGTCACGTCAAGATCCAGTGATGATAATCAACTCTATAAAACGCGCGAGATACGAGAGAATGAGCTTGATGTAGCATCTTCTTGTGTGTGGAAAGTCCATCGTTTATCTACCGTTCGTTGAGTGTAATTTATAATCGTGTTAGATGAGGAAAAAATATAAATGTAGACGAAATATAAATGTACGATATATATATATATATATATATATATATATATATATATATATATATATATATATACATAATAGAAATATGTAAAATTGTAGCATTGTAACAAAATTGTTACAAAATGTTTTTAAAACAATTCTCCTTTCGCTTCGTCAATATTTTCTCGCAAAGTCGCAGTTTTCCATTCAATTTTTCTCGCGAGAGCTGACAAAACGGTCGTCTAAGTCGACCGGAAATACTTTAAAAAGTTTCGCACGAATAACTTTGGCGAGACGCCGGCAATTAAACTTTTTCGCCATCTTGCGACAACGAGAATTGAAAATTTATGTTCTCTCGCTACGGCGATCTACCAGCGTTTGCAAAATTTTATCAATTAAAATATCGTTAACGTCCGTATATCGCTTAATTGAAACGCTCGTTAAAAAGCGTACTGCTCAGGTGAATTTTTTCTTGTTCTATATTAGTTCGATACTTTCATTGAAACTTGCGAGAATACAAGAACTCTATCGATTTTTACCACAATTAGAGTATATTTAAAATTGCAACGCTATTAAATGGCATACATTTTGATAATTTTTCATATTGTTATTAAACACGGAATATTTGATTTTGATAATAATAAGAATATAATAAAAAAGCAATGTAGTAAAAATATCTTATACAATTTTTAGGACTTAGATTTAAAATTTAATGACTAATTGTTTTAAATTTATTTTAGATTTACTTGATCCATAACAGCTATTTAAAAATATATTATTTATTGATTTTATACAATCAAAAAATGTATAAACTTTTTGTTGAAATTTGTTAAAAAAGAGACTTTGTAAAAATTGAATTAATACTGGATTTTATTTGATATTTGAGGCCATAGTAAAAAATCAATATACGTAAAAAACGATTTATTAATTAAAGTTTTTATAGGCGCAAATTTTATTGGCATATAATATGAGAAAGACTGAAAATATTTCTTGCCTCTCATGTTTTCATAAATATTGTATTAAAATGATTTTATCAAATAAAATGTAAAAAAATTGAGAGAGAGAGAGAGAGAGAGAGAGAGAGAGAGAGAGAGGATTTTTCGACATAAAATATTTTATAACTATCAAAACACAATGATAATATAAAATTCTATTAAACCAATGTTATATTATAAGCTACTGAATCAGAGATTACAGATCATCAAATGTGAATGTTTCCGTAACGGAAAATATGTATATCGAGTCATTTTCCAAAATTTCATAGCAACGTACAGGGATGTGCAGAGGTTAATAGAATGGCACGAAATTTAAGTGTCGGCAAAACGGAGGAAAGGGGGATGTAACAGCATGGCATCACGTAAATCATAGCGATTGTTGGTGTTCTGTATACGTGTTCTGTGTGTGAGTTATAGCAATGTTCGCGCGAGCGCTCGGATGCGTGAGCGTGCGTTCGTTAATAGGTTTGCACGTGCGTGTCCCTAAACGTAATACCGATTTTATCTATCCCCTTGTCTACGCAGACCGGTCGACCGCCCGGCGAACGAGGAGGGTAGAGGTGGCGGCGGCCAGACAGTTTGATACAGTTGCTCGGTTGCGATTCCGGCAGCCGAAACTGCGAAATCGTTCGGTCGATTGATCAACAATCGTTAAAAGCAATCGAGTAAAACATGGCGTGTATCTATAAAATAAAGAGTTATCGATGACGTTGTATCGCGCACTTCCGCCACCGCGTTGCAGAAGATAATCGAATCCGAGTAATTTCGCTTCGCTAATGAGAGACCGTTATGTAACAGCGACGCGATAAAATAATGCAAGGCGCGTGCTGTAAACAATGTGATACGATAATACCCTGCGGAGGATATTTTATCCTGTGGTTATCTTTTCGCGGAGTAATTGAATATTAACGTTATCGCGACATTACATTGCAATTACGATGGTTCGACGATATAATCCACGACGGTTCGGATTATAAAATATAATGAAACGCGATATATATTTCATATAGTCAGTTAGATGTGACATAAATGAGAGAATATCCATTATTTAATACTTATATACGATGTGCGATAAAATTCAATTTTCCTTGATATGTTTGTGTATTATTTTACACATTTTTATGTAGAACGTTTTATTGATGAACTATGCTTGTGGTACAAATCTATTTTCTAAATGTACAGCAAGTCCCACGCAATTGAGCTATAACTTTGAAATTAAGAAACAAAATGTAAGATAAATACAGATTGACTAAAGAAATATATATAAGAAATCATAAAGTTCTAGTAAACAAAATTTACTGTATATTGCAACTGCACATATAAAAATACATAATTGTTTGTATTGAAATATGATATGAAATTTACCAATATTCTATTTTACGTATAATTTTCTTATTCCAAATCGCTTTAAGACTGCAGTCAAATTTGCTTCGGCTTAGTTATACAACATTATATAAAACATTAAATTTTTCACTTCTAATAAAAAATATTTTAGTCTAATTATAAAATTTAGTACATATGCATCACATTTTTTATTAAAAAGTTTTTATTAAAATATTAAATTATCGTATAATTTAGTATCTTGGCTCATATATTCAAATCATGAAATTCGAACATGCTTATTTTATTATTTCGTATTTATATTTCCGACTATTTTTTTGCTACCACAGACCTTAATATGTTGTAATGCTCTGCTGACAGATTAATCAGAAATTGTATATTTTTACCAGAACAAATGAGAACGCGCCATATTATAAAGTAACTTGCGATTGATTCTTCCATTAGAAAAGCGCGGCAAACGCCAAAGAAATGTCACATGCTGAAGCTGATTGTTGGAACTCAAACTTTCTTTCACCAATTGTTGCAGTTCTGTTTCTGTCACCTACAAGATAATAACTTGAATTTTTTTTATACAAATAATTTTATTTAACTTTATAAGAAGCGAATTATTTAAACCTCTAATCCAGGCATCTTCGTAACAAACGCTATTGCGTATTTATCCTTATTAGGACTTGGTATAGAGGTTACAACTGCTTCAAACACCGCCCAATGCATTTGTAACACATTTTCAATTGCAGTTGGTGAAATTATATGATTGTTGACTTCAAAAAGTTGATTGATTCTATCGATGATAAATATATTGCCATCTTCATCGTAATAACCCAAATCTCCCGTTCCGAACCAGTCTGAAATGCATAGTTTCTCTGTATGTATCAATATAAACTTCATATACACAATGTATTTTTTTCATTAATAATCTAAAGCGTGTAGATTATATAAGAATGTAGATCATATATAGAATCATAATTATAGATTATTAATTAAAAGAAAATGTAACTAACTAAAACCGTGAATTTCTTGGGCCTCATATCCTATCATCATATAGGGAGAAAAGCAATAAATCTCACCAGACTTATTTGGACCTAATAACTTCCCTTGATCTACAGGATCTAAAGAAACTACCTTTAATTGAACATTCGCACTCACATAACCATTGGATCCGATTTTCCCTGAATGTCGCTGATAAGCGATGATGCCTGTTTCAGTCAGACCTGAAATAATATAAGATTTATTAATGTTAAATATTATATCGCTATTAAATATTATATATATCAACCTTTGATTATAATTGTAACAAGTGTATGCACATACCGTATGCTTGAAGGATAGAAACATTAGGTAGCAACTTTTCGAGAACAATATGAATTTTTAATGAACTGGTAGTTGAACCGCTGAATATAATTTTCTTTAAAGAGGAGATATCATATCTTTCAAGCTGGCAAGATTTAATTAATTGGCCGCACATACTAGTTTCAAGAAAAACCCACGTCACCTAAGATAAATAAATATTTCATATTTTATATTTTATGTAAATATTTCATATTCTCTACATATTTAAGGAAAAATTTAAATGTCTATACAATACCCTGTATTTCTCTATTATTTTACACGCTAATTCTGCATCGAAGTGCGATTTAACCCTGATTACTTTTACATGCAGAAGAATAGCTTGAATAGTTATGAATATGCCATTGATAAAACATAAGGATTCGAACAACAGAGCGATATCATTTTGAAACATATTGGGTGCGTGCTGATCCGATGGAGCTATAAAAGCTAAATGAGGAATTTGTACATGTACAGGAAAAGCGGTTGTGCCTGAAGTAAACAATCTCATCGCAATTGACTTCATATTTATTACTTTAGCACAGGAAAAAAGTTCAATGCTGATCAGATCATAGTTGTCATTGAGAATTGCTTCCAGAGTTAGTAAATTTTTATTTCTAGTTAATGAATCTTTATTTTTATTAGAAAAAACTATGATTTTTGGGATAGGTATGCCTTTGAGAATTTTTAATTGATTCATAGAGTAGAGAGCTGTCGTATAATATATTTCATCGATGAAAAGCATAGACGGCTTAACTTGTTCCGAAAAGTAATCTAAATTGTCTATGAATGAAAAATTAAATTAAATTATTAATAAATAATTGATTATAAAAATAAATAGTGTGAAAATTAAGTGGAGAAGAATAATATACCTTCGATGAAAAACTCATCCAATGGACTGACAACAGCACCGATGTATAAAGTCGCCAGAAACGGTATATAAGCATTTAATTGATTATTTGTGCATATCATTACTACATCATTGGGTTGAATACCCGACATTTGCATCCATAATGCACATTTGACACTCTTCTCTCTCATGTGTTGGAATGTATTTTCTTCTCCCGTTGCTGCATCCACCTGTGAGACAATATACTTTGTTACTTTGTTACTTAATAATATTACATCTTTTGTCTAATGAATTTACATAATTTTACATTGTTAATTAATTGATATTATTAAATATCTGTATTGTGTATACATTTATAAGAAGCGAACAAGTTTTGTTACTAAAACGTGTTACCTGGCCAATGAAATTCGGGTTAGACATAAAGGATTTTAAAATTAGATCTCCAATATTTATACAATTTTCTGTATGGTTCAGACCCAAAGTGTGTGTTCCTATTAAAATATTGTCTCTTATACAAAATGTATCATTTATGTTAAAAGTATCCTAAAATTATAGACGGTAGATGATTAATAATGCTCCCTTTTTCGTAAATTTTATAGAACAATTTTTATTGTATCGTTTATTATTTATATAACGTATACATAAAAATACGCACCATATTGCCAATGATATTAAACCTTTCTTCACCTTTTTACAGTATTTTATTGGATTAAAAATGTTGAAAGTTGAGATTTTTATTTTCACTCTACCTCTATCCAAGGTAATGGCACTATTTGTGTTACAATAAATACTGCGTGATCAACAATAAGCTTTAATGTTGATATAATATTTATTTATTTTTACGAAATAGCCTCAAGGTTACAAAAGAAAAATGATCGATATCTTATCCGGAGACGCGAGTCAAAATATTTACGACAAAATATTGAGAATCTATGTTATTATATTATATATATAATATATATTTCTATAATAATTATAGATATAAAGCCGTCAATTAATCGATTAAATTTTTAGTTGATTGAAAGTCGTATGCTCGTAAAACATCGATAAACTATAAAAAGAAAAAGATTCATGTGGTAGAATGAACGAGAAATTCCTATTTTCTCGTGAAAAATCATTATTTTTTTGTCAAGTGAAAGAAAAAAAGAAGGGATTGCGTGTCGGATTTTGGAATTAATTTGGAAGCTAAGTTTTCTCTATGCAAATACAATATATTTTCGCATAATACAAACTGATCTCCAAGGTTATTTCTCTTCAAACATAAAGGTTTTATAAAAGATTTTATTACAAAGTGCGTTTTTTATTTATTATTTTCTGATTACAAATTTTAAAAATGTGCGCGTTTTTAGAAAAAAAAAACCGTAAAAAAATCAGTGTTTAGCGCGATGCATATTTCCAAATATATTAAAAATTTTGCACAATGCTTGGTATAAATTAGTTTAAAAATTTTAAACTATAATTTCAAGGTTGCTATTCTTTTAAAATCGATGGTTTTGCATTTATTTGCGATGTATATTTATTTACATTGCTTTTAAATAATATTTTTCTATATACATATCCATGTGGATAAAAATATTATTTTTCTTTTTGAAATACCTTATATAATAATACATTTAAAAAATTTTAAAATGTGTTATTACATTTATATATACATTTTTTATTAAAAATATTAAAATATTGCATTGTCATATAATTTGATATGACATCCTGGCTCACACATTCAAATCATGAGATTCGAACATGTTTATTTCATAATTTTGTATCTGTATTTCCAATTTATTTTTTTGCTACCATAAATTTTAACGCGCAAATTATAATGCTCTGTTGACAAATTAATTAAAAATTATGTATTTTTACCAGAATATATTAGAACGCGCCATGTTATAAAGTAATTTGTGATTGATTTTTCCATTTGAAAAGCGCGGCAAAGGAATATCACATGCCGAAGCTCATTGTAGCAATCAAAATTTTTTATCACATGTTGTTTCAGTTCCATTTCTATCATTCTACGAGATAATAACATAAATCTTTTTGTATAAATAATGCTTGACTTTATGAGAATATTTGATTTCATAAGAAGCAGATTCGAACATCGCCCTATGATCGTGTAATACATTTTCGCTTAATGTTGGTGAAAATTGATGTTTTTTGATTCCAAAAAGTTGGTTTATTGTTCGATGACAAATATATCGCCATCTTCATCGTAAAAACCCATATCTCCGGTTCTGAACCAAATTGAACCTAATTCTTCTGTACTAATCAGTATAAACTATTTATACACAATATATTTTTTTCATTAATAATTTAAAACATGTATGTCATATAATATAGAATCATAATTAAAGAATATTAATTAAAAGAGAATGTAACTAACTAACCGTGAAGTTCTTGAGCCTCATGTGTTATCGTCATATGGGGAGAAGTGCAATAAATCTCACCATCCATGTTTGGACGTTCTTTTATTAACTTCTTTTGATCTTGATCTAAAGAGGCAAATTTTAATTGAACATTTGCACTCACATAACCACTGGATCCGATTTTCCCCGATTGTCGTTGATAAGCGATGATGCCTGTTTCAGTCAGACCTGAAATAACATAAGATTTATTGATGTTAAATATTATATCGCTATTAAATATTATATCAGTCTTTCATTATAATTGTAACAAGTGTATGTACATACTGTATGCTTGAAGGATAGAAGCATTAGGTAGCAATGCTTCGAGACTAACATAAACTTTGGATGAATCGACTGCTGAATACAACTTTCTTTAAAGAGGAGACAAGCTGATACACAATATAAATGAAGCTGTGTGTCGCGCGCACATATTTAAACATATAAAATATCGACAAATCATAACTAGGTTATTATAAAAATCATTTTCTTCTTGCTTGAGTTAATAAGAATTGAAGGGAAAAAATTGCGCTGGATCTTCTGAAACTAATCTCGTAAATACAGCATTATTGCAGGAGTTGCGCGGATCGAGAATTTCAAAATTCTTCCCGCTTCCCTCGACTCCCTAAGGTCTTCGTACGTGAACAAGAATTAACTTCCGTTCGATGAAAGAACAGCTCGTTGTCACCGCTTTAAGATAATCTCGTTGCGATCTCAAAAGTCCCCATGCGAGTCCGTCGTATCACCTCGTCGACTTATCGATCGGAGTTTATCCGCATTATGCATTCCGTCGCGTGCACCTAAACGCATAACGGGGGTGCTGTCCGGCCGTTACGACACGACAAGCGCGTTTTTTTAATCGCAATTTGTTCTATCGTATTAATCTAAAGATCACGGCGATAAAAGTGCGGTAACGTACCGCGCTGCCGCGCAATTAAAGATAATATCTCGTATCACCCTTTCTCGATTCAAATACTCGTGTAGATCGGGAAAAGAGGAGTGAGGACTGCGTGAAGAGAGATCGGAAAAGTCGATATTTTCCCTGATTTTCTTGATTTATAGGTACTAGGAAAATTTCGCAATTAATGCAATTAGCGATCCGGTCGACGCTTTCGGTTCTTTGTGGATGATTAAAATAAGCTTCGTTAAAGAGCTCCCAGGAATTGGTCTCACATTCAAATACAATGATTTCTCGGATTGTAATTGAACATTAACAACTGTAAAAAATTGTTTATTATTATGCGATATCTGGTTTTGTATCTTGATAAACGTAATAAGATGAACGAGTATGATGTATGATAGGTAAAAGATACGTGAAAAAAGCGTTTATAAATTATTTCAATTTTTCTTTCAATATGCTAACTTTCAATTACATGAAGGAAAATGAATTTTTCTTTCATAGAAAGAAAATTATTTCGGGGAATCTTAAACTGAATTGTCGTGAGCGGGGGCGAATATTTCGCTCAAACTTAAATAATAATTTCTGACGAAAAACGCGCTCTCTGATTTAGCCTCGCCGCAAGTATTCCGAAGACACGTTTACACCGAGGATGATATAGATTTCCCGTAGCGGCTGAGTCTGTTTTGGCGTGAAAACTCAATCGTAATGGCCTATAAACGGCAACCATAAAGATCATAACAGTACATTAAGCCCCGATATCGTTGGCACGTTAACACCACCGCTCTGAGATTCGGTCGAAACTTTTACGGCCTGATCCCTCGCCTACCTGCAGCTTCTCCCGCGTATCCTACGCGAGTTGCCCAAAATGCCTGAAGAAAATTTAAAGCCGCATTACCGAACTCTGTCGTGTACATATCGCAGGCATGCTCGGAGCATGCTATGCTAATAATTTATAGCGCTATCGATGTCATTGCAACCTAAGGCGCATATTTGAATTTACAAACCGTCTTCGAACCAAGATTCGGTATATAAACGCGTTTTATGTATTATCATTTTATCTATTTCTATCTATTTTTTTACGCCCCCGAGTATCGTGCATCATGGTGTAGGAAATAAATGTGTTTTAGAATTATGTTGCATTCTAAGAAAAATATTTTTAATCCGACAAATAATTGCGAATAATTATGAGTCGCGTATTTATGCGAGCGTCTTAAAAAAATTCTAAATAAAATATAAAATTTTTAAGCTTTTCAATCGGGTGATAAAACACGTTGGAATTATTTTCAGCGATATATCGTATACAGTAATGTCAGTATATCAAAATAGATTTATTATAACTTTTGTTTCTTCATTTATATTTCCTATTATTATCTGAAAGGATTCAACCCTTTTTCGTAACGCCCTAATATCCTCGGAACAGGTGACGAGATGTTCATCATGTGCAAGTGACAGCCGACGTGACGGGGAGAAGGAGAGTGCCTTCTTCTTTCGAGGACGGGTCCTCGCGAGAGGTCTCTATGTAAACTCAATTTTCCAACGCGTGCGAGATAAGGGTCGGCCTCTTCCGCAAGCTCCACCGCCGGCCGTCGCTGGCTGCCACCCTCGTCACTTTGATATCGATGAGGGTAATTTACGCGAACATTGTTGGCGAAGAAGATTGATGTGTCGAGTGCGTGCGAGGGCACCGAGAGACTCCCGGGGCCCAGTCGCACCCATCGTGCCACCGCCTCTCCCACTACTTCCTCTACCATTCTTTCTCTCTGTCTACAGCTCTGCCTGCAGCATGATGAATTACATTTCGACACCCTATACGGCCCTGCGAACGATTGTCCTGCGAGAATGCTCCGTCATTCGACGTATTATTGCCGCGCGTGAAACTGCCGACACTTCCGCGTTATCGCGATCAAATGACGCCGATGAGCAATACTTCTCTCTCCTTCTCTCTCTTTTTCCTCACAATAGGAAAATCGATGACGCTAACATCAGCATTTTTTAATGAAACGAATCGGTATATTATCGTGCAATCGTTATGAAGAATGAATCTCTTTGCGATAAATTTGATGTTAAAAATATTATTATTTACGTTTAATTATTGTTAGATGAAATAGTGCGACGTAAACTCATTTTTTTATTAAAAAAAAAAAAAAGATTTCATAAAAATATTTAGAAGGCAATTTAATTATATTGTAATATTTAATAATTTTATTTACGAGTAGTTTATGAGAATATTTAATGTAAAGTTCAATTGCTTTGTTATATAATATCTTTTCACGGTTCTTTATAAAAAGAGAAAATTAAGATTCTTTGTCAAGTTATCTATGAAAATTGATTCGTAGCAGCATTCTTTTATCGATTTATATTATTATTCTGCTCTCAACACACAATCATTCACACAATTTTATATAGATTTATTTAACTTGTTTTACTATGCGATATGACGACTGCATTTCGTGTAATGTAAGCAAAGGAGAGATAGAATGCGAAATAAAACACTCTCGAGAATGTACGAGCGAAACACGAGAAGGAGAAACGTGAAAAGTAAACTTTACGGAATTTCAAGAGATTCAAGCGCGATGCGCAGACACACGCGATGACATTCTGAACCATATTTGCTCGATCCCTCCTCTTTATATTCTCCGTTGTCATCGCATCAAATCTGCTAAACATTCAAAGCGAAGATAGAAGAGTCTAAAAAAAGGTTTTATCGCAAAATAATATATGAATGGAAACGAGTGAGATGTGCGCCAATCTTTCGCCATCGTTTCCGCTTTTATCTCTGATCGCGATGGCATTGAAACAGCCATGGAGACACGTGTACGCGCGTGCATAGCGCACCCTCAGTCCTTAGACCTTAGATGATGATTAGATATGAGATTATTATTAGAACGAAGCAAAAGCTCGAGCTTTGTGCGTTTTCGCGTGACTGCTTATCGTTGAAGCTTTTCGCATTTAATTACTGCGCGCTGGTGAAAACACTTTTAATTTTATCTACGATATACTCACGCTTCAATTACCTTTTTTTTTTTTGCATTGCAAATTAGAACGATGAAGAAATATCTTTCATCGTGAAGAATAATGGTGAGTAGATATCGGTATCTTTTCTGTATTTAACTTAAAATTCTACAATACATAATCGACAAAAATTTGCACGCTTATAGTAACAATTCGATGTGTTATATCGAGCCTCTGTCATTATTTTTGATGTATCAAATATTTATTAATATTGTGTTAACACGATATAAATTATTAGAGAAACATCCTATCTTTTCTTAAGAAATATATGCGTTTTGTTATTTCACATACATGAGAATAAAACCGGAGAATTTTAACTATTCGATTGTCTCCAACACGACGCGACGACTTGCGGCAAAGTTGCCGTCTGTATGGCCGATAGCCGCGAGGCGCTGGAATACGCAATTGCGACGCACAAACATTCACGTAGGACGTAGGAGATACGGTCCTACGCTTATTCGTGGTGTGTTCAAAAATTCATGAGAGAATCAAACTTTAAGTATCCGGCAAAGATCTCTCTGGCTGCCGGCTGCGAGATTGGCGCTGAAACATACGGCGGGAAACACGTTGTACCGCAGACACTCATAAAAGAGGAGGCGGTATATACAATATATGCCTCGCAGAGAGTAAAATTCATAAAATCCCTGCGTAAATGCATATTGATTTATGCGACAGAAAAATATCTATGATCCTCCTTCTCGACGAAACTCGTCAAAATCATTTCCATCGTCGCTAAGCGCAATCGTATTTCGGTATTAATTCGATGATGTTATAAAATCTATTAAACTTTTAAAATCGATGTATATTATTATCTATAAATTTATTTATATGTGAAAACATTTTTCTCGCATAGCATACATATTTGTATATTAATTAAATATATAAAATATATTATAAAAAATACATATATAATTAAAAATATATATAATTAATTATGTATAAAATATATAATTAAATATTCCTACTATTTACATATTTGTATGTATATTAATTAGAATTTAAAGATACTTTGTAATAAAACAGTAAGAACTTCAATTAATGAAAAATAATGTTACGTTCGGATTATTATTTTTTATATTTCATATTTATCTGCGAAAAGTAATAAACAGAAAAGGCATGTTGTTCGATCGCAATAAATAAATTCTTAATCGATCGATATTCCTTGTGAGAAGTAAACATCAAAGATCGAACGTTCATTCCAGATTTGTTAAATCTACAACAAACCTTCACACATTTTTTAACTGTTTTTTTACCCTCTGTTGAATCGCGCAATATAACGTTATCCAATCGAATAGTGTCGTTCGAGTCTCGCAGGACCCTTTTCTTTTGTCCCTCGTCTTCGAGGTTACCCTTATTCCCGTGCAAACACCCTCTTAGAGACCCCGTCGAATCCCGCCACCGGTCTGCTCAGAAAGCGTGTCGGCTCGACACGGAAGAGCGAAGATCAGCAGCTGCGTATCGTGCTCGCGGTGCACCATGCTGGTCTTGATGAATGTTCTCGCGCGCCCCCGTGCACGTTAAACGCGTGTACGCGGGATGCGTGGAATTCCCCCCTTACCATCCTATTGCGCAAATCTCGAGGGTCCCTACTGTATCTTTCCTAAAATAAATTTCGATGCAAACCATCTCGTTTTCGCCGATTCTTGCTGGACACCTCAACATGCTCTCTTTTATCTAACTATGCGTACGATACTCTTATCTTGCCTATTTTTTCTTTCTCTTCATTTGTCAACACGTCATTATGACTAGTTTTAGAGTTCTTTCAGATACTTCATAGATGTATATTATGTTAAATATTAATTTTTGGATATGTCATTCTTCGATTTCTTCGATAGAACTCAAAATATTTTTTTTATGGTAAAAATTTAATAGAACTTATGACTTGTTAGTTTAATAGAAATTATAACTCGTCAATTTTTGATGATAAATATTTAATTACATTTCAAGTTGAATTTTTGTTATGGTAAAATTATTTAATTTTTCTATATGTCTATACTTAATCTTTCAGTATTCTGTAATTCGCAATATTACACAAATGTATTACATCGACTATGAATTTTATAATATTGAAATCGCGGCTTATGATTGTTTTTGTATAAAAAAAAATAATATGCTATGATTATTACAATTAATGATAATTAAAAAAATAACTACTTGTTATATCAATCTCGTGTGTGTGAATTAATTCGGTTCATTTATTTAGACGATTTAAGTAAGAGAATATTAGAGAGAAATACTTTTATATAAATTCTGTAAAAGTTTTTATTTTCAAAAAAAAAAAAAAAACAATCTCTTTTCAGAATTTATAAAATTATATATCCGTTTATTATTGTATGCATCAAATAGAAAATTTGACAATAATACTTTTTTAAATTATTATTATTTTGAACGCTTCTACAAGTTGGATCTTCTATTTGTCTGTTACAGATTAACGTAGTTTTAATATCATCAACTCCGCTGTTGCGCATCGGTTGGTGAGTGATAAATTTTGATTTTATTTTATATGACAATTGTTCACAGCGAAAGAATCAACTGTTATCACAGAAAAGAAGTAAGAATAAACTTTGAGATTTTCGAGAGAACTTTGATACATTCGAGTATTTTTTTAAGAGTAGATATATTTGTTTTTTCCTTTTATTTCAATGATATAGTCAAAGAAGATTCAATCGAACCGGCATTTCTCGTAATAAGACTTCGGTTAATGACGACTGGGACGTCTGGGAAGATCAAATAAAACGTCAAACGTGGTGCTTTTTTATCGGAATGCTTTGAAAATCGATCGTAGGTATTTACTGGTCGTCTCGAATAAAAATACACGTCATAAATTTCACGGACGGTAGTTGATGAACTTGACTAGACACAATTGTAAACACGTAATAATCGATAATTTCTCTGGTTGCTATGGAATTGCATGATCTTGCATATTCGTCGATTAATCGCCCTAATTTACATTTTAAATATAATAAAAAAATGTTAACGCAAAAACAAAATTTTGGTTTAATTGTTATTGACAGTTTTGAAGTAATAAATCCTCGACATTTTAACAAACCGAGTTTTGAAAAATATTTAACTTTTAAATATATGCAATTAGATGTTTTGAGTGATATTTGATTATAATTTTATAAATAATTTAGATAAATTTGTGTTTATATTATAGATTTACCGTGTATCTTGATAATTGTCCTTCTTCTCACAATAGTTTCTCAAACTTTAGGTCTCGTATATAGGGAAGCGTTTAATTATTTTTATGTAAATGATGGCGGCGTTCGGGGATTACTGATGCAATTTGATGGGACGAGTAACGCATCGCCGATCCACGGGGTTTCGGGGATACTCCTCGTATAATGTTCCGAATATGCGCGCCTTCCATCGTCATGGGGCCTTTACGAGAATCTCGTGGGGCGGTTTTCCCCTCGGCTAGATTCTGGCTTGATCGACGACACTATCAAAGCAGATGCGTTTCTACAATAATGATGAGAAATTTTTAGCGTATATTTTGAGATCAATGCCATTTGATTTTTCCGCAAGACTGCATGAGAATGAAAAAGAATACTATCCATTTAAATCCTCTCTTTTTCTCTTACCAGAACTTTTACAATAATATTATTTTTGCTTTTCATTTTACACACACATACATATATTATTATACTATATACAAATTTAATATTATTGTACTATATAATAATAAAAAAAGAATAATCCCCAAACTTTCTCACAATTAAAGCGATTGCAGGAAATATGATTGGTATGGGGTGTATCATTTTTGAAGGGACGATAATCCGCGGGGTGCGTGACTTTTATTACAACTTTTAGTGCTCGGAAGTTTTATGTCCTGCTGTTCTTCGTCGATGAGTAATCCGCGCAATGACACAATTTTATTGGTCTCTGGAAGTGACGTGAAACGCCAACAATAACATTGCTCTATTCCACGTTTGTAGCAAAACTGAATTAATAGAGTACGAATTATTTCCGTCAGTGAGCGTATTTATTATCTGTGTGATAATGAAATGACAAAATTATCTATCCTTGTTATAAGAAGTCCTTGAATAATTTTTGTCTTGTCTCTCAGAATTTATTTTTCGCAATAAAATTTTTTTGAATTATAAGCGTTATATCAAGTGAAGTACGTGCGATATATTATATTGTATTATATTCTTCTAAGCAACCACGTAGCGATCTAGCATCTGAAAGTCTACTTCTGGATATAATAATGAATAGTGGGAGAAGAAAAATGATGACTAATAGAAATTGACTCATCTTTCCTGCGTTAGGTCTTGTGGGTTGATACACAAGAATCTTCCTTCCGTTATTTCATTTTTGTTTCTCTCGTATCTGTATACAGATACGAGGTATTTCATGGGCCCGCTTTTCTATCGATAGTGGACAGAAGATAAATAGTACGGTTTTTACGCTCTCGAAGTTGATCAATCGTCTTTACTTGAAATATCTTGCGGTCGTTTTATTTACTCCACACCGTCATTCGATATCATCGCTTGCAACGTACGATGAAACTGAGATTAAATCGAATTGCTAGTGTTTACGATGCATCAAACGAGAGTGTATCGTTACCTTGTTTTCTTCTCGTTATCGAAACGGTGATGTATTAAAGAATAGAGTTGCCGACAAACGAGCGATCTGTCTTGTTTATCGCGATAGATCTGATCTATGAACGTAAAAAAAGATTATCGGAACAAGTCTCGATAAGTAATTTCTATTACTTGTATATACGATAAGTAATGTATTATATTTTCCTTTTTATCATACAATTTATTCCTCTTCCGCCTTCCGATATGAATCAATCGAGATTACGAAGCGTTTATGAAAATGGCCACGCGTGCGAGTACGTCATGGAAAATATGAGCGGGGAATAGATCTCTTATTATACGATTTCAACGAGCGTCACTTCGCTCCTCCCTAATTCGATCAGTTAGAATTAATTCGAGACACGAATAGCTCTGCCGTGTCCATTGAGACTGTAGCATAATCGGTTCACAGATGCACGAACACGATGATGTTTGTCCCTCCGTGGCGCAAGGCCATTTCGAATATCCGCCACGAGTCGCCGCAGATTGAAATCGCTCTCGCGTGCGATACCTGCTAATTAAAAGCGGACGGTTGTATAAAGTGATGTATCTTTAGAACAATGTGCGCGATTGTTACGGTTGCTGATGGGAAAACATTTCCTGAATAATTAGAATGAACGAGCAAAAGATAAGATTTATGTACAAATGTCATATTTATATGAAATTTGAAATATATATTTTTAAATAATATTTAATATATATATATATATATATATATATATATATATATATATATAATATTTTATTATATGTATATATATTTATTTAAAAATATATATTACTTCAAATTTTAATCAATAATAATTACAGATAATAATGTAATTTAATATTGTCCGAGAAAAGAAAAAAAGATATGTATTTCTTTCAAAAAAATATATTTGACGAAGAATTATTTTTAGTCCTGAGAAGAATGAAGCAGAGAAGATGAAATATATACGATACGTGATACTGTTACGATGCTACGAAGAAAGGATTATAAGCCGCAGCTGCAAACCAATGTTTATGCGACTGCTGAGTGCAGCGATCCGAGAAGCAGAGTTCATCTTGAACATTCTTAAAATGTAAACCGAGTTGCTAGTCGAGTTACATATACGAGAGTATGCAGAACTGTGCTTCTCTCTGTTTCTATTGTTAGTCTATTCGTAGAAATAAATATTTTCGACACACGATGTTTGTGGTAACGTCGCAGCACTAGCTAGCAAAATCGACGAGAATAAAGAAATATTTTCGCTAATAAGATTAAAGATGCCATAACGGCATATAAATTTTTTCTTTAAGATTAAACGTTATTAAATTTTCTTTTAAATAATAATATCAATTGTATTTTATATTTTTTGTATTTGCATATATCATTTAATTTCAACAAAGCTCAGTTTAAGTAAGAAAATTATAAAAAATCCGTTTTCTCGCTCCTGACTCGTAGAGAGAGATGGAAAAACAAATCGAAGCTCGCCTGGGATCTTTCTTTCGACGAGATGACAAAATCGGGACGCGTGAAAGGACTTCCGGTCGCATTCAAGTACCGGTGCGGGTTAAGGGAGGCAGATGGAGGGACGCAAGAAAGAGAGAATTAACGCATGAATGGCGTCGCTCACGGGAACGATCTTTTAAGGTCGTGCATACACATATAAACACACACACACACACACACACACACACACACATACACATTGCGTAAAGGTCTAAGAACGCGCGTGTATTGTGCGCCCCGATTTTGAATGCGGATTAACTTCATTCGCGGACGTCCCATTCGTCGCGTCGCGAGAACGGCGAAACAATGACGGGGCACCAACGTGCATCTTCGTTTCAGCCCCCCGTCGACGTCTTTCAAAGCTTTCCGTCTGATTTATATCGAAAATTCAGTTCGCTTTCGAATAGGACAGTCTAGCCGCGCCGTAAATTCACGTCCCACGAGTGCCGGTATAAACCGGTATTCATGCACCGCAAATTGGAGCATATCGCGGATTGGCGTGATGTTAAACGGCAGGCGCTCGTATTCATATGAGAGATGACGAAGGAACGCATCTTTAACAACCGCTTTCTGTTCACATTCAGGGCGATGCGATATTTTTGCTGTGCAAAACGGTTTTTGTAACACTTTTTTCTGTTACTAACGATATTCGAGAATAGCGGTATTTTTCCGGCGATATCGTTATTGAAATTTAGATTTTTGAAAATAATAGCATATAATGAAGCATTGAATAAAGGAAATCATCAACAAGCATCCATTCGTATTTTCAGAATGTAGAAAACACAAATGGATGCTTGTTGATGATTTTTAGCACGAACATACGTATGTATTTGCCATGAAAAGAGAAGGTGACAGCTCGCATCGTCGCCTCTTTTCACTTTATGAGAGAAAAGAAGAAAAAGAAGATAAGTATGCAGAATTCGGCGCAAAGAGAGATATTTCGTGTTGATAAACTGCGAATATGCAAGATAAGCTGCGAACAAAGCGATTGCAAATTGTTCGGGGATAATTTTTTAAAAATATCTGCACATTATTTTTTCAAAAATTGCTACATGCTACTAAAGAATTTTGCTAATAATTATAATAATTATAGATATTATAATCCGATAATTTCATTTAAAAACGTTGAAAGAAAGTGGATAAATGAAAAATTAATATAGTTTTTATTTTTTATCCCATATACACACACATTCTAGAATTTAAAGATATCAATGACTTTTGACTCGACTCATGTGTAACTTTCACGAATGAATCTTTAAATACAGTTGCAAAATTCATGCTAGCTTCGCAAAGAATTTCACTCTTAAAGTTTTTCCCTCTCAATGACTCTCTGGAAAAGTGGACGCGCGATCAACGAACGATTACGTCGGTATGGCTTTGATCCCGTCGTCTTTGATCCGTACCGCATATTGGTTTCGTATCGCCGTGTCGTCGTCGTCGTCGACTTATAAGAAAGGTGAGGGGACAGAGAATAATTATTATCGTTATAATGGGCAGGGTAATGACATACGTCGCCTCTGCGCATTCCCTTCAAGGATATCAAGTTTTCATTGCGTTGCGTGTTTTCTCCAAGCCAGTAATTGACGGTTTATGTAAGTCCAATCTCGTTGTAAAATACATATGCGGTTCACGTCCCTTTTTTCACCTGCGAATAATCGTTTGTGAAATATAGCCAATATCGGCTATATTTTCAATCTGGAAATGTACATTTGGAATTTCTTGATGATCTCGCATATTGGAATAAGTGGAGATGTGAGTTTGGCTCACTGGACAATATTGAACAAATAGTACGTAGACGCTAAAGAGAAATGTCTGTAATCTTGAGAAATCTCCGATAATGGCTGATTATCAAATGTCAATGAATTTTGTGTAGTTGAACTAAGAAAATACCAAAAATGTAATTTTATCTTTTTCGAGAAATAGTAAATAGGCAAGTTAAATAAAGTTGTATATATATGTTTTTACAAATTATCGCTAACAGATAAATTTATGATTTTAATATTTTACTATTTACTATTTTATTATTTTTATGTACTTTATACGTGTAAATAATTTATTATTATTGAGAGACTAAACTTTTTAGCATGATAGTGTAATTTTTTCCATTTCTGAATATGCATGAATAAATAATAATCTGCTAATATAAAATATATAACACAAGTACAAACATTCTTGTTTAATTATTAACAAATTTGCAATATATCTATATATATATATATATATAAAATACAATAAAATTCTTATCGAATTTATGTACTAACTTTTAAATATTAAAGATAAGTTGATATAAATATATCTTGTGAACAATAGATAACAGCTTGATTCCGACTGTCGGTGTAAGGTCTGGTTTTATAAAGTAACGAAAGTTCGATGTGTATCGATTGATGCGCAACTTGGAGTTGCAAGATTGCTTTGATAGGTACCGCTATCATGCAGTAAGCATTCAGTCTGCAGTATGTTATGTTACTGATTGTTAGTAAATGTGGTATTTGCGATAATTTATATATATATATATGTATATATATGTGAATATTTTGTTTCCGGATTACAGCCTGTTTTTTATTTTCTAACAGAGTTAAGATAGCATACTTGATTATCGATTTGCTGTTTATCTGCAAGATTTGAAGGATTTGAAGTCTTGCTAATCTATAAACACAAACGCGTGCTATTTGTATTGTAAATGGTACGTACGGTTCGTATCTTGTGCTCAGTGAAAGTAAAGTATTCGTATTGTACGTTAGCGCTATTAACGCAGTCTATGTTTAAAGTAAAAATTATGGCTTGATTAAACAATGAAATGACAGACATGCATCTCATATATAGATTTCTCGATGGTAATACAGAGTCAGAATCAGACTTTTGTATGCGGAAAAGTTTAAAATATTGGAAAATAAAACAGGCTATAACTCGGAAAGAAGATCATATCGGACATATGTTTATATAAATTTCTTTTCTTATATTTTTGTATCGTAAATCCACTACTGCAATACTTCCCACATATTAGGAAACACTCTGTATATACACACACATGTACACATACATATAAATTCTAATACATACATAATGACAAAAGATATAATATTTCAAAATAATCGTTGATTCAATTATTCTAAATATCTATCTTACATTTAATTAGATTTCATGCTCTCTGTACGAAACAATTCCTTAAGAATAAGAGATAAACTTTGTTTCAATATTACAGGAAGCATCATTACTCCGTTAATTTACGTCTCGCTGTTTGTAATCGCGCAAGTTTTGAGTTAATGTCCTCGACGACTACGAGTGAGCCGAGCTCGGGATGCTTGTTTTCGGCCAATAAACGCTTTGTTAATCTTCAGTTGCTTATCAGACTGGGAGATATTATCTCGTGCTCCCCACGGTCGATTTATGGTCCAGCAGTTATGCCAAGAGATAACTCGAGTATAGCACGTACTTCCGTGAACGAAGACAATCCTAGCGCGAACCAATTTCTGCCAGTTTCCTTCTTTTAATTGCTTCTTTCGTAAAAATGGAATTTCATGTAAAACCAGATTGGATCGTCGATATTACGTTTTTAATCTACCACCGTCGTCGCAGACGCTCATTTTAAGGGAATAGTATATCTAAGCTTCATAATGAAAAGTCTTCTATATGTGATTGCTTACCTACAAATCTCAAGAAAGTACAACGCTAGAATATTTCTTGATATGTGTGTGTGTGTGTATTACAGGAGAGAAGTTCTATTAGATTGTTCGCAATATTTTTGGACACTTTATACAAAATGTTTTAGAGCTACTTACATTTAAATTATGTATATATTTTTTGATGAATTGAAATTCGATTATTTTTTTTTTTCAATTTATTCTAAAGAAAATGTAGTAGATATATTATAAAACTGTAACTTTTTTATTTTCAACATTAAATATCATGCCAACTAAGTTTGTAATTAAAATCTTGTCAAGAAAAGATTTATTTTATGTTAAAAAAAATATCTATTTGCAACTCTGTAATAACTAAAACTTTCTTTTTAATCGCGCATTTTTAATCGTTTTTGTAACATAAAACTATCTAGTATTACTTTTGAAGAAAAAAATATATTAAAGACAAAAGACGAATAAGCAGGTCTGTAACATCTTACACATTTCAGGCAAATCGGTGATTGATGCGGAGGATTACGCGGTATATGTGAAGATTATAATCGCGACGCTCGAGATTTTGTAGCGAGTGTCAACTTAAAATTATACGGCATATGAAAATTATACTTGCGCGGTATTCAAGATTTCACGAATGAAGTTCAACTCGGCGGCAAACAGCAATTATCGGAGCTACTTGAGTTCGAAATCCTGTAAAGTTGCTTGATCGTCACGTTAATAGCGGTCATTTTAACATTTAACCAATCGCTCGTGTCTCCTTTCGTGAAGAATTATCAACAAGAATGCAAAGTAATTCGTTTTCGCTGCGAAACTTTAAATAATCAATTATGTAGATATACGTGTGTGTGTGTGTGTGCAGAAACACGAAATGCAATCTTATTATAGATATAATCATGAATTTTATATGTGCGAATCAAACAGCTGAATCTGCTATGCAGATTGCTTCTTATAGTTTCAGGAGAGAATAATTCGTTTATCTTGATTTTGTCGAGAACGGTCGATGCAAAATCGAGTTCTAAACAGAATTTATTCTTCAATTAAACACAGTGCAAACTGCTGCGAATCTGCAATAATCCGAATCCCAATAATCCCGACTTGTTTCTTAAGTACACATACATTAAGGAGAGTTATGGATTATCGCATTTTCTTTGTCGTAATCTTTGCATATTGCAAAAGTGGCAGCACAAAATTATATTGATTTCTAGATTTTGCTATATAACTATATAACATGCATGTTACCATAAATTTTAATTTCTCAAACACCGTGAATTTATTATATGTAAATAATGAAAAAAAGTTTTGATTTTATATTTTTGTTGTTTTATTTCTTCTTATATTTTATTATAATAATTTTCATTTTTTGATTAATTAATAAAACCTATATCTTCTGCTCTTTGCAATAATTTTCGATCGATTTTCATTGACTAATAATCATACGGATTGCCTTGCAAAGAAGGATTATTAGGGGTCACGTATATTGTAGTGTGCGTTTCGATCGTGCATAAACGTAATGTAACATGTCTATTTCCCTCGGCAAATGACCCCGTCCGATTGAAAACCGTGGACGTGAACGGAATTGATTATGCCTCAATTATTTCTATTGCGATTGGTATGCCAGGGCGACTCGTGCTCTATATACGCGTCTAAGGATAGGCATAGAATGCGTAAAAAACGTTCATCCATTGTGCTGTTGACAGAAAAAAAGAAAAACGAGAAAAAAACGGAAATAGTTACGCGAAAATGAAGCCACATAATGAAAAGAATTGCGTGAATATTTATAGGGGAGATTTAGGTGGTACAAATCGAAAGGATCACGTGGAGATCCTTAGAAGAGGCTTAAGTAACACAAGTCAATGTATGTTGAGGATAAATCAATAAATTTAACTAGATATTTCATGGAATATTTTAAAGAATTTTTAAAGTTAAAAGATTATTTAATATTTTTAATAACGAGTAATGTCATTTCCTAAGTCACATCTGGAAACATAGAATTACAGAAGTAACGTATATAAATGTATAGAAAATGTACATTTATCCTTCTTAAAAAGCCTTTAACATGGTAAAACAATCGCTCAAAGATGGAATAAATCGTATTGAAATTCAAAGATCTTTAAATTTCTACGAGATAAGCATCAATAGAATTAGTACCATCTAGTTATTTTATTAAAGAATTTGAACAATCTTGACTGACTTTATCACAAGTCATCAAATTTGTCTGTATGAAAGTATAAGCTTAAACAAAAAAAAAAATATAATATTATATAAAAAATACAGGCTATTGTGACAAATTTCGGAAGAAATGTTATTTAGAACAAAGGCTAAGTTTTTTGAGAACTGTCTTGTACTGTCCAATACTAATTTTCAAATGAATTTAATCTTATCTTTTGTGCTAGGTATATTTCTTCAAATATATCTTATATACATATATTAATTAGAATATTTAATCGATTTTATCGCAAATTTAGAAAGCGACGTGTCTTTCTAAATTGATAAGCCGCGTTCTGAACGCATTCGCGCGGAACATCCGCGGAAAGGATAATCTAATTTTGGCAATAACCGCATGCTTTTCAATTTGCTGCTCGTAGCCGAGCGCACTATCTTTGATGGTGGCGGTATGTGGGTGTATTGGCTCATCGTATTTTTTGTTTATTATGCCAGCATGCTTGCCTGGTTTATATTGTGCCGGTAGTGTAAATGCGTAGGCTGCGCCGCTCTTGAAACCACAACCGGTGATACATAAATTCGTTCGCCGCATGCGAGATCGAGCGAGCTTTCCATTTCTACGTCTTTCCGCAATGAGTCGATCCGCGAATCGCGCGACAATCGGCCGGATTATCCCGCGGATCGTTCTCCATCCATTTTTCTGTAGAAGTGAACATTTTTTTTTTTTTTTTTTTACGTTAACGCATGTGTTGGTGCGTCGATTGGGTACGAGAGTGCGAGGAATAATTAAGCTTTTCATCGACAATACGCTTGAAATTCCGCGGTGCAATGACGCGTGATGGTTTTATCACGTTTTATTCGGGTTAATTACGAATTACGGAATTCGCACGGACATTAGCTTAGAGAAATATTTTCCGGACGGGAAAAAGCGACCACCCTTCGGTGGCTCCTTTTTCATTTAATTAATCGCGACTTTAAACTCACCGCGCTACACGAACGTAGCCGCTTTAATTTTCCCCTAACAACATTCATAAATCTACGAATAAAATTTTGCTATCCGCAGCTCGCACAATTAGTGAGAATTAAAAGCGTTGGCGAACTAATTTTGGTTGTAACAATTGTTTAACGACGTAATTATAAAGACGAAGAATATAACGCGATTAAATTATTAGTAGCAATTGGGATTTGAACGATATTTTTTTAATATACGAGAAATTTAATGCGATTTGAATTTATATCGATATTCGCATATAAAGAGATACGAAAAATAGTCTCACAAAATAATTCAGATAATTCAAATAATTTCGATCAAAAATTTAATGACAAAAATTGAAAATGTAATGAGATAGACATATTTGTAATATACGATAAATATAATTAATTTTTTTTATAACATTCGTCACTTACTGATTTTATTAGTTCGATAAATATCGGACTAATTCACAATTTCTTATTCAATTATATCAATATATTTTGCGTATTCTTTCTTAAATATTCAATTAAATCTTGTAGCTCTTGAGATACATATAATTTATATTGGAATTTCTCTAGGTTGTTTGGAGATGCTCAGAAAAGGAAAAAACTTTCTCTGTATATATCTCGCATCTTTAAAATTTAAAATTAAAAGGGCTATTAATATTTTTAGAATTAAATATTAAATACAGGGGTAAGAAGAACAAATTTCTGAAACTATATCTCTTTATTTTTAATATATAATACTTTTAGAGACGTTTAATCGAGAAAAAGAATTTATCAGAAGAAGCAAAGAACCAGTCGTATGATTCGGCGACAGATTGTGCTACGTATAATTAAACGGACTCATTTTTATATCCAAACAATAGCGACAGAAAGTTTATGTCACCGTTAGTGCCATGTCGCTTAGACCGGAGGTTTCGTCGAGGGACAATCTTAATACTCTCGCACAATCGGTTAGTTATCTGCGAGAATATCGTTTACAATAGCGATTCTATTGCGATAACCTTGGAATATCGCAATATCACCTTGTGTGGTTACGTACAGCTGATTTCGCATCAAATGGTCGATCGAGGCGAAACGTTTAGATTCCATGCGGCACGTATATAGGCGCCTCCATTACGACTATTGTAACTGCGATAATATCGTTTCTGCTCGTATGCCTTAGAGAAGTAAACTGCCACGCGTTATCTCTATTCTGTTCGGCGTATCTGCATCCGACGGAAGCATAATTTAAATATGATAGTAAACGTGTTTGCGCAACATTTAGGCTAAATTTACATGAAACGTGAACCGTTACGGTTGCACGATTTGTTAAAAAGAATGGGCGAAACATTAAAGGGTGTTAAAAGTCGCGCAATAACGTGAGCAACGAGACAAATTCAAGGAGGACGCGAAACGAAAATGGATCTGTCACTGTGGACGCAATCGCACGCCAGTATTTAATGTTCGGGTGTTGTCTGTTTCGGATCGTCCTTCCATTGTCGTTCGCAGATGTCACTCGTAAAACCGGCAACGTGAAATAAATGAATTTTGGGTTAAACGTGAAGAGAGGGTCCGCGTAATTTGTTTTGTTGCACATCTGCTTTAAATTAAAATGTGTAGGTTTTATCGTTTAGATAGTCGCCTTTAATTGTTTATTAGTAAGCGATTATCTGGCGTTTATATGTATATGTGTGAAAGAGAGCGAGAAAAAAGTCTTTGATAATTCAAATAAAATTTATTTAATTTTATACCCACACGTTATATGAACGTATACATATGAATGTGGCTTAAGCGTATTATAATGTTGCTTTTCAAAAAATGAAATTCTGAAATTCTTTCGCGCCTACACATTTAGCCCGAGCGATGTTTCCAATATATTTTTTTTTCCATTGTTAAAAGCACTCTAAGAATTTCTCAATCTAAGAATTTTTCAGTAATACTTGTATCGAGAGAAGTCGACTGAAATATTTTAAAATCTACAGCATTTCTCGAACGTTCTTCGAGCTAACAATAGGTTGAATAAATAAACGGAAGGAATAAAGCAATACCGAAAGCGCAACATACATATTTTTACGAAATAATTTTTCTATAATTAATACCGTACGTGCTGTTGGATTTATAAGCCATAAACGGCGATTTTATATCGGTAGTCCATTTCTATTTACAATGAGATACATCAGCGAATAAAATGGACGATTTAATGAGCTAAATATTGACGAACATGAGATAAACGCGCTATAATTTTCATTCATGAAAAAATATTCAAAAAAATATGCGCATGGGAGATTTCTGTTAGCAGGAGGAACGACGTCGTACCGGAAGGTACATCGCGGGCGGAACGGTTCTTGCAGTTACATTGCTCGGGCTACATCATTTGCTTCTACAGGCTGCGTCCACGATAGCGGGAGTGTGCATACCCGCCATCATAATGGCCTTGTACATAATCTGGGTGCTGTACTCAGCCCGAAGGGACAGACGGAAGGTAGCGAGATTTGAAATGCTGTATTATTTCTCTGTGTCTTTCTATCTCCTTTCCTCTCTTTCTCTCTACTTTAATCCAAAGCGAGATCAGCAAGGGCCATAAGGCTACGAAACGCGTTTTCGATAAATGCCAGCAAAGTATATATATAAATAATTGCGTGTTATATTTTTGAAATTCTATCCGGCATTAAAAATCGGTAACATAGACGATAACATAATCTCTATCGTGTTGTTTGACATTTAACCAACTGTCGTCGGTTTATTACTTTTCACCTTTACGCACTTCATTTCGCTAATGAGATCCTCGAGGGAAATTAGAAAACTTCTCCTTCGCGGAGAAAGCGATTTTTATGCAAAACTCGCGAAAGAGTTTCTTCACCGTAGATCAAGCTTGAAAGATGATGGAATTTTCGATTGATCGTCGACGATTTCTACGGTTATATCTAGGATGAGTTTAAAAGTAGATGCCATCCACCGTAAGAAGCTTGTGGAGTTCGCTCGCTTCGCTTAATATTAAAGGACTTTAAAACGACTCGTTCGCGTATAGTATACAATAAAATATTCAAAAAGAAATATCGCGTAATATTCACATAGAGTCGATACGCGTCGCTTTGCCAGTTTTTAATCTTTCATTGAAATTGCTTTATATATTGCAGCGTTTTTTTCTGCATACCCGTCGCGTCACTTTGAAACGTTTCTCGTTTAAACTTTATTTCACTATTCTCTCTTCTCTTCACGTTCTTTTATGAAATGTAATTAATTTAACGAATATAACATGGCACGCGTTATATGCAGCACTATTTGCCACTTTTCTCTCGCAAAATAAACCTGGTGTATATAACGGCAGATATTTTTGTGTGATCTGCATCTGTTGAAAGTCTGTACTTTTATAAAAACGTTTATATACAAATTGCTTATATTGTAAGTAAGTGTGTTTACATATGTATGTATACGAGAGAACATTTTCCTTAGCGCTTGAAATGTATCGATATTTGTCAAAGAAGACATACGATACTAGAAAAGATATTTAAATTTTAATCAAATCTCGCATAACACGTGATACAAAGACGATAATATCATAACTTTAATTCCTATTTAGTTTAATAAAAACGACGAATTATTTAGAATAATATATAGCTCTAAATATATAAAAAAAAATATTATTAACAAATGGAGTAAAATAAGCGATAAGTACAGAAGAGATTTTTGCTTTGCATTAAAATTTCAGAAAAATGCCGCGAATTTAAAGAACAGCTAGTCAATGCTAGGCGCGAAATGTTCTTTTGTCAGATTATAAACAAGCATACGAAACGAAAATACCTTCAATCGAATTCCTTTTCCTACGATCTACGACGATAAGCGGATATAAACATCGATAGATCGAAACTGTTCCAGATGTGCATGTTACTTTCGAGCGTTGAAATTAATTGATATTCGTATTGACACACAAGATGTGACAAAATCAATCTGTTGGTGAAGTAGAGCATGCGAATAGGATTATCGATCCTATAATGGATCCTATATGGCATCAATTAAACGAAATCACTGATAATACGCAAATCGGATAGAAATAGAATGTTCGTATTATTGACAGGGTCTATTTACGATCTATCAGATAACTTTTCTCGTGCTCTTTCAGTCAGACTGATAATATCATGCTGGATATAGCGATGATGTCGCATAATGACGTGGCCAATTAAATTGACACTCCGTATCGAGCTATCTCGGGATCGAATTACAGCGAACTGTATTCGATCGCTTGCTGTCGATGCAGTTTGCAATGTGATTACTATCGCAATCGGATGCAATGCAACTGAGACAGTACTAAATTTATGAGAATATCGGGTGCAATGATAATTTTGTTCCCCTATGTGTAGAAAGATCATAAAACTGTTCATCAACGAGATTAATGTCGAATTATTCGCGAAAATTTAATATAAAAAAATCTATAATTAGAATATTTTATCTCGTGGTCTTTTATAATTAAGTTATAAGAGGGAACCCTCTCTCTCTCTCTCTCTCTCTCTCTCTCTCTCTTTCTCTCTCTCTTGCACACAAAACTTCTAATGCATTTCTCGATCGTTTCAATTAATGTTACCTCCTTTCAAATATCTAACTGGTACAAATATCTTACTCGGATCTTATGTATACAAAGTGCACTTAAATACGATACCGCATATAAATGCAACGTACACAATTAGAGCGCGCGTTTGGGTTTACCCAATGCATTATGCAGGCATTTTGCCGCTCATGCGTAGTAAATGTTGTATTGTCTCTATTTCGATACATATACATAATTATTATGTTGTATGATACTCGCATGACAAGCATATATGGTAAATGCATGTTTACGCTAGCTATTACTTCTCGTGTAACATTCAGTCGTGAATTTTCGATGTCAGTTACAGGCGCAGTAATTTTCTACGTAATTTCGTTTAAATCTGTCAAAACTGTCATATTTATAAAAAAAAAAAAAAATTAAGACTTCGTATAACGTATAAGAATTTTAACATAAATCAAATCTCAGTAATAAATTATTGCAAAATATGCACTATTTCTGAAAATTTATCGATTAAGTTTTTTAAGATTTAAGTTGACTATATTTTTACGTAGAATATTGATTGTATTGTATACGTTAAAACAATTTACACGTTGAATGTTATAAAGATAGTAACTTCATATGTAACACAATTTTTAAGTAGATTTAAAACTAGAATAGAATAAAAAAATGGATGTAATTATATTGTGTATTTTGCTATATTTATATAACCGTTTTGATTTATTTTATTTATTATTTATTTGTAGATTGCTTTGTGACGTTTATATATATATATATATATACATCATCGATTATTTTTATTTTAGAAGATAAAATCTAATGTTAAATAATACTATCTTAAAGAATTAAATCTTTAGATTGATAAACAAATTTTTTGATCAAGTAAAAATATATTTAAACGTCCGAATATAATCATGAGCAAAAGATAAAAAATTTTATTAACATTTATCGATTAATAAATTTAATGTATTAAGTCTTGATGCTCTAATCGATGGACTAAACTTAAGAAAGGAAAATATTATATTTTATTAAAAATTCTAAATTTTTTTCTTTATATAAGAGCTTTACATACATATAAGATGCTTTGTATATGTATAATATGCTTTATATAAGATTATATAATATTTTGTCTTGAACGCGCAGAGTATTAAACTGCTGCATACTTAAAATCGTACTACACGCGAATACAAATACAATTCATAGAAAATATAAACATTTGAAGATTAAATAGCAAATTTTACCTGCTCTGCATGTCGATGGAAGAACGTAAAACCGTTGGAAGTTAAATGGCATAACTATTTTCTGCGCGAAATTCGAAGGATCACCGCGTCGACGTGCGACAAAGATTGTTCCTCTGAGCGATATTTTCAATTTTTGCGAACAGCATGCGCGAAATCGAACTGTATGTGACAGCGCGGGCAATTAAATCCGCTCGGAATCAAAGCTGCGTCATACAAATTGATCCAATTATGACGCCGGATGTTCGTCCCGACGTTGACGCTCGCTCGCACGAATTACGGATTGCGCACTTTACGTGTACGTCAACGCGAACGATTTGCGGTCCATGATATATATCGTATAATCAACTGTTGATTTCAGGCGGTGAGGTTCGCTATGGCGATGCAGTTGACTGAGGTTGTCAGCATTCCTACCAGATCCAGATCTAACGTTATTTGCAAGAATCCTACGAGCGACGACAATTTAGGAAAAAACACGTCAAATTTATACAAATCGAAGAGCATTTGCGAAAATCCTGCTTTTCTTGATAAAGATGAAGCGTGAAAAAATCAATTTAAAATATGAAAAATGTTTGCAAAAATCGGATTTTAAATATAGTTTTTACTAAATGCTCAAAGACATGTCGTACTGTTAATTTACGTTATAAGAGTTCGAGAGAACGCTTTTGTAAAAAAATTCATATAATACATATATATGATATACTTTTTTATAGTTTGAAGTTTCTTGTAAAACATATTCCTGTAAATAATAAGATTTTCTCTATTATTTGTAATTTTACTTGCCTTGAAAATTGTAAGAGATCTTGTCGGATCATAAGTTTAAGGTACAAGAAAGCTCAACAAAGAAAGGCTTTTAATATGATATCTTCCATGCAGTTTCAAGAATTTGTTGTATGAATAAATAAATTTAAAGTTATTGAAATGTTCAGTTTAAAAATTTTATAAATTATAAAATTATAAAATATAAATTATATACATTTCTTCTTCTATAAAAGATAATATTTATAAAAGAGGCAATCAATTTTGTTTTTCTCTCAAAGTATCATTACTTTTCTTTAAGATTATTCTATTATTCTTTAAGAATATTTTAAACAAATCTAATAATACTCAGTATTTTCCTAAAATTAATAAAATAAAACTATGTTAAAGTTTTCATAGTAAAAAGCAGCTAATTTTTAGCTGTTCTTTTTAAATCTTATAACAAAGAATTAAAACATTTACATTAATTCTCTTAAAAAGAAAATATGCAGAGTATACTTTACATATCTCTATTATGTGTACATTTTCAAAGATTTTCTGAAGCGTTTTGTATGAATTACAATTCACTTTATATATACATATCTGATATATGTTTTTTTAAATTTCTTCTTTTTAAATTAAAATATCAAGATTTCTCCTTTTATCTATTTTCTTCTTTTTAATTTTTTTTATGTGTATGTCTCTCTAAATTTTATTTTTCCTTAAGTCCTACGACTATATTAACTTATTATTAATTATTTTACTTTGAAAATTATTTTACTTTTACTTTTCTAAACGCGATCGCGACAAGTATCGGGAAATAATTTGATATGATAAATAATTAATTATTTTTTACATATCTTATCTTTTACAAACATTATTAAATAATACGTAATTATATCGTAACAATAAATCTCGAGGCACGTGATGTATGCACATATAATTAAGAATAGAAATGACAGGAATCAAAATTGTAAATTATTGTTTTGTCGCGATCTTTCTCTCTCTTTATAAGCAATAATTATTTCTTTAAAAATAATTAAAGTTCAATTATATTTCGTCCGATTTATATCGTTCGACGTTTCGACGATTTAAATATAATTCGAATTGAGAAAGCGCAATAAAATAATCGAGTCACAAGTCCGAGGAATTAACATAACAATAAGCTCTGTGATACATTAATCATTTATTAAATAAATGATGTATAATTTAAAATCCTTGTATAATTTAATATTCCGCTTGTATATATACTTCATAATACGTAAAATAATTTTGGCTGCGAATTATCAATAACATGGTATTGGGCCTTGGCAGCATAAACATTAGCGCGCTATTATTAACGTAATGGATTATTTTATATACTGATTATATTGATTTATTCAGAGCGATCGGCTCGAGTCTTGAAATCTCGGGATATTTATTACGGTGTCGATGTACATATGATAGAATCTGCGCTTAGAGATCAAGATGTTAGTCCGGGAAAATGAATCGTTGGTATATTTTATTAATTACGAAGAGGAAATCATTGTTGAATTTAATCATCGAGATGCTTATCGTATATTTTGAGGAGTAAAATCTTAGAATTTTATTAATCTATCTACAGATAAATATATATATATAGAGCTTATCTTCAATTTGTAAAATCTTTGTCTTTAAAAAAAAATATATATATATATATAAATTCTTTAATAATATTTTGAAATTATTCATAGTTGCAATTATAAAGTGCAAAATAAGAACCCGGATACCGGAGATATTTTATCTCTATGTAGAATTTATTAGACTAGAATATTATAAGCGCGCGCCATTTATTTTGTATGTACGTGTGTAATAAAAGTGTGTAATAAAAAGTCAGAATTGTGAAAAATTTATCTTTACAATATTTAAAATTAATTAAAAATATATATTTATATAAATATATATTTTATAGTACATAAAATATTTCGGCATCGAATTAGGATAATACCTGACATGGTATTTGGCCTTGGCGGCGTAAACATTGACGCGCGTAAACATTGTTTATGTATCACGGCTTTGTTATCATTTATAAGACACTTGAATAGAACTGTAGTGGGGCGAGACGCTCAAATTCCTTTCTTACGTGTTATCATTCGCGCGGCGATACTCGAACAATAAAGTAGCGGTGCGTCGTCGGTGCCGTCATCGTACCGCGGACGGCTTTCGCGTCTTCCGCGTCGCGGTTCAACACAGCATTGCCACGAGTCGCACAATGGCTCATATGTGGCACGCGCATTTGTGCGTTGAACGCACATTAGTGCGTCGTCGTTGCCGTCATCGTGCCGCACGAGCAACGATGCGTCGCGTTGTCGCGATATCGCGTTTTCGCGTCGTCGCGTCTTCGCGTTGAACTTCTATCACGTTTTCACGATTGTTATCGAGGATCATACTTCGTTGCCGACTAAATGGGATGTCTCTCAGCGTTGCAATCTTTAATATATTAATACCTATTAATATAATTAATTTTATATTAATATCAGTTAATATTAATACTATATTAATATTATATATTATATAAATATTTATGTATTAATAAATTTAATATATTAATGTAGGGGCAACGTTAAAACGCCTCAGTATCGCGGCTGAGGTGAATGCCGGCCGCGTAGCAACGTATGTTCGTGCATAGTATAGATGCATGTTCGCGCGGTTAATCTTGAACTTCGGTTCGAGAATCGGCTGTTGAGGGCACGTTCTGCTCCGACGAACGGTTCGGCCCGAATCGGTTAGAGTTCGGTCGATTGTTTTGGAATCGTCGTTAATGGGTCCCTTCTCTTGTACCGTCTAACAGCACATTGTAGAAATACTAACATGTTTGGCATCTGAGGAGTCGGCTGTTCTAATTAGGCTCGATTTTCGCTCGCTAGAGAAGTTGATCTCCCGCTTTCGAAGTGCTAGATTGTTAGCACGTAGAAGGTGGGTATCTTCATTCTCGACCCGTCTATCAGCCTTACGATAAACCCGGCTCAGTCTGTACGATAGAGACTTGGTGGTTCGTATGAAATCGTTCCTAACGATGTTCTAGTCGGCCCTCGATGGGAGCAGGCGCGGGTCAAGAGTCGAGCGAACCCCATTCGCGATTATTCCATCGATCGATTTCGTCTTCTTCCGCTTCCGCTTAACCTTTGCTCGAAGTAATCGGTGAATTCCCGACTTGTCGACTCGAAGTATGATTCTCACGTGAAGCGGGATTCGATCGTACCGAAATTCGAAAGTGCGGGGGTGTCGTTCAAAGTATCGCGCGTATAAGTGCGGAAGTAATCTTTTAATCAAAGTGCGGGAGTGCCGTTTAAAATATCGCGCATGTCAATCAACCTGAGAGGAGGAGGAGGCCTAGGAGAGGCATCGGGCACCGATGGAACAACCCTGTGGTAAGTAATTTGTTATTTGTTGGTATATTAATTATTTATTAATTGCGTACGTACAATTTAATTTAAATAATTAATCGCGTAATTTGGCTTTCTATTTATATGATTTAGACAAGAGAGAATTAGAGAAAAAGATTTTTATATGAAAGCTATAATCTTATAAAAGTTTTTACTTTTAGATTATATAGCTTATATATGGAATTATTAGTAGTAGTGTTTTTTTCAAAATTTATAAAATTGTTTTATTAATCTGCATATTATTATATCCATCGAATGTAAAATTCAATGTGTATAATAAATTTTTTTAAATATTAATTATTTTGAGTATTGCTACAATTTGCATCTTCTATTTGTATGTTACAGATCAACGTAGTGACCCTGACATTCTGAGAGGAGGAGGAGGAGGCCTAGGAGAGGCTTCCTGCACCGGCGGAGCAACCTAAGGGTGAGTATTTATTATTTATATTCTATTTGATAAAAATCGCGTACGCGCATTAATTCGGTCTCATTATTTTAATGAATTAAACAAGAGAAAATTAAAAAGAAAGACTTTTACATAAATGTTTTTATTATTAGAAAAAACAGTCTTTTTTAGAATTTATAATATTGTTTCATATTTATGTATCTGTTTGTTATCGTACGCATTGGATATAAAAGTTGACATGTAAATAATAATTTTTTTGAAATATTGATTATATTTTGGGCGCTATTATAATTTGAATTTTATATTTGTATGTTACAGACAACGCAGCCTCAAGGCCAACAACTCCGCTGTTGCGCATCAGTGCCGGTGAGTGACAAACTTTTATTTAATTTTAAAGTAACGGATTTGTAGAGATTATAGATGCAGATTGTAGATTGTAGATTGTAGATGAATCCGTTGCTTCAAAATGGATGGGCTAGAATAGATTGAATTATATAACTTTCAATAGATTTTTTAAATATGCATTAAAACATATTAAAGTGTGAATTAAAGCAAAAATTTGAAAAAGATGTAAAATATTTTTTTAATGGATAAATCATATTTAACTTGTTTAAATATGAAGAAGGCGCTAGAGTAAATTTATTAATTATATGAAATAACTTATTCTAATATTGCGCCAATTTTATTCTAATTTTTTATTGCCCATTCATCTATATTATTATATCAATTAAAACTTTGCTTTAATTGATGTAATGCCAAATTATTAATCTATTAAATTATATAAAATATAAATGTTTTATTAATTTTATTTTAATATAAATTATATATTATTAAATTATATATTATTATTAAGAAAATATTATATTATTATAAGAATTTCAATCAATTAATTTTGATTGATAATTTGGCATTATATTAATTAAAGTAAAGCTATATCAAAATGATGCATGACAAACGCTCGTAATGTCTTACGTTACGACATTAATCGAGCGTAACTAATCGAGCGTAAAATTACGCTCATGCACCGACGATAATAATTAGCCGGCAACGGAAGGAATTTCTCTCCTTCATTGATCTCTGATAGAGGTCGAAGCTACATCTCTGACTAGATGTAGCCAGAATGAATATAGTCAGGATCAACGAAAGGTAGGTCCAACTGGCCCAACTGGAAGCCACATACGGTGGAATCAAATATTACGGCTATCGTCGATTTATTTATTTGTCGCGTTCTTTTCGCAAATTTTAAATCGCGGTTTATCTTGTGATTTAATCGTTGATTTACATCGAAACTTTGTCTATCTTTTCTCGGAGATTTTCTTTGGAAATCTATGCAAAATACGCCAGTAGTTTAAGTACTTTTTTCTAGAATTGAAAAACGATCGATAACTTTATTAACTATTCTTTTGGTCATAATTGTTTGCTTTTATATAAAACTTAATAAGCTTTCTAATTGCATCAATAATCATAAATATCGCATTAATCCTTGCTATATCTGATCTAAAAATTTCTATAATACATCTTGTAATATACTTTGTATAATATATTTTTAAGTTTTTTGTAATATACAGCATATATTTTATAATTATATATTATATATATTGTATCTTATATAAATTTTTATATATTATATTTTTTATTTGACAAATTCGTAAAATCTATTTATTAAAAGAAAATAAAAATAAAAATTTTTCCTTCGCGATGGTATCTCCACCCTAATGAAGGCATTTGCCGAGTGAGAAGGTTTGAGTACTCTAATGAATCTAAGAACCATATCGGCGCTAACATATAACATTCTCGAAGCAAGTTTGATCGTTCTGAGACCAATTAATTACGTCATATACTCTGTCTTGGTTATTAGAGGTACTTAAATTATTAGATTAATCAATAAAATACTTCAAGTAAGCGTTTAATAATTAATCAGGGTAAGAAAATCTTGTTCTTTGAAGGCGTCAAAAACGGGGCATGAACTCTATATTATTTATATTATTAATATATTATATATATTTATATTAATCAGATTCTCTCGAAATCTATTTTTGGTCGAACATATATTCATGGCAAATTGGATCGCTCTCAAAGCGATCAAACTTGCTTCACTCGAAAACGAGTTATAGTTACTGGTAGAGTCATTCATGCCGGACAGGTCAAAGGGGAAGAATCAGACTAAGAGAGATATCGTAATTATTACATATTTATTATATTAATATTTTTAAATAAAATAGAAGCAGAAGAGACAATAATCTATAGAATAGAGAGAAAAAGGGGCTTTAAAATATTTTCATATTCCTCTAGGGACTTAAAAATATCTAATGGTACGTGAACAAAAGTCTATTCCGCTATATATAATTTTCTTATAGTTTTTTCCTATAGTTTTGTAATCTTTTATTTTTTGAAGAATTTCAATCATTAGTTAAGCATTAATTAATTTTTTCATGTTCATATGATCACCCGGTAATAGGTATACTGTCAAGTTTTCGCAAAATATTATACGAAAAATCAAGATATCTTTAACAATATTGGTTGGAGCATAAAAATCAAGAGTAAAAATTAAGAGTTTTTTTTATATTTCGTGGCACACAGAACTCTAATTAAAAAGCTGGATATGCGAAAAAATCTACTTATTCTAATACTTGGATGTACCTTTCTATTTCTATATTATATAATTATTAAATTTTCCTACAGTTTTAACCGTGTTCTTTCAAATTCATGGACTTTTAATCATTAATAGCGTTAATTAATTTCACACACACATATTTATACAATCACTTATGTATATTAATTCTAATTACCCGTTTTTCCAAAGTCAGTTAAATCAAATTTATACACACATGCTTAATATTTGAATTATCAAATACGCGGCTCAGCCATGACAAGCTTTTATTGATATAAAATAACGCATCGTGCGGTATCGAGATAACATATCAGCATTACGAAAAAGAGACAACAATACTTGCGAGTATCGATTTAAAATGCCTTTTTTAAAAATGGACTCGTTGTCATAAATACTTCGAAAATCTAATTTGAAAATGCCACATAACAAATAGTAGCAAAGACGTTGCTGTCGTATATAAATTTACCTCATTTGTTTAAGTAAACATTTTATTAAATCTTTATATAGTAAGAGAACGTGAAGCTGAGTACATTATCACGATCTGTGCTGCAATTTATTTTCATAACATGGCGTTTAAGAAAATTTCTTCTAGTTCTTCCTCATCTCTCAAGTATTTTTTTTCTGAAACTAAACATTAAATATTAAATTTTTGGACTCGTTTGTTGTTGAAGAAGATTTTTCTTGTTAAAATCAAAAACGAAATTGTTTGACGTTTCAAATATATGCACGTGCGCTTATGTATGAACGCAACAAGCAGTACATATTTCACGAATCGATTGAACGGAACTTGGGGCGAATCACAACAAGCCGTAACTCATCCGGATTCCATCTCGGCGCGGTAATAAGATTTGCCTCATTTGCGGTATGCGATTGCGTCTATCTTTTAAAAGTTTTATCGTACGGGAGAAATTCATCGTAGCTTTTCGCCGATGGAATGCAATTCTACATAGTTTTTTTTTTTTTTATATAATTCGCGCCCTATTCAAAATATTACGACAAATATATTAAATTAATAAGTGTAAACGATTATTTATTGTCCTCTGCGTAAAGAATCAATTGTATAATTAGATTATTGTAAACATAGTTCGAAAATGATTAAAATTACGATTTTTTTTGTGCAACAAGACACATTTATTTTAATATATATTATACAATATTTTTATTATTTATATACGTTGAATCATTTGGTTCGATAATGTAAAACAGTTCGAGCGTTCTCTCGAATCGATCGATCAATGAGAAGTATGACCGACTTGATGTCGTACTTAATTCGCTGAACCTCTTGTACTCTCAACATAGAAAGTTCCGTATTGTTGTGGTAATCAGGTTGTCGAATATAACCGAAGGTCCCCAAGTAAGCCACCGAGATGAAAAGCTCCGTTATCACGAAGGAAGTTTCAAGTACATTCATGGAAAATGTATCCAATTGCGGTACGACGCAGTTTATTAACTTAATAAAGAACTCCATGTAGGCTAAAAGAGGAAAAGAAAGCAAGTTATAGTAAGTTCTCTTAAATAGGTTCTGTTAAAAAAAAAAAAAAAAAATTAAGAGAAAGAAACACGTCTTTATTACGTGTTTATCTCTAAAGAAAAATAATTGTGTTTGAGCAGATCTTACTTTATATCCTTCGTAACATTATACCGATATTGTGAGACATTATAATGATTTTATGTGAATCGTTTATGTGTCACAAAGTCGCGCTAAATTTACACTAATATCTAATAACCGCTGATTGAATCGCAGTGATTATTCGTATACTCAGGGCGGCGCGTGAAAACCGGATGATGGAGTTTAATGATCTCTACACAACCGCAACATCCATAAGTAATCGCATATGGGATTACTGTTTAATACGTGATTTATTTGCATTACATAAGCTCGTACAACTTCAGATATTCAATGAATGGTTTAGGTAAACGCATTACAGTAAAAGCTCCATTATTAATAGGTCGGTACATTAACGGTTCAGTATGCAGCCATATATTCGCGAAACTGTAATTGTTTAATTGCTTGTAAAAGAGGTTAAAAATAATAATGGAATAATTAGTAAAATAATCTTTTTAAAAAAATTAATATATATATATATATATATGATATATCGATTATATTACACGAGTATGATATCTCTCTGTTGGGTTTGTGAAATGATCTTCGGTGAATGACCATAAAAATTCTTATTAATTAAATCTTATAACATTGTGTTAATTATTAATTAAGTTTCTTTTTATAAAAGAAAATTATACATAAATTCTTATATTATTGTGCATAAATGATGTATTACTTAAATATTATATTCGTAATCAGTCACACAAAAGATAATATTATTAGGCATAGCGGAAAACTATGTATTGGAGAAAGCCTCTGGCGGTTTTCTGTCCCTTTATAATCAGATAAAATGATCTTGGCTGCTATTTTATGGACATACATACGTTATGCGAGTATCAAGCGTCGTTAGAAATTTAAAAATCTCATTTGCGCACATTTTGTTGTAACGTATATTGCAGTAACATGTACTATGTAATTGTATAATTAAGTGTTATATATGTATTAAGTAATACCGTATATTAATCGTATATATGTAATATCGTACATTAATCGATATATGTCAAATTAAGTTTCTTGTATTAGATCGCTTTAACATGATAATGGAAATGTCTATCTCGCGAGTGTCAATCCCATAGGATAATGTAATACAGACAGGCTGCACAAATATGACAATTAATTAATCGCGATTACGTCAACGCAGCACCGCGCCGGATGTATTTCGGCTTATATCGTAAATTACTAAATTACTAATTTTTTTAAAGATTCATTTATTTTTGTAATTTGTAGGTTTTGATGAAATATTAAAGTTCAGATTATGTTCTCAAAATAATCGTGATATAAAAATAACAACGATATATTTCATTATATAAAAATATTATAGCTACTTACGTGCAGTTTTATTATTTTCTAGTGCCCTTGCATGGCGTTTACTTAAAATTAAAATAACATAAAAGTAATTGCAATATTTTCGAAAAGAATGAAGATTATATTATTATTTTTTATAATCTCTTTAAAACAATTTTAAATAAACAAATAAAATTTTTGGAATATAATGATAATTGTGTATTTAACGCTGTTGCTTACATAGTGTGATATTTAAAGAAAAAGATTTTAATGCTTAAAATTTGATACCGTGTAAATCTGCCCGCCCTCTGTGAGATGAATGGGCTTTAATCGGGCTGTAAAACTTTGTTCGCGATAAATCTACCGTATATCCTACGCGAAACTCGTACATTAGCTCTATGTACAACATGCTTTTACGTGCTAAATTCTACCTTTAATCAAACTCTTATAACATCGTGTTAATTAGCAATTTTTTTTTTTGATAAGAATTTTTTTTTTATAGGAAAGTGTATAAAAAATATGTATGAAAAAATTATACATAAATTCTTATTGATGTAAATGAATGATGTATTACTTAGATATCATATTCGTAATCAATCACCTAGGAGATAATAAAAATTTCATGTGTACTGCATGAATGCTATTCATCTTGTAAATAAAAAATAGAGATTGCGTAATAATAGGTGATGAAGCTACGTGGTATATTGAAACTTTTTTAATCCGATAATTCCTCCGAGAGAGATTGAACTTCGTCAAATCAATTTTTTTTTGTATCCTCTATATTCTTTTTGATTACACGTGCGAGTAGGGAAGTTGAGAATGCCATATTGTATGAGTCGGCACAGCTTGCAATAAAAACATTCGAGTGAAAACACCGATCTTACAGAGTAACAGTTAAATTACAAAAAAGTAGGATAATTTCAAATACTTGAGGAACACGCCGAGGAAAATACTTGAACGATATGTCTGGTCCAGAGTGTTTAGACAACTTTCTTATACAGTGGGCGAGGAGTTATTGGTGATTTTATAACGGTCTTCTCAACGATCTGAAAAAGAAATAACGCTTGTATGTACATAAGCTCTTCTCCTACGTTCTTACACCCAGAAATTGCAACTTGAACGTGAGACAACTTTCAACGAATTAAATTGCTTGCAGCTGACGTTGGAAGATAAGACACTTCCCTAAAGTTAATTATCGCACTATATAGTATTCCTGCCATTCGCTGTGAAAATTAAAACAGAGAGAGAGAGAGAAAGAGAGAGAGAGAAATATAAAATATTTGTGATCGGTACATAAAATATTTTAAGATATATTATTCAGATCTTTTCTTCGTACTTTGTTAAAACTTGACAGTTTAACTGATTTGGAATCGATCTTTTCTTAACAAAATAATGTAGTAGCATGAATAGTTAACGAACATTCGTTATAAAAAATCGAATGCAAAGAAAACTTCAGAAATGCAAATAAATAAGGCAAGAATTGTTCTTTATTTAATTTCAAATGGATTTTACCATTGTAAGATTTTGCGTGGGCTGAATAGTGTCGATAAATCCCGGTTTTGATTCCGACTCTCGTCCTATACGTTTTATATAGGAGCTGGAGATGAGAAATCCCGTTTTCCAAAGCGCATGTTGAGTATGGGCTGGCAGTTCCAGCTTGTAAAATTTCCCTGTCATGGAAAGAAATGGTTCAAATAGCGAATTGTAAAGGAAGCTAAGGTTTATCCTGTCTGTAGAGCTACAAAAAGAAGAGAAGAGGATTTTTGAGGATGTTATAAAAGTTCAATTTTAAGCTAACAGTTTGGTTATTAATGTATCAAAATATTAAACCTTTGAAATTTAATACATAAAGTATAACATTTTACTCTATTTTTTATTATATTTTATTATATTTATTTTTATTTTTTATTATATTAAATTTGCTTTATAAACTTTGTCAAGTAAGAAAAGATGGATGGAAGTAAATAGAAGGAAAAGCGCGATAAGACATCTACATATAAGTAAGACATATACATATATTGTAATACGTATGCAGCTTTCGATTCATTGTCTTGAAATAGGTCAACAGGTCTTAGGAGAGAAGAGAAGAGGAAGCAACTGCTGTTGCGTTTTGATTCTGTGCGCGAATCGCAACAAGACGCCGCAACGGAAACAAACGTCTCGCGAGTATGGCACATGCTGCGCGTTTGCGTACATATGCGCATATAACAATGTAGTACGTTAGATATTCCTGGCACGATCGCGTAAGATAGGTCAAGGAACGCCTCGATACGCTTGCTCGATCGAACTAGGATATCGGCATGACGATGAAGCGCGGAGAACGAATCTCCGCTTGGCAACACCCGCAATCAGGAGCGGCGTATGTTTTACGTCACAATACCGTCTTTTCAATATCGCATAAATGAAAGTGTTCGATGTATTCGTGTCATTTTATGGCCGCCGTATATTTTTCATGCATAAGTTATCGGATTCTTTTATTTGATGCAAAAGATTATTGCGTTACCGTTTTACGACAACTCAAAGCGGGATTTTTACTATCCGACGCGCGCGATTTCTCTTTTATGGAATTTTTCACGACATGTATAGCGTAGATAAGAGGCATACGTGAACTTTGATTTCGTTTTGTGGAATTTCATAAAATAGTAAATTATGCTGTGCTGTAAAACTAATGTTCACGTTGGTTTGTAATTTATGTAAATGCATTTCAATTAAAAATTAAAAGTTTTTAAAGTGTTGAGATTATCAAAAATGTGTCAGAATACAAAAACTGTATATTTAACTTAATATTATAAAAATATATTTCAGAAATTCTTTATTGCTGTAGAAATTTTCTAATCTTTAATAAATACAAAAATGTAAAAATATATAGATTATTTTTCTAGGATAAATGCTAATAAATAATAATTTGCTAGCAATTTGACAACTTATTATAATTTAATTTGCCGTAATAAATTGTAGCAGTCATTTTGCGAAATATGTCCTCGACAAATCTGAAATTAACAGAGAATTTTATGTTTATAAATGCCAATTTTCCGTCGACACATTTGCTTATAAATGGCTCTGATAGAACAGCAATAGTTCATTAAACCACTCTAAGTTAATCGATTGTATGGCCGCCAGGGAATTCTAAACAAGCGCCACAAATTCGTGATTGTCCCCATAAATTTCGGGCGCGTATATATATCTATATTTTCGTTAATATTATCTCTACCCTCGAATTTTATTTCTAAATATTGCAAATAGATATTTTTCATTAACGAACATTTGACAAATTTATTTATTGCCCATTGTGTACAGCATAATTAATAATTTAAAAGAGTAGTGTTAAAGAATTATAATAATATTGTATTATACAAATTATAGCTTCTATAAATTATATGAATATTATGTTACAATGCCGATTTGCCAAATTTTGTTCAGTCATAATATATAATAATATAATTTTCATATTGCGGTAACAAATGTCTGCAGTAATATTAACTACAGCTATTCCAGATTATTTATATCGTATAATAGAACAATTAACTTTGCATAAAAGCAAAGTACAGATAGTACATACAGACACAAATTTGCATTCATAGTTCATGTGTAATATTTCTTGATCGATCCAAAACTAAAATTTTTTTTATTAACAAAAATATCTACAAAATTCAATTTCTAAATCGTAAACAGTTAAAGTTATTTTTAATTAAAACTATTTTTTCGTGAATTAAAAAAATGCTATTTTCCGTTATTTTTATTTTATGGGAAACTTTTTATTCGGAATTTAATTCCGAATAAAAAGTTTCCTATAATACATGGATCAAAAAATGTTTCCCGAAAGAGTTAGCGCCTAAAAACCTCTGATATCACGGTTATTTTTTACGTTTTCACAAATATCAGAGAAAGTATGCGTCTTTTTATAAAAAATACCGAAACAAAAGTTGTAGAGAATTAAATTATCTTTCAAATGAGATCAAAGTTCATGTAGTTCCTTCCATAGGTTTTGGAGTAATAGTCGAAAAGCACTTTTCGGTATATTTGAAATTGGTTATTAACTGGTTTATTATTAATGGATGTATGTATCTTATTACTATAAGTAAGATGATTTTAAAATAAAAAATGTCAAGAACTGAATTCTGAAATTTGAACTCTGACTATTCCAGAGCGTTAAGTAATTTTTTTCAGCTATGCAAAAGCATTAGGTTAATGCTATACAAAATAAGAAAATTCTTCTCACGTGGCATATTATTGATTATGAGCATTGTATCTAAAGATAAGAATTTTATGCGTAAAATATTCATTAGTTCTATATTTTAAAAGCTTGTAAACCACAAGTGAATGTTATGAAGAAATATATCTCTTATATTGTATATTTTCGTATATCAATTATTTTCATATGCACTATTAATATCATGTGAGAGAATATAAATTTTTATATTAAAATTAATAAAATAATATATTAATAGACGAGAGATTAATAATGACACATACAGAAGAAAAATGTAATGATGACATCGTTCCTATCGATTGTTATGTATACAGTTGCTGGAATTAAGTTCGTTATTATACCAATGTAGAAAATGGTACTACTGGGTATAATTGCTATTATGGTTATTGTAGCTGTTACGATAGAACACTACTGAAGTTTGCTCAATTCTTCGAAAGGAATAGCAGTCTCCAAGGCACAAGTGGCCTTTAGATAAGGTAAAGTTTAAAAAGGGAAATAAAGTTAATTTTATAAAAAAGTTACGCAAAGGGAACTCTTTATCGTACAACTGATTGTACATTAATAAAAAAATAGCAAAAGCAATACGAAACGCGTAATCCCGCATCGTTAAAAAAAAAAAAATGTAATTGATATCGATGTATATTTGTTTTTTTTTTTTTTTTTATATATCTATTTGCGTATCGGAAATATCATATGTTGCCCTTAATGAGGAAGATTTTAACGAGGTTTTCCATGTAATTATACGTTAGCTTTGAGAGGTCTATCGTACATTATCGCAGCCGTTTTTATGGAAATACGCAGTTGCGTGAAAGGACACGTTAATATAATTATATCTTAGCGGTATATCCTAACGGGAAAATATTCGTTGCGAGTGAATTTATACGTACAAGTACGTGCGATAGTGAAAAATCGATGACACTTTATGAAGGTCCGTATGCACACGTACACAAACATTTTCTTGTGCAAATGTAATTTCTAGATGTGAAAACTGAAAAGAACTGTTGCAAAAATAGATTATGCTTGATAATAATAGTATTATACACTGAATAATATATTATTAGCCGTGTATTAGTGTATAAAGTAGAATATATTTTTAGACTTTTATGTATTTTTTTATCGCAGATGTTATCTATCACAAAAAGACATGAAAGATTTTATCTTGATAAATAAAACGATGTGTTGCGATCGACATATATGCAGTTGTATGAATTGCGAATAAATCATATTGTGTAAAAATAAATCCCTTGCGGCATCAATCTTTTGTTTTCGAAACATGTTGCCCGCATTATTGAACAATATTTCTCAAACAACAGTTTATCATTTTTATTTTGGAATATTCATGGAATAGTATTGTGCATATATATATATATATAGAATATCGTGTATCAATCCGGTTAAATTTTAAATCTTTTCGAAAGTATACACAATCAATTCTATGTAAATGATCGAATCTTTAATTATGTTATCTTAGTGTTGCAATATCCAAATTTTTAATTGTGTTCTAATAAATTTTTGGATTAAAATATATAAGACAAAGCTTGTTTGAAATTTATTGAGAAAAATGATATTATCTATCTGTACAGTTAAAAATTAATTTGCTAGGATCTTTCAAACGCGTATAAATAACATAAAATTAAATTAAAATAATAAATTAATAAATTTAAAATAATATAGTTTTAAATATATTTCTCTGTTTCTTGACAATAGAAAATTGATTTTTATTTGATTACTGTAATTTAGTATGTATGTATGCCTATAGATGTAGGCGTTAAAGCCTGTATATGAATATACGCAATCGTTATATAGTGTGAATATACATTATAATAGTTACGAGCCGTGACGTTAACGCTTCTAGGGAAGATTTTCACCAAGCTTTTATACACAATAAGTGACCTCGATATAACAAGAGACTACATTTTAGAAGAAATAGTCACTTTTACGTTGGATGCGTTCCCGGAAGTTAGTGTGTCAATAGCGCCTTCATTGCTTTTGCCCTGAATATGTTGCTGCCAAAAGTAACTGAGAACGTTGTGATATTAAAATGGTAATATATCGGCTAGCCACCCGTTATATCGTAAAGAGTATTAGGTTAAAAATATAATCTACTCTTAAAGGCATGTAAAATCAATTACTCGAAAGTATCATTTATTGTTGACTCTATTTTTGTAATGCTGATTGCTTATCTCGATATGCCTTGTACATTATTTTGTATTTATGAGAATCTGTCATTTATCTGTCATCAATAATAAAGGAGTTAATGTGTATAGTTTGTACATAATTTGAATCATCTGATGCGAGTTTAATGCTTTTATTATTGATGGAACATTAAACGTAAATTACTCAAAAATAAGAAAAACTGCGTTTTTAAAAAATCAAGATGCTTGAAATAAAATTAATATTATGGTGGATAATGAGCAATCAAAAATTAAATAAAATTTATTAAAAATGGAAAAATATTATTTTATAATAAAACAAATAAGTAAAGTAAATGAGTATAATAAATGATTAATAAAAGAAATAAAAATAAAAGTAAGAGAAATAAAAAAAAGCTTATAAGCTTATTATACATTTAATTAAATAAAATTTATCTTAAAATGCTATTTATAAAAAAACTGTTATAATATTTTTGATTAAAATAATAAAATAATTGAAATACACACGCTGTATAATGAAGTGTACAAATATAATATCCTTATTTTTAATTAAAGATAGTATGTATTTTTAATATTATATAAAAAGATTCAGTTGAGTTACGAATATAGCATATAATAATGATCACTGAATATATGTTTACGATAGTAGAATGAATCGATATAGTAAACGTAAATAAGGCAAAAAAAGTAAAAAGAGAAAAAATTATTGTAACAGGTTTCCATATTGGTAGATCATATAATCAACATTGTCACAGTTAATTAGTACTATGCGGGTATATAATTACATTGATAATGACAAATACAACGATTCGTTGAGGCAACACGTAAAGCTTGAAGTCTGCGATATTTTGCTACTCAGCGCTCGTTTTTTTTTTGCAGCGAATAGAAACATATTTCGCATACATTTCGCCAGGCATGTTGCTATTTTTCAATCATCCGCTTTCCGTCCGGAAATTACCTTTCGATATTTGCAGAAGCGAAAGTTCAGGCGCCGCGGTTAACGGAGGGTTGCTTTAAAGTCTCCCTATATGTCAGTATGTTTCTGATAAATTCACAACAGTTACACTTTATTTGATCAGCATGTTTCTCTTTTCTTTTGTTTGCTTGAATAATCGAGCTCATAAAGAAAAAAAGGAGAAAGAGAAAATTTGCAACAATATCGGATTCAAAATTTTTCTATCCATATTTTGTGATCGATAATTTGATCTGGCAATATTCAATGTTTTATTACATTTCATATCCATTTTCAGTTTTATTGCTTAATTTCCTAGTATTTTTTTTTATATAAAATATCTATATTTTTTCTTTTCTTGATAAAATATAAATACATATATGATATAAAACTTTTTCTGTTAAGAAAAGAAATAATACGCTTAATATTTTTTGTTTTTTTTTTGTTTTATCCTTTTTTAACTTGGAGATTACTCGTAATTTCGAAAATTAATGTTAGATGTCATAGAGAAGAGTCACAGATACATAGCCGTGCAATATTGGATACGATGAGATTTATAGCAAGGGATGGTCAAAGCATGCTTAATTATTTGTGTTACGTGAATATGTTGTTTATTGACAATTCAGAACGATTTACAAATTGAATATATGGTCATGTTTGGAGAATTAAAGTTGAACTGCTGAAGTTCTAATACGCTTGAGTTGCCAATAAAGTTATCAACGGAACTGTATGGTAATATTAATAATCACACATTACATAACATATTAATCACATTACATAAATCCTACTAAATTAATTGTATATAGGGAACCAGGGTTTATTAATCAAAAAACAAAAATTTCTTTTAAACATATGCGTTTATATTAATTATTATGAAATAAATAAATATAAAAGATATATTATAAATATATAAATATATTATAATAATAAATTATAATATATTATAATAATTACAAGTATAAGAGAAAAATTTTGTGTTTCACTATTTTATTATTATTTTTTCTAGACATATATATAATACAAAAATGATATTTAGAGTCAAACTTCTTTCTTCAATTCTTAAGTTAGATAAAAATACTTTTTATTAGTCAAATAATTTTAGATTAAATATAAATTATTAATCACAGAATTTGAAAATTGTTATCAAAATGAGATTATTTTTTATTCATAAACTTACGTTAGACAGATAATATAAATTTTTTTAAAGCAATATATTTTATTTCTAATGACTGTGCTAGTGCAAACGGAATAATTACAATATTGTCAAAATAATGTACAAAAAGTTCACATTTTTACAATAGCTTAATGTTCTTTATAGCTTTGCTATATCGTAGTGAAAATTGCAACAAATTTTATTTTCTAATACAACTTATTTCTAATATATGTGTATATAACAACAGTATTAAAAATAATTCCATAGAAAAATTTAAATAATAAGGAAATCTTAAAAATAAATTATTTTATTAATAAAAAGAATCGTGAAATTTACCAACAATGTGAGAAAAGGATATAAAAATTAATATTTCTATAATAATAAAAGCTATCGCAAATTTGTAATTTTTCTAAATCGATATGCAAAAAAAATTTGAACACAAAATAAAAATTATATTATAAAATACTAGTCAGACACGTACACACTTTTGCTCACGTGTTTTTTTTTCATAGAAAAAATCCGAGTCATTGTAAATCACTGAATTTGTAATCTCATAAATCTATGTAACTCCTTTCTCTCTCCCTCTGTGACAAATAATATATATATATATATATATATATATATATATATATATATAACTACAGAAAGAGAGAGAGAGAGAGAGAGAGAGAGAGAGAGAGAGAGAGAGAAATATACAATATATGATTGATTATTTAAATAAATAAATTTCATACAATTCGATGATAACATCGATGTTGTGAAATCTCCGATATTTATTTATAATTGCCTATATTTATTGATATTTATTTATCCGAGACTTCTGTTTATTCGTCTGATAATAACACAACAGAGACAAAATAATTTTTATTATCGAGATTTTGTATTTGGAAAATACATCTGCGATATTGTCCGATATGCGCATACAAAAATTCTACTAACATAAAATCGCTAAATATTATAAAAATTCTCAGAGACAAGCGTGTAGAAAGAAAGAGAGAAGGAGAGAAAAGAAGGAAAAGACTTACAATAAAATAACTTTCCGAGTGAAACAGTGATGAAGGAATATGTACATCGAGATATGAAGAAGTTTAATCCTTTCCAAAGATTTATGACGACGTATCCCCTTTAATCTTCAATAGAAGGAAGATTTCAGAGAGTTTCGTGTGTAAAAACGTAAATTCCTTTCAGGAATTTCAAGTATCAACATTACTCAGTCTAAACTTATCGATGCATTGATTTTACATCGCTCAAGCTGCGAAAGCTCTTGTCAGTTTTTGTGCCATCATCGGAAACAACGGTGCAACAATTCAGTTTCTCCTTCGTCCTGTAAAATCACTATGTGTTTTTCGATTGCCTGTTCCGGCTTTCTTATTTCCGTTTAAAATTGCTATGCCTCAGTTCCGTCGTTTATATCGAGGTGAAAGTTTAACGATGGCTTTCAGAGAGAGCTCGGGTTCTCTTGGGCGCGGCTTGCATCGCGTAATAACGTCGAAGCGTCATAAAGAGTCTCGAGGCGAGTATTTACGAGTGCGAAACTAGCTGAACGATGAACGTGATCGTAAAGAGGATATTCGCTAAACGATTGATAGAGATATTGAGCACTTGAGGATTTTCGTAGGAAAGAAGCAACTTTGTTTTTCAATATACTTTCACATGTTTTTTTGTATATATTTAATTTGACAAATAACATTGCATAGAAGGACATATGTACAACCTCTCTATGTAAAGATACTTCCGCAATTTCCGTCTGACTTATTTTACGAAAGAATTCCGGATAAAAGATTCGTCCTGGAATTGTATGTTTGATCACGCTGCGTTTATTTCACGTTCAATCTATTGCGTATAAAGATGCGCTTGCGCGCAAGGACAACGTCGAAGATAAAATGTACTTTGCGCAAAAATACATGTCGCGCGAAACGGATAACTCGCGTGAAGGAAAATTAAACTTTCACATGAATGAAATATCGGATATTTAGAGAGCGAAGGAGATGGGATACACAACGAGAGAATTTGCGATTTTACGGCGAGAGCGACACGTGGGTGGATTGACAACCGTTGACAAATACCATGGGAGCAAATACCTTCAGAATCTAATTTTGTTAGCGAATAAAAAAAGATTGAAAATTCCGTCGGATTTGGAGAATCCAAGATATTCCATAGCGATATGTGTTATATATATTCAATAAAAATTGCGATATTTTTTACACTCTACAATTTTATATAATACTAAATGAAGAAACTTTTATTTGAATATTCGCCGAATATTTCAGTATTTCACGATTTCATGCATATAAATAGATAATTTAAAAGTATTAAAAGATTATACATTATTAAAACGTAAATAACATCACTGAATATTCTCATACACATTTACACGTATATCTTCTTTTCTCGAAAATTACCTGCAAAATCTCGTGAATATAAAACTGACATTTCACGTGTAATATGATTTGATACAGATGTTTATAAATGCAACGTTGCACGTGGCTACGTGAATCAATTTACTTAACTGTATCAACATTTACTGCACGTCCTGCACATCGTAATCCTTAATTGGATAACGCTCGTGCGCGTCGGTTAGATTCACTTTAATTAATAAGGGCTAAATATCGTTATTCGAGGAATCAATTCTATATTAATCTCCTCCATCGGTTCAACATCGGTTAATGCACTCTCGACCTTCGTTGTACTTTAAACTCGATGCAACAGAATTAAAAACCCGAGGTGTCGTACGTCGTTGCGAGGGAGAAGAAAGTTACCCTTTGCGTTATAATCTCTTACTTACAATCTCTAATTTATTCTCTAAAGAAGAGAATCGGGACGTGATATATCCTTGACAAAAAGATAGTAGACGGCAGACATTTAGAGAAAACTAAATTAAATTCTGTCGCAACAAATTATTCACTCTTGAAAGATAATGTACTTCCAACGAGATACACCCGCGATCCAGAAATAAATCGAATTATTTCGAATGGATAAACGCACGCGTTGTTATTCATTCTCGTCTCTCTGTCTCTTTATCTCTCTGACTCTCTCTCTCTCTCTCTCTCTCTCTCTCTCTCCTTCTTTTGTATTTACATTGCATTGTCTTAAGATATTCGTTCGCTACAAAGAAACTTGGCCGTTTTTGCCATCACTAAAATTTACTGCAAGATCGTATATTTATCGCGCATCGACGAAATGTCATTGCCGTTTAAAATATCACGTTATACGCGGAATTTTGCTTAAATTAGAGTTTATTACGAAAGTAACAAAGATTTTAAACTCTCATTATTAGCATATCAATCATTTCTGAGATTAATTTGTTCCGCTTAAAATCTTTCCTGCGTTGCTTCCAGACAACGACCTAAATAAATATGTTAAGATTTTCTTTTCTTTTGGAATATACACAAAAAGAATATGATATTAATATAGAAAATATATATATTTTCTTTCAGATAATACGTATATTTTCTTCGGATAATACATATATTTTCTTTACAAATGATTTGTTGATTTTTCTTGTCTTTAGGAGAAATCGCAAATTGTGAAATAAAGTTACTTAACATTATACAATAGATGAATCAAACATGCGACTATTATTTCCGAAGAAGCGGTTCTTGTATAAAAATCATGGAAAAATAAAAATCGCGAACGTAAGATCTTCCATCCTTTGTTGAGAACCGCATTTTCACTTATCTTAAGTAGTAGTGATATCTATATGGCCAGACGTACGAGAGCGCATCAATATATTCTTTCTTGTGTCTAATCATATGATGCAAGACAAAATACAGAATCGTGTTTATACTACTGTAGTACAATAATTATATAAAATATATATTTAATCATATAATATAAACGTAATTTATTCACAATAATATCGTGAGAAATCATGAATGTGCTTTTATGTCTTAGATAAGCAGCATCTACTAAATACTTTATATAATGCATTATAATTACGGATATCAAGACAATTAATTGAGAAAAGCACATATAATACATTATGATGATATCTTTGTAAAATAATCGGGATATTATAAAAGCCACTCTAATTTATACGAGAAACGTTCTCTTCGAGTCCGCGTAAGATTGATACATGTATCGGAATATACTTAATATAGTAAAGGAACTTCGATCTCTCTCGTCAAAGTTTAGCTTGCAAACATCGACCTCGTTTCTAGACGCATCAGTAGCAATAGTTTTCGGAAAGTTGTACGCGAAGGAAGGTTGATCGTAACAGCTCACGGTTGTTTGAACATAAATTGCACATTTGATTTTGCCGTGATACTCAAAACATGCTAGTTTAAAGCCAAACTAACTTCCGGATGATTTATTACTACATATATAGAGAAAAACAAGAAAACTAATCTCTCACGTTGTATCTTCTTCACAGTAAAAAGACTGAATATATCATAAATGCAAAGGAAAATATATCGTAATAATTTAATATCGAAGCAAACCGTCGATCAAGTATAATAATTAAGAGAGAGAGAAAAAAGGAATAAAAAAATTTGAACAAAATAAATATAAATTAAAATTATCTGTTAGAATCTAAAAACTTTTTAACAATATATAGACATACATATGTTATTTTTTGTTGTAATGTTTGATAATCATAACTGTTATCGAAGCAAAGTATCAGATAATGTGCTTAAAGTGGAAGAGACATTCTCGCAAGCAAAATTTCATCAAAGATATTGGTTCAAGCATGTCATTTGCTCATATCAGGTGCTTCATCGCGTGCTCCGTTTTGTGCTTTCGTAGTTGATGAAAGAAAGAAAGGTCGCTCCGCGCGACAGAGATACCTGTGACACGTCTACACTCCGGTAGACTCTAGATAGAGCGTATCCAGTGATGGCAATGCGCAAGTGGAAGAAGGTCCGAAAGTTTACGAGAGCGCAGACGCCGACCGAAAGCATCGAGGATACCACCCGGTACGGTATCGAAGTACCGGACAGAGCTAGCTCGCCCGCATTGCCGTATTCGTCTACACGCCAGCGTGTCAGATCGTATATTCAGCGAGTCATTAGGGAAACGCATATTCGGTTGGTCGGAGTGTGTCGCGAGAATTTTTGCGATTTCGACGGTCGTCCATCTGGCCGGTGATATCAACGCATCGTCTTCGTCTCATCGCCTCGTTTTGGAGAACCGTTTTCCCGCGCTTGGCACGAAGTCGATTTGCACCTGTTCAATACCACGCCGCTTTCACTCTCGACGTGTCCCGTTTGCATGTAAGTAGAGCAAGAGACCTCAAAGACACATTTGCATTTTAACGATCAACAACACCTGTAGGATTGCGCGAGGAATTTTCAAAATATAGCATGGTTGGGATGAATAATGCGTGTCCTCGTAATAGCTAGGAATTTCGAAACGCGCACGAGCATGGGCATAAATATAAATGAGCTTTCCACAAATTGGACAGGCGAGAATTGTAATAAAGTGTGGTAAAGAATTCTAACTCTTTGTTTAAATATTAATTAATGAAGAGACACAAAAGATACAGATATATACAGAAAGATAAGTTTCTTTATTTTAACAGAAAATTTTAGTATTTAGAGACATTTACTATTATATGATTATAATCATTGTATGTCAACATTATATAAATAATTTATTGCAGGAAATACGAAAAAAATTGTTTAATCGTATTTCTCTAATGTTACTAATTCTAAATTCTATCAATTTCAAATAGGTATATATTTAATTATGTACATATAATTTTATATATATAATATAATTATACAATGTGCTTTTTAATATTTTACAATTATTTAAAACTGCTATTATTTAGCAATATATAAACAGACAATAGAATTAGATATAAGTATATTATTTTTCAAGAATTTAAAGTTATATATATAAAGATTATAGAAAACGAAATATTTCTTTTTTATGGATAAAACGCAAAATAATAATCTACATTCTAGTATTTTTGATAAAATATTGATTTATAATAAATTTTGTATAAAAATTTCAAAATAATTTGATGTATTTATTATTTATTAATTGCGTTATTATTATCTATTTGAATTATTCGTATTTGAAATATCAAAAATAATATTTGAGAAGAAAAGATATTTGCATATTAATTTTCATGAATTATTAATATAATTATATTATATTCAAACAAAAGTTAATTAATAATTCTAGTGCTGCTGATTCATTTTCGCTGTATTGTTCACCATATTATTACCTGTCATCTTACACAGATATTATAGATTGTGTTACCCCCTGTGTTTGAACACAGTTTGCTACTCTACGCAAACTACCCAAATTATACCACACACATAAACATACATAGACATCATACATATACATAATCCATAAAAAATAATAACTTTTGCTATTTTCATGAGTACGAATTATTGCAAAAAATTTATGAAAATTTATATTAGGGTAATAAAAATTTTACGTAATTAAATTTATATTTAATCACAATGTAATTACCATATCTGTTTGTGTGTGTACTCGAAAATATCTATTTTTTTAGTTTCTTATAAAAATTTGATGCGTTTTATTAAAATCATATAATTAAATTAAATCAGAAGAAAATGTAAAACACGTCAAAAGTTTTTAGTATATATATATATGTATATATTTAATTATAAGCTCTATTTTTAATAAATCAAGATATTTAATATAAAAAAGGAAGAGATAGAGAGGAAAAACGTTATCTTACATAATATATAAAGAGGATCAGTTGTTTAACTCTAAAAAAAAAAAAAAAATGATATAATTTCTCTTACATAATAATTTTTCTCAACATATAGCTCGTTATTCTAAAAATAAAGTATCATCGGGATAAAATAATTTTCAATACGAGACATTATATTTTCGCGTTTGCGACAGAAAATAGTATTCGTGTGTATTTTTGGCGAGCTGAATGGAACTCGACTGAAAGAGCTGTGATATTTCCATTTATTATTTTTTTTAATTTTTTTTACACGCGATACATTTCCTTCGTGCCGTAATATCGCGCGTAGCGTATTATTCTCTTGTTGCTCTTTTACGATGGAATCGATCGCCGTGCAACATGAAGAGCCGTTGAACCGAAATTTCTAATTAAGTTACACATGCAGACGATTTACGCGTTTACATTCTCGAAAGATATTCTCAATACCCTTCGGATCCCCTATCTACGAAATCCTTCCGAGTCAGGTGTAGGGAACGGCGTACGGCGCAGTAGATTGCATCATTTACCGAAGTGCTCTCAAACCGCAACTTTAGCACACTCAGCCAGTGCGAACTTCAGCCGCACGTGCGTCTCTTTAACACTCAGCAATCGCAAAACAAGCGGCAAAACTACATTAAAGACTGCCCGTTAATAAAACACCGTAAAAGTCAATTTCTCGCAAAGATTCAACCGTTAAAAAAAAAAAAAAGTTAAATGAGAAGCATGAGAAGCAATTCTGACCGTTATTCTAGATATTAGTATATAAGCCTCTTCTATAATCTAAAATTAGCGAAGAACTTTGTCATTCTATACTCAACAATGTTTGGAATAAAAGAATTACTCCAATGTTTTAATCCTATTTGATTAATTTAAACTAATATCAAATTTTATACAAAATTTAAACAGAGAGCATGGATTTCACACGATGATACGAGTAGGAGTTATTTCGGTGAAGAGTTCTCTACGTAATCTCAGATAACTGTATTGGTTCGTGTGAAACTTGAATTGAGTTTTTGATGTAACTTGTATGACGCTTTAGTGGAAAAGCGATTAGTTTCTAATTCGAAATTTGTGCCGGCAACCAGAATATCAAAAAATTTGTCCTCGAATTTTTCCTCGGAAATATTTCAAAATAGCAAAGTACGGTAATCATTTGATAATTGAATGGCATTCTTATGATAAAAAAGGGATTATATATACATAGTATCATATAATGTTATAAATTGAAAGCGATATTTCGAAATATATCGACGATGTATTTACATATAAATTATAGATATCCTAATTATATCAGAATATGTATAATTTTATCGGTCATCCGTTATAATAATTTAACTATCACATTTTACGTTTATTGCGCATTCATTAATATCCATTAGCCACTCAATATTGCTTTTATAACAAATTTTTGTACAACAAAGTTTGCATACTTTGCAAACGGCGTTGCATTATCTTAACATTACGCTATGATCTTGTTCTGGTAAAAATTATTTCACTTATAGAGCCCATTATAGCGTGCACTTTTGACATTTGAACCGATGTTTCGTCGCAAAACGCAATCATCTGTTTTTTATTTTCTTTTTCAAGGCTAAAATAAAACCTTTTTTAGCACTTTGAATTAGTAATTAGCTATTATTTGTATGAATGATAAGAGAGATCGACATCGTTTGAGATCTTGGCTTCCTGCCAAAGCAGTTTTGATAAATTGCGGCGCGCTTATTTTGTGAAATAATACGGATCTAAATTAGAAAAAAAGACTGAAAGAAGTGTGAGATTTCAAGATTATACTAGATAATTAAATTAACTAAAACTGTACTTCTTCTTTGAACTCTTTTACTTCACTAATAATTTTTGTAATTTACAATTTTTTTTTCTTTTGAAAAAAATATCATCGAATATTTTCATTGTTGACTTGTTTTTTATTTTGTCAAATAGTATTAATAATATTTTTAAGTAAACCAGAAAATCAAAATTTGTTTTACTTTCCGCGTTGTCTTACTTTTTTTTATGAAAGATTGGTAGAGTCAAAATAAAGAAAAACAAATTAAATGAGTAGAAAAATTTTGCTATCCACATTTGTGTATCAGATATACGCACATTCCGTACGATCGCTAATTAGATCAATTCTATCAGTGAATTGTAAATGGTTACGTTTCCATTGGATATCTGACGTATGACACAGTATCGTCCTGTAACGATCACAGTAAATTGACATGGCTCGGTCACGCCAGAATAAATCAAGTGATGAGCTTCTGGTAGACGTTGTTAAGCGATATTGCAACGCGATAATACTATCGGATCACTATGTTAGCGTAACGCTGCGTTAATATCTTTACTTTAAAAAATTGCAGAATATTTGATTGTTGTCTAAAAATATTAGGTTAATTGCCATTAATTTAAAGTAACATTAAAGATTTTTTCAGATTTTTTATTCACATATTTATTTACAATCTTTTTAAATATCTTTCGTATCTGTGATCTATAATATTAATTATGAGATAACATTAATTATGTCATGTGAAATGTAAAATTAATTAGCAACGACTGCGGTTTCTTTTTGTCTTTAAAATAGAAAACGGAATAATATTGTATTTTAAATTATTTTCTTTATGATATAAGTGTAATTTCAGACTTCAAAAATAGAAATATTGAATCTTTTTCACATACATTACGCGAAGAAGATTGGTATCTTCTTTATATTGAAAAAATGTTACTGAAATAAATATCAGATATCGTAGATATTGATATCACTATGATAAAACGATACACTACATCAAAATATTTTCGTATATTTTGGAGCACAATGCTCTTGGCAGTTGAAATATTCGAGATTTATGGTAACGATACGCCGACAAAGTAAATTCTAGATATACTTTCTCTCACAAGCTCTCGTCTTCTTCACATTGCGAAATTTAAGATGAGTTTTACAAGAGGGAGAATTGTCTTAGTTATAATTTTTATTCAACGTAGCTTCTAATAAGATTTAAATTTGTTATGAGAGTTCGCACACCTTAGCATGTTATATATGAAAGATTATAGTATATTATAATCGCAATTCTCTCACAATTCTTGAAAATTTTATAATGCCAGGTGATATTTTTAAAATTTATAACTTTAATTTGTATTTGTAATGTCTTTAATGTAAAAATTTATATGGAACATCTTTTTAACGCTTTGCTTTTGAATAAAATGTTGCGTAAATCTATCAGCTTTTTCCGTTTTACGTTCATGTCACTTTTGTCAACAAATAACAATTACAAGTTCTGATCGAGCACGGAATTAATTCTAAATATTGTCTATCAAAATATAACAAAAAATAAAACATTAAAAAAGAATCAAATATGTCAATATCTGTTCAAAAATCACACACAAAAAGTAAATCAATATATGTGAGATTTGTGAAATATTTACAAGGAATTAAAGTAATATTAAAATTTTACATCTTTTCCTTTTTTTTTTTATTCTGTACTTATCCTTATAAAACTTTGCTCTCTCCTATTTTTGTTTAATTTTAAATTCTAATATTATATAATTAGTTCTTCTATATCTCGTACACAGATATAGAAAATATTCTCAAGAGTAAAAGTTAAGCTTACACATCTCTGAGAAGACTTTTTTGAGCACTTTTTTCAGTATATTCTAACTATAAATTACGAATGGGAGAATATTATTCAATTAACATGCGTCCTCGACAGTGATTTCGACTTGTTCCATCGCGATTATACTATAGTCATCAATTAATTTCCTGAAGACTCGATTTCGTGGGTGCCGATTAAATATATTTGAAGCCTAGCTTGTGCTAAGTTTAATCTCGTGTCAGATATGCTACGAGTCCAATATATATACATACGTATATATATATATATATATACATATACATATGTATATTGAACTAATTGTTTCATAATAATTGGACTAATTGCTTCATGTAAATATATATATAATTTCGAATTAATTTAAACTCTAAATTGCCAATATACGTATATGGAAAATGTGTTTGGAAATGATATAATTAAATTTATTTATATCTAAAATATATATATATATATATATATATATATATATATATATATATATAAAACAGCGGAAAGCACGTTTCGATGTATTTCATTTATTTACGCGCGTGTACGTATTACATTGTAATATAATTCTTTTTGCTTTTCCATTCCATTTATATAAATGGAAGGTGAAAATATTAATCTTTATATTTTCTCACTTTTACTAGACATTCTATTTTGCGTTACTTTTGTAAATGATGAATATCCTATTTCTTACAGCGCGGTCGTAAAAAATATTTTTCCGTTACCACAGTATGTCTATAAGCGACTTGCTTGCGTGTGGAAAAATTTCATGAGCGAAATATCTCTTTGCGAGTGAGGACGTGGCGACGATTTGTCACTCTAACGACAACTCCGTAGATGAAAAACGATCCTTCTTGTTGTCACGTTTAGTTTTCGTTCATTAGCTTTTGTAATTTTTGATACACATTTTATAGTATATAAATATATAGATAAATAAAATCATTTATTATGTAGGATGTCATAAAAATTCTTGGCATTTGCTTCTCTTCTATGGAAATTCTTGAATTAATTTGGAATATATTGATTTTCTTATAATAGCGTTAAAATATTAATAGTATTTATAGTAATAATACTCTAATAATCTTCAAACCATAAATAATTGAAAATCTACAATTTACAAAATAAATCACGCAGAACTTCATCCTTCTTTTATTATTGGCTAAATTATTCAACTTTATACAATTTAATTTTCGATAGAACTGTATCTTATTTTATTTTAAATATCTTGTAACCTTTTTAAACATATATAAAAAATGCAAATTAATATATGTATAATGCGAGAAGTGTTACAAATTAAATTTAATTAATTTTATCTCGTTAATAAAATATATTACATAATAATTATTGATGCAACATAATTAGTTGATTGTTATTTGTTACTTGCGATGTTATTATTTACTGTGTGTTTGAATGTTTTAAAGAGATTTTTTTATACAGATACTCCAAGTGGAGATATATTTACAATGAATAACGAACAGATAATTAAATAATTCACATGAAATATTATCTCTCACTCAACATTTTCCAATATATTTTTGAACAGTGTTAATTTTATTTGCTACATATGATACGAATTGGCCCATTGAATTTTTACGTAAAACACGCGCTTTGCGAATGTTCTCGTTTCAAACAATATTACAGCAGCAATTGGTCACACACGGCGTGACAAAATTTCATCGATAAAAAATGATCGGAACGGTTCCTCTTTTTGCTTCAGCATTCTTTGACCTACATCCTAAATTAAATATGAATGTCAGCGCGTTTGCAAATATTAACAAGTATATATGACAAATTGCGTTTGTAAAATGATGTATATTTGAATACAGATTTCCTTGTATAATACGAGAAAAATAGTAATATTAGATCAACAAATTGATTGATTTTTTTATCTCCCAAAAAATTGATCAAATTAATATTTTATCTATGGATGTCCGACATAAATACAGTCACGTCTTGTAATATGTGGAAAAAAAAAAAAAGATTTATTTTGTACAAAAATACATTATGTTTACACTTTGAATTAAATTATACAGTTTTATTAATATACACACTTTAACTGTGCAATGCAATATTTTCACCGCATTCTGATGATGATCGCATTCCGATTTTATTTTGATATGGAATAAAATCGTTCCAAGTTACGTATAATACTAACAAACGATTGCATATTAAAATGATATAAATGCATTACTGGATTACATACAGTTGGAGAAAATTAGCTCTCTGCAATCGAGCTTTAATGTAATGTATTTATGCTCTTCAAAGACATCGCGATGTCACTCAATAATTCTTGCGCTATCGGATTTTACGCTTTAATTAACGTTACTCAATTGACATTTCTGTTACCGTTGCAAAAGTCGATTTTAACGAGTAAGCGAATGGATTAGATCAAACTAATAGTAGATTAATGTTTTCGTTAATTGTATTTTTTTTAATGCAATACCTACAAAAGTGCCTCTATGAGTACGCGTTTCATAGAGTTTATTGCCTATTCGTAAATGTGTTCCCGATTTTTCAAATGAATTGCGTGTTGCACAATCCATAAAATCCACGAACTGTGCGAACAATATATTTTCAGTCAGCTTTTATCTCGATTAGTTTCTTGGGAATAAATTTTATATTACGAGAAAACGTGCTTGTCCTTTCGGATTTATGTCTCTTCCACTTTCCTCGAATTGCATTCTGATTTGCATCACGGATGCAATAATCTGCTCTAAATCGCGTTTTTGCGATTGTTAATAAATTAATCGCGTCTTAATATTATATATTAAAATAGTAAAGCTTCCGTCACCTCACGTAAGTAAATCAATGTCCGTTTGCTTAATGAATAAAAAATGTGTTGTAAAATAAAAATATGAATGTATACTTTTGATCTGCATTTTGTATACAAAGTGTATTCTTTAATTTAAGCTATTTAAAAATATTAATCCTTCTTTTACGAAATGTTTGATAATATTACAAATTTTGGAATTTTTATATTTTTTTAGTTTGTGTTACAAAATAGAAAACAATGGAGAATTTTAACTTTACAGAAAATTAATACCAAATCAAAGAGATAATTAATTCTTTAATTTTATTTATTGTATCTATAAGGCACGTTAAAAGATCTGATCAAAAGAGAAAGAAAAAGAAAGAGAAAGAGAGAGAGAGAGAGAGAGAGAGAGAGAGAGAGAGAGAGAGAGAGAAAGAGAGAAAAAAAGAGGGACCGTAGGTATACTCCAGCGTAGGATGCAAAAGATGTAAGAGTGTCAAAAATGTGTGAAATGTCTAGAAACATGTAAAAATGCTCCGCTTGGTTAACGGTGACCGCCTTTACCTAGGTAAATACCACCCGCTTGTATAATCTCATTTAACCGTGTAGGAGTCCTATTAATAATAAATCAAAAAACAAAAAGAAAAAGAAGCTAAATCATAATTTTGCGAATTGCAGCGTAGGGGCGCCTAAGGCTTTCGTAAGGCCTCGCATATCTTTAATGTTAATCCTAATAAAATTATTTGTTGACTTTATTACGAAATGGAGTGTGCATATGTGCGGATGAATAAACCTTGTTTGAAGATATTGCATGGGATTAGACACGACATAATATAGAGATAAAAAGAGCGCAAAACGACGCAGAATATATAATAAACTTAATAATTTTGCGCCTCCGCGATCTTTTCGCGCTATTGATATCCGGTGTCTAATATTGTTCAAATGTGATCCTCGAAAAATACGTGTATATATGAGATACTATCGAAAATTTTCCGGACTGCATAAAAAATGTTAGACTCACCTTATTTACAATTTGCCTTCATTTCTTTCTGCCATGTTTCAAATTTTCCCTGGAAATTTTTTCGCGTGTGAAGCGCTCTCTGCGATTCGGTCTCGATCTCTTGTACCGTTTCGAAACATCGTCCTTTGAGCTTCAGTTTCAGTTTTTTTTATTTTTGGGAACAAAAAGAAGTCAGAAGGGGTGAAATGTAGCGATAGTCATAATTTTTTCAACATTTTCGGAGGTTGTGCTGGTGTGCGGCCGTCCTGTGTGCTTGTCGTCTTCGACCCTTTTTAAAGCGTGCATGCCACTTAAAACACTGTGTATGACTTAGAGCGTCGTTACCAAAAACCTGACAAAGAATCGTAGTGGCCGATTTTCCGAGTTTGATACGAAATTTTAATCAAGATATTGGTGGAATACGACAAATACACAAGACGGCCGCACACCAGCACAACCTCCAAACATGTTGAAAAAATTATAAAAAAAGTTTGTGAGAATCATCGCTACATTTAACTTCTTGTGACTTTTTTTTATTCCCAAAAATAAAACTGAAGCTCAAAGGGTGACGTTTCGAAACGGTACAAGGGATCGAGACCGAATCGCAGAGAGTGCTTCACACGCTACAGCAAAAATATTTCCAGGGAAAATTTGAAACATTGCAGAAGCGCTGGGGTAGTTGTATAAAATCACAAGAGGATTACTTCAAAAGGGATGGAGGCAAATCGTAAATAAGGTAAGCCTAACATTTTTTTATAGAGTAAATGCGGAAAATTTTCGATAGCACCTTGTATATGCAATTGCTATAATTGCATAGGAAGAATAAATATGTGGTAGAAAGAATAAATAAGAAAACCAGAAAGAGGAACGTCCATTTATATAATATGTAGGATACAGAAGAGTAAAAAATTAATTATAAAAAAACTGTGATGCAGAACAATTATTTTAATTCGGTCATTACTAATTAATCATTGCTAGATAAGTATTTTATTGATGTGACTCAGGCTCATACTTCAGGTTCATTTATTAAATTATCATAAATTTACGTATATATACGTATGTGTGTTACTAATTCCATACATAATCTGCAGATTAGATTTTCATAGATGAACAACGGCTTGATTATTATCGCTCTGTAGAATGTAGAATGTTGTTACTGTGAATGTCACAGAAAGGCACATTTAAATTTGCATTTAGATGGCACAAATTTTACTAATAAATTATCACTTTAATATAGTTAACTAAAGTGTTGTTAACTATATATTTTTTAAAAATTATTTGTGTAATAGAAATAATATTATGTAACAATTATATATTGTACGCACTTTATCGTAGCATTCTGTATTGTCATATATGACGCAAAAAAAATACTCTTTAAAAGTAGATGTGTAATAGTTTAGAATGATTTTCAAGAGGTAGGCGTTCCGATGTTTTCAAAATGATTGTTTCTATTTAATGGCAAGTCTATATTCGCAAGAATAGTAATTTTGAATGAATCGATAATGTACAAATTATCGTTTGTGGCCGGTTATGCAATGCGTTTTCGCCGTAATCAGCAAATTAATTATTAGACCTAACGTTTGCTGATACGGAATCTGTAAACGTTATTGCGAGTAATAGCGTGTCAGAATGTTCGTTTACAATAATAGATGCAAAATAAAAAATGCAATAGTACTATCATAATATTCATAACATAAGTTTCTGCACGCAATTTTTACGAGAAAAGTACCGTTCTATAATTTGTCGTTCCTCCCATTTTATTATCGTGTATAGCAATGATTTATAATAATATGTAAAATTTGATTTCTCCAAAAAGCGATTATGGTAATAGTTGGAACGAAGTTACGTGTAAACAAACGATGAGAAAAATGCATTTAAGACTTTTATCCTATGTCAAAAGAATACCTCTCAGCGACGAATATATCATTCAATTATAATAGTTAAAGTCTCCGGGTATTCTACAAAACAAATACAAATTCTAAATGCACATTTATTTTCCTTCAAAATATGTTTTATATTTCTTTTTATCAACCATTACGGTAACAGGCAAAAGTTAGCGATATAGTCGCTATATTTATCGATCCGCAAATTTTTCCATGCTATAAATCATAGCACAGAATGCATTAAGCGCATAATATAACGCGCAATTATCACCTGTATGGTCATAGGAATACCGGTTATGAGTCTCAACGTTCTTAATGTGAGATTTATGCTTAGGAATATTTATGATTCCGAAAAGAGATATTGCGGAAATAGGTCAGCAGATATTTAATATCTCATGAATAGTCACTATCGGCGTTTACGTAATTTCGCTCAGTCTTAAATATAAATTATAAAATAATTTTATATAATTGGAAGAAAGAAAGTTATATATATTGTACTATATTGAAAAAATTTGAAAGAAATTTATATTCACTTCACCTATATACTTATTGATTATTTTTTTACAACGGTGATTGTAACAATTAATAAATATAATAATTATTATTATAATATTATGTGCTATTATATTTACATTTATTTAATTTTGTTTTTAAAATACAATTTGCATGAGAATTTTAAAAATTCACAGAAAGTTATAAAGTGGAAATAAAATGTGAAAATCATATTCAATGTGGACAATGGACCGTACAATCATATGAGGAAAGAGCAATGGTAGTCTATTGGACTGTTAAAAATGTTATATCATTCAATGTAGCAGAATAAATAAATTCATCCCAAACGTGTAAAGAGTATGTTATGACATATGTTAAATTTTCTGTTTTTAATTATATTTATATAAATAAAAAGATAATATAATAATATAACAATATATGTTTCATTTACTTGGCAAGCGGTTTTAAAAATTATACTCGAATCGGAACCGCGTCATCTTACATTTTAATCTTATTGAAATTAAGGACATGGCTTCAAATCTTAAAATTTAGTTATAAAATAATTAATAATGTTGTAATAAGTTTGCTGTATGAAACAGACGATGGAAAGTTAACAAAATTTGCTGTACTGGTCATACTTTAGATTTTCTAGCGAAAGAAGATACTTGTGTTAAAACTTTCCTCAAACTTTACCGGGACGAGCTCGAATAAGTGTGAGAAATTTGCGACAGAATCGAACCCTTCTACAGAGTGAATGTATTTTATATTCAATATGCGAGAGCTTTATTGTTTTCTCTTTGTGAGTGGATTTAGAAAACTGATCGGGAAATATCGTTTATCTTTGATAATACTTGAAGTTGGTTGAGCGTTGAATATTCTCGCCGGTTTAAATTTCCGTGTTCATTTTCGCATCACAGATCTCTCTGATCTAAAAGATTTTCTTTCTCATTCTAGAAGTTTCGAGAATTTAATTAAGATTGAAACACCGTAATTTAAAAATTGGATTGAATGTATATATAATACAAATAAAAATCCGCTGATCGCGCAACGATAAAAAATTACACGAAAACGCTTTGATACAATTAATTTTATTTAAGGTAAATTAAATTTAGAAAATGTCAAATTATATGTAGCAATATTATGTTTACTTTAAAGAATTCTTAACATCTATAATAAATAAAGATCGCGTTAAGTTTATTTTTGCTCATTTATTGTTTGCCAGTTCCGTAAATGTTATAAACGGATTCTATTTGCTTGAATAAACATGAATGGAACACGGAACGCTTAAGTTTACGGTAAATCGGGATGTGATGCGTCAGTTTTGCCGACACGCGCGCACGGATCTCCTCCTACAAAATAATCTCTCGATTTATTCGTGGTTGCCGCGCAATTTAATCCCGCATCCGCTAACGCGATTACATCACGCAATTAATCCCATATTCAGTGACGTAACATTCAATTTCCGCGAGTATTAGTGCTCGCTTTATAATGCATGTCTGTGTCGCCTATATTTTTCGCGTTATTGAATTTCACAGCCCATTTTCCGCACTTCTGACGAAAGCGTCGCACGTTTATCCCGTAATTCGCGTGAATTCGATGTTCCAAGAAATACCAAACAAGTCAACATAAAGCTCTCTACGTGAAAAGTTCGAGTCGCGAAGACAAAAGTTGTAAACGATCGTGATACATGTAAAATTACTCGAACAGTAACCTCAGAATCAATCGCGCGATGCTAAATTTAATTTAAATATTGTATATAATCGTAAATAATTTTCTTCAAAAAAAAAAAAAAAAGGCAAACCAATCTTAATTAATAATAGTTTTATTTTTAAAAAGTATTTCTCTCAAAGTTGCAATATATATATTGGAAAAAATATATACTGTATCTCTTTTAAAAAATCGAAAAAAGAATAGAGAACTCTAAGAAAATATTAAACTTGCTTTTTATTTTTGTTAATATTTGCTTATTTTTCTTATGATTTCTTATGAATTTTTCTGATATCACCTTTAACAGGTGACATTTCCGTCTGAAAAGCGTTTATACTTTTTTACGCAAACAGCATGCAGTTCTTGCTCGTTTCGAGAAAGTAAAGAGGTGCTCAAGTGACCCATTAATAATATCTGTGATTTATGCGACTCTACTTATGTAGATCGCTTCGTATTTATCGCGTATCACGTCGTTCGCGTTATCACGGCTTAACCCAAATACAGTTTTACACTTGGGGTGATTTTACATTGATACTTATATCTTTAATTTATTTTTATATGCATAGCGTCAGATGTTGTTTACACTGCTGAACGTTACCCTGTTTTGCTAATCGTTTTCGCTAGAGTATATTTATCGGTGTTGAACGTACTTTTTGGCATTAATCTGTGTATTGACTATTTTTATACAAAAACGAAAAAGTAGCTAACTGACAAATCTTGTCGCGCGTGGATTATATGTTACGTAAGTAGATCAGTTATACAGGTTATTGACCGCGCTTGCTTGCACAAAGCTTGTATTAATCACTTAAATCAGATTCTCCACTACATACACACGCACTTTTGAGGTTTAAGAAAACCGTGAGGAAGTTTATAGAATGTATGTAGAATTTCTTTCTACTTAAAAAGAGAGGAAATTATTTTGTAAACTAAAATTTTGCGATTACCCCATAGATCATAATTGATTTAACTAATTTACTTTTTTGATTATCAAATTATAATTATATATATAAAATTTGTAGAAATCGATACGTTCGGAAATTGTGGCGATAATTGTACAATATGCACAATTTGAGATCTGTTAGAGAATTAATTATGTTTTGTCATATATGTATATAATATTATATGTTATGTAAAAGCTTGTATCTCTCTCTTTCTTCCTTTCTTTCGTAATTTATTTTATAAATTTATTTTAAGAAATTAGAAAGTTTCCGTGAAGTTTTAGAGATTTATGACAAATTAAAATACGTACAATTGGCTCGAACGTACGCATGTAAAATGGCATGCAGAGTGTGTCTACTTCTTCTTTCTCTTTACTAATTTTATCGATCGGTTCGCGATCCAATCGGAGCAGCGAGGATGTTACTCCACTTTTGGTGGTGGTATTTTGGTGATGTTAATTCGGGTCGTCCTGATTGTGGTGATAGTAGCGGAGCCGTTGACCGCATCTCTGGTTTTCTAATGTTAATAGCGCGGATCGAGCGTCTTTCTCCTTTTCGAAATTTTGAATTTCCGAATGCCCTGGTTCTTTTTAGAAACTGACATCTATAAACTTTTCTGTCGACCTTTTTATGCGTGATTAATATCAAAATGGCTTTTCCACGACTATAATTCACGACGGTATTCTGGATATCTGACAGTGGAAACCTCCGCAATATATGTCGGTGTTATCTCGAAGGGATGTACGGTGAATTATTTGGTCAAATTAATTGCTCCAAGAATTGATCACGTGCATAGGATGTGACATGCATGGTTAGTGGAAGATATTGTGTAATTTATACCAAAAACAATCGTAATAAGCGGAACGTAATCAATTACTTTTGTAATTAACACACACATATATATATATGTGTGTGTGTGTGTATATAAAACATGTTTGTGAAATGTCAATATAATAAAAATTAACTTTTTTCTCGCTGTTATATATATATATATATATATATTAGTTAATTTTTATTATATTGACATTTCACAAACATGTTTTACAAGCGTAAAATAAATAAAATTATGGATTATGCAATGATTTTCAAATATTAGCACGTATAAATATTAATATTAGCAAATAAATACATCATGCATCGCCAATGTTGATAATATACCATGCTAAAATAAATATCGTTCTTTTTAAACAAAAGATGCAAATATTCTGTGTATATTTGAATACGAACAATGCAGCTCTCTTATAAATACATAGAAAATAAAAATAACGAAACTTTATGTACGTTTTAATAAGACTAGCACAACGTAACGCGCGCTTCGAGCGCCATTTATTCTTTTTCATTAAATATTTTTAACGATATATACACAAAATAATTATGAAAATATGCAATGAGAGCCGCTTACACAGTAAGCGCAGAATCAATCAGCATCACGGAAAAGCGACAACAATAAAATTCGAGACTTTCGAATATCGACTTTACATGCCTTTCTTAGAAAGAGATCGTCGCAGAATCGTTTCAATTTGTGTTATCTCATAAAAGTTTGCGCCAAAAATATATTCTGTTGTATAAAAAAGAGCAATGAAGTAATAATATTTGTTGTGAATATTTTTTTAAATTTAATTTTTATAAAAATGTATTTATTATTTAAAAAGTTGATATTTGATAAAAAACAGCAGCAATCTTTTGCCATATTATTACTTACTCCGTTGAAAAACTTGAAATTTTACGCAAAACATTCATAATAATCTTGGGATACTCCAGACATCAATACTGAAAGTTTTCAATAACTCTGAGTAGTCAGGCAGTTCGATAATTTTGCATATTTGCATAACGTCACCACGCAATGTAGCTACAGAATTTCCATAGTCGACGCGTTCCCCACTAAATCCTAAAAATACCGTTTTAAAATTGCTCGCGGGTGTTTCCATGCACACGAGTTGCGTAGGAGATTGCGAAATCCATGAATAATCGCGTCTCACGGGAATGGATCGTGTGTGGAAGGTCGGTGAATTTTTGTGCGCGCTCTAAACACACATACAAAGATATACTCGTATAAAGAGTCACATATATACGTGGGACGATTGGACATTACGGACGATCGTGACGTAGCTACGATGAAGGTGCGTGCCTATGTAAAATGGAGCAACGACCGGCTCCGTGCTGTCGGGTTTCGTTGTATTGCACCGATCCAGTTTACACAGGCAACGACGATTACTACGAGACGGCGACTGACATTGTCGTCGTCGTCGTCGTCGTCGTCGTCGTCGCCCTCGTTGTCGATGCGATTCGATTCTCCCTCGTTTCCTCCTGGCTTCTTGCCCCTTTTTCCTGCTTTAGAAGACTTCGGCGCCCCGTCGCGTACAATGTGGGGATGTCAGCAACCCCTTTTCCGTTATCATCTTATTTCGTTCATCTACAATTTCGTCGTCGGTCTTCTCATCGAGCGATATGCAGGCCGGTATCGACGTTGACGAAGTCACGTTCTCGCGATATGTTCCGTTGTCAAAGAGATAATATTTGTCCGTATAATAGCTTATTAATACAAACTTAAACTGATCAAATCAGTTCATAAACCTATTTTTTAGAAAACTTTAGAAATAAGATTATTTTAAAAAACTTGTTTTTTGTAATCAGCAAAATATATTTTCTTTCTTATATTAAAAAATTATAAAAAAATTGTAAAGTTTTTTCTTATAAATAATTTATAACGATGCTACTGAATCTTTGTATTATAAAAAAAAAAAAATAAAAAAAGAAAATTATATATCGATGTATCTGCATAGCTATATATAAATTTACGAAATTGACGTTAAACATTAGTAATATCAAAAATTTTACAATTATGTATTTCTACTAATATTTATTTAAATATTATTTAAAACATATTTTATTTATGCAAAATGAGAATAAATGATAAAATTTAATTTAACGTTCTGCGCGTGATTTTTAATATTAATATCATTTTATTATATTTATCGTGCTCTATGTAACAAGTTGCCAAATAACTTTATATAGAATGTGTACATAATTTATTTGTGATTAAAACTGCACTAATGCAAATTATGTTCGATGCGCACCGCCATATTACTCATCCGTATGTTCTTGCACTTGATTATAACTTGATATGGAAACTAATTGAAGCCGTGCGCGATATATTCCACATTAAATACTGAATATTTCAATCAGATAGCTTCAATAGCTGTATTTCATATGACCTATGTGTATTATGTATTTTTACTTAATAATAAATTTCTTAATAAATTGCTATAAAATATATTGAAAAACTGATGAAGAAAAATATATGCAAATTTGATTACTTTTAGCATAATTTGTATTTATCCCGTCATAAAATTAAATTAAAAGCTAATTTCCTTTTTACATAATCAACTTTTTATATTACCAGCCGATTAAATTTTCTTTCATATATCAACGTAAACGGGGGAGGAAGAACTATCACCGCCGGGGATGTTACGTTTTCGTTATACGCTGAGTATGGTGAAAGGTTACAACTAGGATTTAGACCCTAGAGATCTGTCAGGAGATCACAAAATAAACGTATGAAATCAGCAACTTGTGAAAAACCATGGTTACTAAAAGAAAGAGAGAGAAAAAAATAGAGGGAAAAAGATCTCTAAAGATATCAGAGAACTTCTTTCGACACTCACTCTGGTCTCTGTAGCAAAAACATGTTTTCGCACCAACTATTATAAATTTTGAACAGATATAGAGAAAATTAATAAAATTTTGAAAAATGATGATATATATGTAACATTTCCAACTGTCTTTAGTATTATTTATAAAAAGAAAATGTTAGAAACACGCGTGCACGTTCTGTGATCGGTTTTGATTAATTTTCAAAACTTGAAAATACTTATTATTATACCGCTAAGATTTAAGATATAATATTGTCGCACTTAAAGGAGCAGGCGAAAAATTCAAAGTACATTCGCCCGCGTAATCCTCGCAATGGTTCACGTAACAAGTAAGAAGTTACTTTAGACTAGAGGATTAACGTATATCACTCTTACAGTCCCTGAAGTACAATCCGACGGAAATATACACAGTTTCTAGAGCTTTTACGACTCTGTGATCTGTCGTGCGGACACTTCATGGTAAATCGTCGGTGAAACTACGTAAAATAAAAATCAACAAAAAAGCAGGCAGGTAAAAACAAATCTGTTTTGAAAAGTAAACTTACGTGTCGGATATTTCTATACCATCTGCGGAGATATTTCATAATTTTATACATTGACGTGAAAAAGATTAATGTATTACACATACCCCTTATCAATTATCTATAAAATATTGTATAAAATATTTTTTATCACATTCTAAACATATTTTTAATGCAAAACATGCATCACAAAAGTTATATGATTTATAATTAAGAAATATCGGTTTTTGTGTATGAATCTGTGGATATTTAAGTAAAAATACAATAAATTTGTTCTTTAGTATAAAATCGAAATGTTTTATTGCGAAATTTGGGTTGAAAGATTCTCTTTTTTAATAAGCAAGAGATATTAAATACAAATAATTATTTAGTAAAGATTTATTTAAGAGAAATTATGATACATAAATTTTCGTATGTAAAGTACTGCCGTTTTTACGTCATTGCGTGCTAGTTCTAACAAAACGTTTACCCGCATTACTTTTCGAAATAATTTGAATATCGATCCACAATATCTCTCTCTCTCTCTCTCTCTCTCTCTCTCTCTCTCTTTTTCTTACCCGCTTCCCCCATATAATGTTACGTGTTTTTGCGATACCCGCACACAAAATTTACATCTTTGCAGGAGCAAAGAAAACGACACGGTGCACCGTGTCAGAATTTGTTGTTTATGCTCTGCACGTAATGAAATAAAAATATTCCGATATTCACGGGACGAGATTTATTCGCCTGACATATTCCCTTGTTAACGTCGTCTATTATTAAAACGCAATGAAATATTTTGGTGGGAACGATGCAACCCGCGCAAATCTCTCTAAGCTAGATTAGCTCTATGGACCCAGAAACGCACAACTTGATTATGATGATTAAATCATAACGATATTACCGCTTATCCTCTTTTATGGTCCTGCAATTTTGCAGTCATCATGTCGATGCCATATAATTTCCGTGTTGTACAATATATACGCAGAAATATTTTCCTGTTATATAGAAGATGCATCGTGAAAATTATTTCGTTATATAAAATTATACGTTGAATAAAATTATATGAAAATATTTGATGATCTTTGAAGATGATAATTAACAATTGTAGAGCTGTAAAAAAATACTTTGTAAGAATTATTGATAAAATACATGATTTTTTAATTAAATAGCAAATGATTTTCTTTCGTTAATATAAATTTTATTTTAAATATAACTTTAATATGTATTTTAATATTATTTTCAAATATATAAATGTATAACGTTATATTACATTCATTACACGTAATATAAAAATCATATGAAATTTAGCTCTTTTTAAAAATATAAATAAGTCATACAAATTTATAAAAATTTGAATTTATAAAAATTTAAATTTGCCACGCCAACACATTATGTTGCATTTATTAAAAATCAGTATTTAAATTAATTATAGAGCAGAACGTATAGATTGTGATTTATGGAATTGTATTCTAGAATTTTTAACTAATGTATCATATAATATATTATATAATGTAAATACTACAAGTTCCGCACACAATTGGAGGGTGTCTGACATGTTTTACGCAGTGATTTGCGGAAGAAGCTATTGAATAGCTTTTGTATAGGAAAAAGAAAATTGTGGATATTCGAGAAACCCTTGTAATTTCTCCTCTCGATCTGGAGAATTCCCGGATGATAAATTCTGACGCGTTTCATAGGTCGAACAATACTGTTACGTAAGATTGGATCGTGAGAATGATTTGCAGACACATATTGACGAGACATTAATATCGTATTTGGTTTCTCTTTTCTTTCCTTCGATTATTGTCAAGTTTTTTCCAAGCTAGAAAAATGATTGTGAAAAGATGCAAATATATTACAATAAATGAATAAATATATATATATATATATATATTCGGTGTGTTCAAGAAATTCCAAGGCTGATTTTTTCAAAAACTTACTAAGACTATCTCTCAACCAATACTGGAACTAGGTAGTACCAATCTTTCTAAGTCTCCCATAATTTTTTTTTTTGTTTAATGCAGTAGTTTTTGGATAGTGCACATTAAAAGATTATTTGTTCTTTTTGCATTGTCACGATTTCAAAAATGGAACAATGGGCCGCGATCAAATTTTGCTTTAAAAATGAAAAAATTGTTTTATCGAGATGTTATGGATCGATTATTGAAGCAAATTTGGCGTGTTAAGTCCGAGTTGTCATGGAGAAGGAACTATTCATCTGATTAGTAAATGGTTCCTTCTTCATGACAACGCACCCGCGCATTCGTCAATTGCCGTCTCCCAATTTTTGCCCCAAAAAAATGTGACCATCATCATCTACTCGTCGTACTAGATTTGGCATCTGCCGTCTTTTTTGGTTTCCCAAGATAAAACTGACGATGAAAGGGACTCGCTACGAAGATATAAAGACGATTCAACGCGCTGTGACGAAGCATTTAAATGCAATTTCCCAAAAGGAATTTTCCAAGACCTTCCGGCAGTTGTACGAATGTTCTGCTGACTGTGTGACGAGAGAGAAAATGCAATGAAAAATTGAATTCTACAGATAAACAAAATTTTATAATTTACTTTTCTATATATATACTTTTTAATTTTATATATTGCATAATTAATATCTCATAAAAAAAAGATTAGTAATTACATGAATCTAATAAAAGCGTCGTTATTAATATTTACATATCAAACCAAGCTCCATTATAGAATCGATCAGAGAAGCAAGCTTTAACTAAATATATGCGTTATTGACAACTGGGAAAAAATTAGAAGACGATTCAATGATATTATTGATAATTCAAGTCCGTCGCGTAGCAGTTATGACGATACTCACCTATCAATCGTTTCCGTTCCTCTCGAAGATAGGATATGCAGATTCGCGTATATTAAACGGGTATCTGTTATCTTAATGGGAAATTACGTTATAGTTATTGATCCATGATAAATGTCGATAAAAGCCGGTTTACGTGTTTATTTAGAGCGAATCGGGACTGGGCTGTTTTGAGCGAGATTGAAAAATATCGCTTCTCTGCAGAAGAAAAAAAAAACGAGCCTATGAGCCTTATGTTTTCTGCGTCTCTTTTCGATATTAAGAACATTATACTTCATGAATTAATAAAAACTGAAGATTCAGATAGCCGAAATTTTATGATAAAAATTAACGAGCGAAATAACGAAGCTATTGATATTAAGTGGGAGAATCTATCGCTTTCTTTATTCCGAAGATATTTTACGAGCAGGAAAAAAGAGAGAAACGATGTGTATTTCTTATTTTATATACACATCATTATTATGCATACAGAGTAATCGCAATGTTACATACCATATATATGTAATTGTTTATAATTATTATTTTTCTTTAATTTATATATTATGTATATCTGAACACATATACACATATTACAGGACAAAATAGTCGACGGAAGAGGTCAAGAATATTTTAGAGCTGCTTTATCTGGCTTTGCATCCTCTGTAATATTTTACACGACTGCGGTTTTATGTCTTCTTTTGTTCTCCGAGTAAATTTTAGATCCCGACAAATGTAGAAACAGAGATAGACAAGAGACGAGGGTTTACTTTCAGTGTTTCTTCGGGAAGCTTGATTGCTTCCTTAATCAGTGCCCGGTCCTCTTGCCGAAGAGCAGTGTGGAGACGATCGCGAGAATAAAAAGAGGCTCTTGTACGGAAACGTGCTACGCTTTATACGTCGAACACGTACATTCGATTATTTAGGGTGGCAGCTTAAGCCATCTCGCTGTGTTGCGGCTATTCAATAAACTTCGTAACGGCACAAAAGATTAATGATGTAAAGCGAAAAAAAGATCGCCTAAAGCGCTGTTCCGTACATACAAAAATGGATTATACTTGGCGGGAAATGAATTTACCCTGTTAGAGTTATTATGCTGTGGGGTATATATCTCGTAGCAGGATTGCGAGCATACTTGAGTGAATTCTTTGATGTCAGTGTTGTATCATCTCAAAATTAACTGCACCGTAAAGGAAAAGTAGTGTAATCGGTCGTTATTTAAACTGATGATCTTACAAACTCTATATTTTCCGTATTTTTAAAATTTTAAAAATAAGATATAAATGTAAGGTTCTTATCGATTAAAATCAAATATTTGCAATTTTAATTTATATGTTTTATCTCCATAAATACACAAAAGCACAATTGAAAATAACAGATTTGTTATATATAAATTATATTTTAAATAATCTTACAAATGTCGGTAATATTAAATACAATGAATTTTAAATTGAGTATCGTTTATAATACATTGTTAAAATTATTAAGCATATATCGATCAATATTCAACATAATATTTGCAATAAACTAAGCGATTAGCGACAGCAAAATTCTATTTATTCGTGTATCAATTGAATGTGTGAAAAGACCGACCATTTGCATGGTCGACCATGATTTTTTTCTCATTGCTTTATGACGCAATTACGCATAATCAAAATGTATAACATTAAACACAATAATATTAGATATAGAGATTGACATTCGTAAAAAAAAAATATTGACTACATATTTTCCATATATGTATATTAAACTCGTGTATATTAAAGAATTTAAAGAGTATATATTCCTATATCAATTTTTTAATCTTATTTTCGTTCTCTTCCCCAGAGTTAATAAAATTAGAAAAATGGCAAAACTCAGTTATCTCAACACATTTTTATTAACTTTTTCTTGCGTGGGAATTTTTTTCGATCGTTATTAAATTTTCGGGAAAAGAATCGAGTTAATAGATAAAAAGAGGGAAATTGCAACGCATATTTTTCGAGAGACAAGAATTAAGACACTAATAAATTTATTAACGTAATTAATCTTTATATGCAATAGTTGCGAAACAAAAGTTTCATTTTTAATACACGTGAATTCTTATCGCCAGAAATTTCACGGCACAAATGATGAAAGGCCGTCATCAGTTTCGCCGTCGCTTCAGTTTGCAACCTTCGGCACATTTGAAAGAAGAACAAGAAGATACAACGACAAAGAATGTCAGGTAATGTGCGAAAGAGTTTCTTTCACAATTTTTATTTCTCACTACTATTCGCCGATCTGTAATTAATCATGATCAAGTATTTTAAAATAAGATTATTCAACTATTCTTCTACTGACTAATCTTCAAGTAATAAAAGATTTAAAATTCATTTCCAAGAAAAATAATATTATTTTTAATATTTTTTCTATTAGTCCACTCTATCACTCATATAAAAATTACTGGAACGAATCGCAATTATAATTAATGTATGAGTCATCTTTAAGAAGAAAAGTTTCATGATACGTGATAGAACCAATATTAATCTTTTCATCCCTTTGAAAGAGGAGAGATTCATCTTCTTTCCGGGAGACGCGTTCTTTGAAGCAACATGCAGATACAGTGTGTTCGATTTTCGATATTATATCTCTTCGGTACCTGAGACACGAAGTAATAAGTCGTAGGCCAGAAAAATTGCTTTCAGCGTAAAATCCCGCTTGGGTGCGCGATGTACTTGCTTTTTTCCTGCACTTTCCTTTCCGTTACCGTCCATTTCTCGTAACTAGCCAACTATCAGAGTTTAGTTCGTTTTGTAATTTCAAGGCGAATCTACGCGAAAAAGGAAGCTCCCTTTTTCTTCTTTGTGTACCCGATAATGACTACATCTGACTTCTTCTAATAAGCGCAGATGATTATGAAGAGACGAAGATATTTAGAGACAGTTGCTGCTATTTGGTGCATGTAAAAGCGACTGTATGGCCTCGCCGCTCACAAGAGGCATTCTCTAGCATCGATAATGCCTCGTATTCAGGACAGTCTATACAAAACTGTGGTATTCAATAACATGCGCTTTCTTGTATCGTGTATTCTTCGCGTTCATTAACGCAGCATTCTCTTCGTTGAATGATTGTCTTTCTTAAATAGAGAATGTGTGGTTATCTCTTTATTTCCGCCATTGTATCGCGGAAGAAATTGTATTCTATTGTTTCCGTTAATAACAATATCTCTCATAACAATTCCTCTCGTACCTCTTAACGCGTGCAGCGATTGATATCTATTTAGAGAGATATATTTGAATACACATTGTAATGAAAAATGTTGATAATACTTCCGTACAAATCTGTTACCGTAATTGTAATATTGTTTTGCTCAACTTTTTAAAAGTTTAATATTAACGTATCGAGTAAAACCTAAGTTAATGAAAAGAATGTGTTAACATTTCAGAAACGACAGATTGTCAGAATCGGACAGCGGCGGTGGAAAATCGGCCGAGAGTTCGATTCGGCATAAGATCGTGATGATGGGCGCAGCGAAAGTCGGCAAGTCAGCAATAATTAACCAGTTTCTTTACAGTACATTCACGCCGAAGTATAAGCGCACCGTCGAGGAGATGCATCACGGTGATTTCAATGTTTCCGGGATCCAGTTGACTCTCGACATTTTAGACACGTCCGGCTCGTACGAGTTTCCGGCAATGAGAGATTTATCGATCAAATCAGCTGATGCCTTTGTTCTGGTTTACGATGTCAATGATGTTAACACGTTTCTCGAGGTGAAAACTCTCAGGGCTCAGATACTCAGCACGAAAGGAGCCGTCCCAATAGTGGTCGTTGGTAACAAGATCGATCTAGTAGAAACGGAGCAGGAGGTGAGTTTCCACGGCAATAATATTATCGTTGACCTCTTTACTTTTCTCTGGAATTTTCAAAGAATTTTGGACACATTTTCACCGTTTTCATAAAAGAGATTATTAAATGAAAGCTTGCACTTGCTCAATTCTAAGAAAATTTATTTTATTCTTGAAATTTTATAAAATCTTTTACAATATTTTGGAAAAGAAGATATTTATCGCGTTACATTATTCTGGATATTTATATCCCGTTCTAAACCTGATTAGAGCCCGATAAGAATTGAATGTTTATCTAAACCTCGTATAATCATGAATTCGAAATCACAAATATAGGAAAATTTACGTGTAGAAATATTTATAAATCTAACAAAAATTTCAGGATCTGAAAACCCAAACAAAAATTTAAATTTTTTTCTAAATAATATTTAAGTGTATGTATGAAAAACATTAAAAAACAAATTGTGAATTAAAATTTAGAATGCATATAATAATGAAAATTGTATACATATTGTAAAGTTAAATAATATTGGATCTAATTATCTGTGTGATAAGTTATAATGATGAAAGTAAATTGCAGGTGGACACCGAGAGCACGAGAGAGTTAGTAACCATGAAATGGGAAAACGGCTTCGTCGAAGTGTCTGCAAAGGAGAACCTAAATATCTCCCAAGTATTTAAAGAGCTTCTCATCCAAGCTAAGCTGAAGTATAATCTAAGCCCGGCGCTCCAACGTCGTCGTCGACAATCTCTGCCACCTCCGCAGCACATGAATTCGCGTAGTAGCAGCACCCACGTGCCATCCCCGACTCAGCTTCAACACCTGCAACAGATTCGCGAACGCTCCGATTCCAAAAGGAATTCTTGCATTTTGTCGTAAGGCGAGATCCCTGCTGATATCGCCGCGATAAATCTCCCCTGACGATTCCACCGATTATATCGGTGCTATCGAATCGATCGGCGTCCAATCTGAGAATTATCAAATGTGACAGATGACAGATAATTCATTGATCCGGATAAGGTTTTATTTACGAGCTATGGGATATGATATAAGCTATGGATATCGATTGTGCGAGATTTCGATAATTCGCGCAAAGCCACGAAAAATGTCACGATAATTCGATATTTCGTCCGTCAAACATGCAAAATATTTAAACGAGTCTAAAAACGTGCATGTATTCAGAAGAGTTTTGCTCTCATGTCAATATTTTTAAATATGTCAAAATGACGGATCTTCTATATATGAGTAATGAAAATTTAAGGAAAATTTAATGAAAAAACACATTCTATGGTAAAAATATAAAATATAAAAATATAAATATAACTGAATCTCTTTTTCAAATATAGAATATAGATATATATTATTAAAGATTACTTTTTATATGATTAACTAAAATACTAAATATTTATTTTGAATTTTAGAATATGCGATTTCTGCAATTTCTGTATCTTTAGATCTGCAATATTTTCAATAATTATATGAGGAGTCACACTTGGTTTGTTTAAGTAAAGAAAATTATCTTGCAAAACTTTTTCTAACGTGTGCGAAAACATTAGGATCTTGTCTCATACACAAAGTGTAGTTCAGAAGAAGAATAATATTCTAAATATTTAACTAAAATATTAAAATACAACTGTGTCCAGTTCTTTTCGTTTCAATCTATGTGAATACTTCCGTCAATTTGATGGAAATAACAAACATAACACATCAACAAAAAATAATAGTTGATAGCAGTATAGTGTAAGTAAAAAAAAAGTATCACACACATGAATCTGTATACATCGCTTCTTTCAATTTTGTAATAACTATTCGCTTGGATAGTAAACAATTTCAAAGAGTCAATTTTTATTACGGCATCACGCAAACAAAGCGTTATTTGTTTCTTCGAATGCGAAGAATATATTTCATAAAAATATAAATATACTATATATCCTATTAGTAACTTTTGCAACTTATTGTAAGCAATTTCTCTACTTGTCGCAAATACGAGAGATATGATAATGACTATGAAGCAGACTTTAAAAAAATCGGTTAAAGAAATTAAAGATGATGCAAGATTAAAGAGAGTACACTTTTCATATTCTATAAAGTAAAGATTAAGAATTTGTAAAATTTCTTAAAAAGAATTATTAATTTCCAATATGTAGAATGTCAAAAATATAAGAGATGTTTTGTTATTATATACTTACAATATATGTGCATTAAGATATATTAACAAGACTTTCTAAACAAGATCTTTCTTCCATATTGTCTGTCAACTGCGATCGAAACAATGATCTAAATAAAACAACAATTGTGCGTTCGTCTATATACCGGATTTATATAAAGATAATAATAAAATAATTCCGAATTATGTATAATTACATAGTTTTATCATTATACATACATTTGAATATCGTATTTCAGGGTTACTTCACACTGCCCGGTCTTTTATTATCATGAATTACACATATATATTGTAAAAATCAAGAAGATACTACAAAAACTTATCAACTTTCTATATAGTTATACATATATAATAAGAATTGGTTCTTATCTCTTTGTTTTTTGTATGAATATATATAATATATGTATATTTTGTTAGAATTTATTATATTAATATTATTATACTTATAATATTATACTATATATCGCTAACAAAATGTTTACTTGCAATATTAGCAAAATGATAACAGTGAAAAAGAAAGGAATGAGAGAGAGAAAATGTCGCAGTATTATACAAATAAATATAAACTTTCGCCTATTTTTACGATCAAATGAATCAAGTTCTTCTATTAATAATTGAAAAACGAACAAAATATTCTATCTACAGCGAAACATTAGACGTTTCAAATATTTGTAGCCTCAGCATACTAAATATATAAAATAATCATAAAAGTCTGTATTGTCTAGAATTCATGTGCTAAACGTAAATCTTATGACATTCTAAGTGTCGTTATAATGATTATAACAGAGCAAGACACTTTCAGCTGCTGTTCATATCAAAATTTTGAAAAGAAAATTTAATGTAAATACTGTTCATATTGTACTTCACTTTCAAGCTATAATATAAAGCGGAAAACAATAGTAATATGTAGAACATAGGTTTCTTTTTAAATACATACTTGACAAATATATATGCATCTTATAAATTAAACATGGCTGTTTAAATTGAAAATGTGAGAATTATTAGAATAATCTGGTAGACAGTGGGTAAAATTAATATTTGTGCAATACATTTTTTCAAGTTCCATAGAGTACAATCGCGGAGTCATACAAAAAATGAATCTTTCTGGTTGTTAATGTACATTTAAATACATGTTAGATACATACAGAAATGTGTTACGTGTTATTCTTTTTTCTCTGATGTGTAATCATGTGAGTCGTCTTTTAAATATTATTTTTTTAACATTGCTTAATTAATTTTTTAATTATGTAATTGTTTACTAATTGTAAATAGAAGAAAAGAAAACTTTTTATTATCTCTAGTTAAACGAATAGGGTTTTGAAGTGTAATACGTTTAATTCTTCAATTTTGCGTGTGCAAATTGAGAAATAAAGATTTTTTTTTATTTGGAAAATTTGTCTTATTACATATATATTTTTATTACTAAATTTATTTATATTTCAACTGTATTTTTTGCATTAAAAAGAGATATACATGTACATAAAATTGTAACGTTGACATACATTTACATCTTGCTGTTTTTAAATTTGCATTATGGATTTAATTTTACACAAATATATACAATTAAGCAATATAATATAATTTTAATATAAATTGCATATATATATTGCATACATGTGTGCGTGTGTGTGTGTGCATGTGCGCGCGCGCGCGTGTGTGTCACTGTTTTAGTATTTGTTAGTACTATAAGAATCAATATAGTATATAAGTTTCAACTAATATAGGTATTTATAGAAAATAATAATTTAAAAATAATTACCGTTTCAAGAAAATACTTCTGTTTTTACTGTATATTTCTTTTGAGATAATAATATGACAAAATTTATCGTCGACATTGAACGTGTTGATAATAAAAACATAAAGTTTTATATATAACATAAATAATATTATTTTCTTATAAATATATTAGAGCGCATTCTTCTATGAGCGCAGCTTTATGAGGGAAAGAAACATAAATTAGAAAAATATGTCGTATATAATGTTTAAGTGAATTATATATTTGATCATAGCTGATTTATTTTATAATATATGATAATATATGACTGCAGCCTTTCCTCTCCGTTGTCTGAATAAATTACATTAGTAACAAATGCTAGAATTACACATTTGACTTTGTATTATTGCGGATTAATAAATAAAATATACAGTATAAGAAATAAGATCTCCTGCTTTTCGCAAGTTTGTTTTTTTTCTGTAACCATATTAAACTTTTTATTTCGTTCGGACGAAATTAATAAAATATATTGTACAATATTGCGCATCATACAGAAACATCTATATCGAGTCTCAATTGAGAACATTTCATCAGCATTTCGCTTATTAATAAATTATAACAATGATTTTGTTACATGTCTCATTACCATTGTTATAGTAATATTATTTGCAAAACTGCTGTTGATTCAATTGTGTAAAAAGAGAGAAATAGTAGCATATATATATATATATATATATATATATATATATATATATATATATATATATTCTAATAGATTTGATTCGTGTATGTCTCAAAATATGTATGTAAAATGAGTACATTTCAGAAGAAATTATACTCATATGACACAAAACAATATATTTTCTCGGATTTTTAATAATATTTCATTAGCCTCTAATTAAAAAATTTGAGAGAAAAAATAATATATTGAAGAAAGGCAGGAAAAATGTTTCTCTCGTGTAAATTTGTTCTAGATGGCGACACCATTCAGAGATTGTGCCCTCTTGCTCACAGCTGATTCGGGATTGATTCGGATTTATTCGGGTTTCAAGTTTCAAGCAGTTTCAAGTATTCGAGCATGTGAACTGTCGAAACAAGGGCGAATGGATCGAGAATAACCAAGAGAGACTGACGATCGCATTGCCATTCACGTCGTTTACAACTAACACGTTCAAATCGACCCGTTTCACAATGATAAATGCAGGAATCACGATGAAGCATCCACATTTCCGATTAAAGATCGACTTGTCCAAGTTTTTCCACGATGCGCGCAAATTTTGCTGGATTTTTATTGACGGAACAAAGATCCAGCAGATTTTTCACATCCAACAACACATTAGTAAACTCTTCAGCATCACAGAACCATTCCATTTATTATTAAATGATACCGAATACTTGCCGCCAACAGAGGATGTGCGTATACTTAAGGAGAATGAAACGATACAGTTAGTATAGTTTAATTTGTCAACGTTTTTCGTGGCTTAAAATTTTGATTTATTGTTTTTTATTTATTTTGCAATTTTGCGGTAATTACTTGTCTTAATTGTTAATTATGTATTACTGAGTAGCAATCTCATGAATTGCAGAGTAGTTCCTGGATCAGGTATAAAAAATGAAGTTGATAAAGCAGAAACATACAATGGCTCTATGCTTGATAAACAGGTCCATACCACAAATATAAAAACAGGAATAAATACATCTGATGCACTAGTTGTATCTAATAATACCTTGAATGATACGCAACCAACCTCAATAAGTTAGTTTCATTTATATATTGTATCACATATAAATGCAAATAAAATAAAATGAGATCTTTATTTAGTAACATAATTATTGATTATTTGCATTTATTTTAGATAGTACTACAGGAAATATGACATTCTACAGTGTAATCAATGATACAGCGATTGATGATACAGAAGAAGATACAGATTCTAAAGTTACGGATAACAATATAACAGAGGATTGTAATCTGACAGATTCTGTTATATCTATTCCAAAGAGAAAGCGAGTACGAAAACGAAAACCAAAAAATCAATCAAAAACTCAACTTACATTATCCTCTAATATGAGTGAAAAAAACAAACCGAAAAAACCAAAAATTATAGATTCTTATATTATTCCATCTGGAAAGCATATACGGTTTGATAATACAGAGAAGGAAGAGAATGATATTGCGAAACAAATAGTACAAGAAATATCTAGAAACGAATCTTATATAAGCAAAAACTCATCTAGAGATTTAGGTAACCTTTTAGCATTGGGACAAAGCTCAACGCCACTTACATATGTACACAAGAAAGTAAAAAATGAAGTTAAGATGGAAAATGAATTAAATGATGGGATAAAAATAAAAACCTCAAATAAAATTGCAGAAAATAATATTAGCACAGAAAAAAATTTAAATAATAAAGAAAAAACACAATGTTATGAAAACTGGATGCATAGCGATCCAGAAATAATTCCAATTATGACTAGAAAACCGCAAGTTAAAGACATTATTGCCTTTAAGGTATATAATACGTGGATTATTGTAATTTATATATATAAATATATAATATACTATATCTTCTTTTTTAAATAACTATATCTTTTTTTTAATTTAACATTAAATTCCAGACTTTGAAGATAGGCGCTGATTATACACCTCAATTATCTAATTTTATTGTGACTGAAGTAGTAGATTTCTGTGCACACTCTGCAAATTATTATTTGAAAATAATCAGTAAGTAATATTATTTATATTTACGATTTTATTTGTTTAAAGTACATACATCATTGAATGATATAATAGATGATGTAATATAAAATTAGAGAATTTTATACAAATTGATATATTATTTACAGAAGGCAAAGAAGAAATTCAAGAGCCATGTGGAAAGTTTTCTCTTTCAGAAGACATGTCCGCTAGTCACTGTGACACAGATACGTTTTTACTTAAGTTATCACAGATACGAGAACCTCGTTTACTTGCCTCATTTTCTAAGCCTTCCATTTTATAAATATTTGTTTCTATGTTTTCATTTAATTTTACTTAAGACGCAATTTTAAGTATTTTATATTTAGCTCACTAATCTATGATTTTTTGTTTTTGTTGAACATTGAACTTGATTGCTACCCATTGCGATTTCTCAGCTACGTAATATTTTTTATTATACTATACTTATATATATAGAAGAGATACAATTTTTTATTTTATGATTAATATTAAAGTTATAATTTAAAATAATGTTTAGTTAAATTATATGTATGCTACTTTCACATGAAATGGAATTAGTATATATATATAAAAAGTCTTTATATATTTAAATTTAATAAAACATTAATTTCTTATTTATAATTTTTCATATACATCTCAGGAAGAAGAAAAAAATAATAAATAGATATTATCATATTAATATATGGATATAAATATAAAAGAAAATAAAATATAAATAATTATTATATAGATATCTTAAGATAATATTTATATAGATTATATAAATTCTGAATCATGCATTTTGCATTATATATAAAGAGCTTTTTAGCAAGAAACACATGAATACTATGTCATACGATTGACTATCAGATAAAAAAATTGTCGAAATTTTTAAAATTCTATATTTGTTAGATAATTGCAAATTATCCTACCATTATCGAGTCTCTGCAATAGTAAAGTTCTATATATTATATGAATTCAGACATTGTGGGACTTTCGATATTCATTAGATTGGCAAGAATGCCGCGATATACAGCATAACGCGCGCATGCGCATGATTCTGATTATCTTGCCGCGCTCGCACATCGAAGTAAAGTCACATCCGTAATGCGTCGCGTCTTTTCCGAAAGTACATCGCGGGTGCGAGGAAAATTATATCGTAAATGTTTTGAAAATATTCAATGAAATATTATAGTTTATCGCGTTAATTATTTCATATAAATAGTGTATTAGTAAATATTTTTGATATACTGTTATTTAAATGTACGACAATATCTCTTGGGAATTCGAAATGATAATTCTTAAACAGGAGTTAACTTCAAAGGAGCTGGTATAGCATGATGATATGGCGATTGGTGAGTGAATTTATTTTATATAATAATAATTTATTTTATTATACTTGTGTGTGCGATATATATGTTATTTGAAGAGTTTGAAGACAATATAGATTAAGAGTCATGTATGTGTAGCAAAGTTTTCAAGTGAATTTTTAACCGAGAAAAGGAAAAAACCGTAAATTTTAAAGAGGACCTAGCATTCTTTTTTGCAGCTTTTAACATAACATTTTTAAAAATAATATATTATAAAGAAATTATGGACACATGATCGGTTATATATATTTGGCATAATCCTGATAAGAGAGAGAGAGAGAAAATTATTATAGTTAGCTTAAACAAACAATAATTGAAGCAAATAAGGGCAGATTTTATTTTGAATTTTAATCGACGTTTAATCTCATGTTGCGAAATGAGTATGTGAGAGAGAAAACAAACAAAAAGTTGATTTTAGACAAAGAAGTTAATCTAACGAAATACTCTCCGCATAAGATGTCATATGGTCGTGCGGAAGTTGTAGTTCACAGTTGACATTCTTGCTGCGAAACACACAAAGCGTGGAGAAACCGAGTGTAAGTCATTATCCTCGTTGCAATATGTCTCCGCAATTGTTTATGCCGGTGCGAACAACATCTTGTTTTGGTTACTCGGTCGTGAATAATTCAAGAATTAGAGCGCGAATATGTAAATATATGCCTTCGAGGCTCGTTGGATTAGGTCTCGCTAGTGCAAAGAATTTTTATCCGCGAAATTCGAAAGTCTATTTTTTCATGATATTCATAGTCAAACAATCATCGTACTAAATATATAATATACGCCCGATACCATCGGGTTTTTCTTGTTTCGAAAGCAAATACTTTTTGTGCGCTATGTTTGACAAGATCGTTTGTTAGAATTAAAACTTGAACAAATATTTGAATACGATCTTATGTTACAATCAATTATTTCAATATTTATAAAGTGCTGAAAAATTATTCAAAATTCTCGACGGCAGTTAGTTCGTATTCAGACTAAAAGCGGATTATAAGCACTTTTCAGTTGAATTATTTGCACATTGTTTGACTGCTACATCATCCAATCGATGGATCCCAATCATTATGCATGTTGCAATTAATGACATTCATTCTGTCGATTGAACGTCAATTAGAGTTCTTTTCACATATTAATTATTTGCGTACTAGGAGTGGAGATGGGAAAATCTTGTTATACACGTATCTGCTTTCAGAGGGATTCTTTTATAGATATCAATGAAAAGTCACGTATTGTATAAAATATATTTAGTGAATTTAATTGCGTAGGATGAATATGATTTGTTGAAAATATGTGACAACACTAAATTTATATAATACATTTTATATATTTCAGCAATTTTCATGAAAATTAATTTCTAGAAAATAAGAACCGGGAATTGAAGAAACAAATTTTGAAAATAATTAAATTTAACAATAATTAAATTTAAAAACTTTAAAGAGAATAGAATATATATATATATATATATATATATATATATATACATAAATGAAAATCTTATCATGAAAAATACTCATTAGAATATTATTATTCGTCTCGCGTGATATTTGAAAAAGAACGTAATGATATATAAATAAATGATACATTACATATTAATTTTTGCGTACTCTAAACGCTTTTTTACATCAAAAATTAATAAATCTAATACATTTCAAGATTTATGAATTTGACATTGCATATAAAGCACACTTTTAGCCTTTTAAGATATAAAATTAACAATTAATTTATAAGTTAAAGTAAAGATTTGCTCTATAGAATATAATTTAATCTTAAAATTGGAAACATTTATCTTATATCGAATTAATTCTTTTTTTTATAGTGACTGTATCACAAAAATATTATGATCGTGCATAAAATTGCATGAAAAAAACTTTTAATTATATAGAGCAAATCTTTACTTTAACTCATATATTAATCATTAATTTTTATATTTTAAAAGATGTAATTAGTGTGCAGGTGGGCAATGTTAAATTTATGAATCTCAAAATGTATTAGATTTACAATGTTCTGTCATAGCTGATCCATACAATTTTTCTTTAAGCAACTGCTATATAAATCACAAGATATTTTCAGTATTTTCGCGAACAAGACATTACTATTTCAATATAAAAAGTGGCATAAAAATTGTGGGTTAAAAGAAATTAAATTCTTGATAAGTTCCGGTAGAAATTGATGAAAGCAACTTATAATAAATCATCGGTGCAATTATTCATTTTATAAGAACTTTTCGCTCAGACTTCACAGAATGTTTTTACGAGTTTTTTATTTATTTTTATTTTATTTTATTTTTTTTTTTTACGAAAAGCAAGCTACTTTATCTACATACAGTATTCAAATAACCTGCGATCTTTTATTCTGGGAAATCATTTTGTTTTTGCTACTGAGTTTTCATACTGCTATAATTTTTTTGCTAATTATCTTTCGTAAATAAATAATTTATGTAAATATTAATTTTGCGTGCGAATAAAATAAATTTAACATTTTATCCGAAATTTTAAAATTATGAATATCTCACGCATGCGTAACAATTACTAAATTTGCATACGGAAGAGCACTTCAACTAAATCGTAATAATAAGATATAATTTTTTTTTTAAATATAATTTTTATTTTACGATTACAAATTTGTGTTTTTGCAATATTTGAAAAAACTAAAAACATCGTATTTTTATGATATCACAATATTATACTATACAGCGTACGTCAATATAAGTTTAAATATGAATACGTAAACAGAAGCCTTCGAGATTTCAACGTATTTCTGAAGCTTTTATGAGATTCTCTTGTTTCCTTTTTCGCAACTTTCAGTGTCAAGAGTGATCGTTTCAAGTTTAGATCCTTTCAATAGAACGAATGCGCGTGTTGCAGATTTTCTTTCATCCATTTCTATTGTATTGTAACTTAAAATTTTTTTCCACGTATATATTACATATTTTCCATAAAAACAACATAAACTCGCGGATTTTAAACGAGCTCCTTTAACATGGTTGGAGCTACAATCAATGTTTAATCTAGTAGCGCTAAAACTCGATGTGCAATGTGCAATCACGCGCACCTTATTTATACAATCGCAGTTACCTTATTCTCACTGAATAAATCTCACGACGATCGGTAATTTCGGGGAGAACATCGAAACTTTGGAGAACTTGAAATCGTAATCTCTCAATTGTTATTCACGGTGATTATTCTTCCTTTCCTTGCAAGTTATAATCTTATTGCATAAATTTTCATACAAAGATATATTACTTATATATTACGTACGAAAGTTTAAGCAGTAATAATCCAGCATGCATAAATTTTAAGCAATTCGTGATTTAAAAGCAAGGGCAGAGCAAGATGGAGACGTTATAAAAATAAGACGTTATAGAAATGCCGAACAACAAACTGGACGACATAGAATGAACCATTCGCTGTAGCAAGTATTGATTTAAAAGCTATTGACAATCCCGAATATACTTGGGTATGCTATTTGTGACGTTCAACGAAACTTTTCTACCTTTCTAGGGTGAATGCGTACAATCCAATTTTTACCGTTGGAAGTTGCGAATATTTCGATACATAAATATGCGTAAAATTTATGTATGTAATTTATATATAATTTATGATCTAACTTATTCATATACAATTCTTTTCTTGAAAAATAATTGACATTACACAAATCTAACTGATGAAAGTTTATGGAAAATTAATATATATGGATATATCCTTGCATAATGAAATCTTCGGTATTTGAAAGATTTAATATAATATTCGATGTGTGTCTTGTTTCATTCTTAATAAAGCAAACTGAAAAAATATAAAAGAGAGAAATACAAAATCTCTTTCTCCTCTATAATAAAAATTAGCTCACACACATACACATACAATAAAGTCATATAGATCAGAATAATAAATGTGCAAATAAATTATAAAAATTCTACATATATATATATAATTAATCATATTTCATGGCATTAGCAATAGAAAATTTTCAAAGTTTTATTCTAATATTAATTGATAATTAAAAATATATTTATTACTCATTTATATACTTGCATATATATATATATATATGATACGTTTCGCTCCCACAACAAACTCGATTTTTTTTTTATTATCCCTACGGGGATCTGTAAAGTAAACTATTGTTCTGTTCTAATCGTAATACCATCGAATTTCGGAAATAAGAAGGAACTGTCCGAAGATGAACAGTAAATCACCGATCATTCGTTGAATTGCGGAGCTTATCCTTACTATTGAAGCCTTCGCGATTTATAGGACCGAGCAATCGAGCGAGCAAACTCGGTGTATCTTGTGTGTGTATCCGATAATAATTCATACCCTTTCGTGACCAGCAACATGAAGGATCTGTCGGGTGCGTGCACACTGAGATACGCGTGTATATTTACTCACGACAACATCTCAATCAATTTACGTGCCGACAATGGCGCGACCGTGTGTATGTATCAATATATATACGTCCGTAGAATAACGGATTTATGATGTATGGTGTGCAATAACATGACGAAGTGATGTTGCAGGAATAAGAACACCTCGTAATATGATTTTCTTCGCGAAAAGAAAACGACGCTGATGAAATCTGACAATCTCATGAAATATGACCAGTAGGGAAGAAAGGGGGGAAGAGGAAGAGTTTTATTTAGTTATCTCTAGAAACATTCGTTCGACACACATCAAACGTACATGGTGTATATTGATAAAGTTGTAACGATGTATATGATAATTTTTACATGCTCGACAAAGAATTAAAACATTATAAGCTATAATTAAGAAAATTATTAAACTTATTTGCAATTTATTATTATAAGTGGGACTTATTCAATGAATATAATACGAGGATCATTTCAATAATGCACAATGTGGCAACGCTGCAGATTGGATGAAATTTCTGGTGATCAGACGGTATTCTATATTTTGACGAACGATTTGCAGAAAAGAAAAATTTTGAACCGATGGGTCTTTCACTGCTTGACTGCTGCACAGAAATAGACTTGTTTGGACAATGCAACTTTGTTTCAAGCTTCACGCAAAGCACTGTGAATATCTGTTGAATTTTTGGCCACGAAAAGTTTCAATCTTGACGTGCGATCGTTGATCTTCACGCGTCACAGTATCTGAGGCGTTTGCAGAAGCCATTTTAAAGTGCAATGCATATTTTGTCGGTGACAAACTTCGTCTTCTTAATAATTTAGCAATTCCTAATCAGCAAATTTGAATTATCGAAGACTGCCAAGTTGGATTAAACATTAAACATTCGCTTCTTTGAAGACGTTGCAAGATACTAATTTAATAGTTTCGAAGCATTTCCATTAAACTAAATTGGTAAATTGGCCTTCCTAGTTTCCTGTTTACTTAGCATCAATTTACGCTGTTGAATGATATCTACATTGGCTTATCGTAATCGATTAAGCCTTTTAATTAATCTGGAATCGTGTTTGCATAAAAGATATTTTAACAAAAAGCAGCAAATTTTTTTTATATATAAATAGAATAGATTACTATTCCGGAAACATACATACATTCCCATAATAGAGTATTTTAAGTTTTATAATATAACGTTCTTCTCTTATAATAAAAGAGAAAGAGAGAGAAATGTATTCTTTTTTAAAAAAAATTTATAATATGCAAGTGTAGCTTTACTATTATACAGCATATATATAATCGGTATGAATTTTTTGATATAAAATCATTTCCATACACAGAAATAAAAATTATAATGTAACATGAGACCATAGTAGCAATATTATTCCATGAATTTTCAAATTCGATGCATTTCGACAAATTTTTAAAACACGTGCGAGTGATCCCATTGCACAAGCATTAGTTGCTGAAAGTTTAATCAATGGAAATGTGAACAACCCACGTATTTGTTCGTGCATTTTTATCAAAATTTCAGGGGAAGCATAACGGAGCAATATTCTCTACTAGCAATAGAGCTTCTCGAAACTTTTCCATTGCCGAAGCACTTGATTCGATTCACACACGCGTGCCATGTTCCGAAATATCACACTTTACACAAAATTCTGATGTGCATTGTAATATATTATACGCAACACCCGGGGCTTATATTTTATATCCGATGGTCTTTTCGAAGAGTATCGGCAATTTTCTTGATACAAATTATGATCTATATTTCTTCTTGTTTTTTCTTGTATATAAACAAAAAGAACCGATAAGTCACAAGTTGTCGAAAGATGAACCAAACTCGGGAAAAGACACGTTATTGAAATTCTGAAGTGATTGAGTGCCTACTTGAAACTTCATGGTTCAATTACCATATTTACAGAGAACACGAATTCGCGCGAAAGAAAAAATTCGTGAAAAATTTGATTCATTACGTTCATCTAAATGAAATTTTACAATGGAAATTAGCATATTTATATTATATGCCTTTTTCTAATCGAGCATTTATCTTTATCGATATCTCATCATACATATTAGCTTTATATCGTAATATATATTTTTATATTGATATATTTATTATATAACAGATAGAGTATATAGAATAAATCACTTTGTTATTTATATAAGTAGGAAAAATGACTGATTCCAATTTCTGAGTTGTGCTATTCCGCGACAATTGTTGTTAGGAAACGAAATAAAAGCGAAGTAACAGTACATCGTGGTGAAATTTCATTCTTTCTTTGTGTGTGTGTGTATTTTTATGTGGAGCAATGTAGACTGGAACTGAAGAGTGGCGAGAAGAGCCTCTCCTATAAAACCCAAAATGTACTTCATGGTATAGTGCCAAGCGAAATAGAGCGACTAGGTTGATAGTGCTTGCGACAGGATGCCTGACCCTTGGGCAAATTGTCACATCTGTGAGAAAATTCGTAAATAAAAAATTGTTACGTTAAGCACAAGATGAAAAGGATAAAAGATAAATCTCGATAAAAATAACGACTTTTGGATTATGTTATTTAATTAATTTGTTTTTTATATGATCAGTTTTATCAATGTCGTATGCTGTATGGATTTTAATTAACTTTGCAAAATTAAACTACGCTTAACTAAACATTGTACGTCGAAGTGTGATTCATAAAAATATTCTAATTTATTTTCTAATTGCTTTTCTATTTATATATATATGTAATTCATCTCAGTACAATTAATTATATTTCATTTGCATGCCAATGAGCGACACGATGGCATTCAATATACTTCATTGTAGCAATCTACTCTTTCTCAATGAAACTTGTATTGCGTAATTCAAGCTTAATGTAATATAACAAAACGAGAGATTTTCAAAAATAGTTTGATATATTTTAATTTTTACATCTCGAATACGAACGTTTCGTGAATCGGAAAGATACGTACGATCATAAAAAGGACAGCTTAGATTCAACAATTTTTTATCAAAAGAATTCTCCGACAAGTTCTCGCTTGCCCGATCGCGATAATGATGCGAGATGGAATAGGAATCTGTCACGGGGAGACTACAACGTGGAAGAAACCTGCGTTTAATCGGACTCGAGAGCCGTGAGAGAGAAGAGACACGCATGCGCATCCCCTTTACATTTCCCCCTTACCCCCATGAACTACCGGTCGCTAGTAGCGTCGACGTCGACGTCGACGTCGTCATTGTCGTAGTGGTCGTCGTACTCGTCGCCGGCGTCGCGACGCCAAAGTAGTCACGGCCGTGTGTGCCGCCTCTCATCCTCGGAGCAGTGCGTGTTCGCCTCGCGAAGACGCGTTTTCTTCTCGCTGATCCTGGAGAACTCGCGCTTTATTTTCACCACGCACACGATCACGTTGCTCGTGTATGTTACCTTGCGATTCGCGCACGTGACACTATCGCATTCCTCGCGCGACTTTCTTTTCATTCTCTCTCGCGGACATCCGTATGCTAATTCACGATGCGCTTCTCGTTGCTCTCCGAGCGTTGTTCAAAGAGGAACGTGTCCGACCGAACGCATGAAGGAAGTTATCGAATACCGCATGACAGGCTTGTCACGCACGACAGGACGCTGTGAGGTAAAGGGGTAAACGAACGTGTGGTCTGCATGCGAGAGGAAGCGTGTCTCGCGTGTGCATGCGAATTTAAAATTCAAATTTTCTCGACCAAAACCGCGATCTCCCGCCGCACGATGCATCACTGAATATCAAAACAGGGATACTTTGTTAATTTCCGAGCATTTTTCCGCTTAAATCAATGTCACTCATCATTTGCTATTTTTACGTTGGAAAATGCCAGTGCACGCATTGTGGAGCGGCAGGAAAATATGAAAAGATATACATATGTATACCTTATTTATATATTCGCATATTGAAATATGTATGTTTTGAGAGTATATAGGGAGCAGTTTGTTTTAAAAAAATGTATTGGGTTTTAGAAAATAATATAGACATCCGAAAAAATTTTTGAGTTCTATTCAATTCTGATCAAATATCTAATGGCAAAAGAATGTAGTTGAAGCAAAATAACATTACCCTCTCAATAATTATTTCCACAATCTAGAATCATATTAAATTAAAATTCTTTCCCAAATTAAATATTAGCACACTAAAGTATTCAAAAAGAAAAAATTCTATTGTTTTATGTTTTTGATATATACTTATAAAATCTTTTAGTTGTAAACAATAAATTTGATTTTTACTTATTTTAAAATTTGAAAAAAATTGCGTTTGCATATAATTATTTTAAAAAGTCGGAAAATAAATAATAATATTGAAATATATATATTACTACGTATATATATATACACTATTACTACATATATATGTATATTATACTTTGGAGATATTATAAATATCTAATCGTATAAATCTAATATTTTCAGTATTCTTCTACTGGTTCTCCTACATAAAAATTAAATTTTATTTTCTACTGTACCTTTAGATTTTAGTTACTTGCATATTTTATATTTTTATTATATATTGAATATTTATATAATATAAAGCATATATGTATATATATATATATATATATTACATAGTTGTGATTATCTATATAAACAAATAAAACATTTAATGTTGCAAAATTATATAAAATTAGTACAGATTGATTGGTATAAAATTTAATTTGCAATTTAAATTGCATAAAAAGAAGTTTTAAATTAATGTTAACAATAGTTATTACTTATAATAGTTAATATTTAAAGTTAAAAATGTAATAAAGATAAAAAAAACATAAGTTTAAAAATGAGTAAAAGTTTAAAATTATATATTTAATATTTTTATATATAAATCAATTTTTATATAAAATTCTTCTTTTATGTATTTTTATAATTTTATTATAATTCGTACATACATAAATATTTCTGTAAGTATAGGAAGTATAAATATAGAAAGAAAATTTCTTTCATTAACAATTAAAACTTTCTCGGAAATAATTATAGTCTAAAACATTCAGAGAGATAAAACAAACATTGAATGTACGAAATCTTTATAAAACATATGTGTAAAGGCGTATTTATAGCTTTCTATCTTTAATCATAGAAACACATCTAATAATAAGCAGTATGGGGAGAGAGTTTGATTTTTTTTTTTCCTTTTAAACGATGCTTCTCTACCGAGAAAGCGATTGTAAGAATCTGGAAAAAAAGGATTTTCGATTTTTATTTCCTTAATAACAAGTAAGACTTTCGATGTTCTTCGACAATTTCGTGTTCCGGACTTGAGACATGAAGTTCTATAAAGAATCGTAATTTGGATTTTACGAAGAGATAACAATATCTGTATTTTTACATTACATTTTTAGTCTAATTTAGGTGAAATGTAACCACATTTTTTTTCATTTATTTCACGCACTTTATATATAGAAAATAATTATCCCCCCCCCCCCCCTATATATACAATATATAGGGTAAGTAGATAAAGAATGTATATCTCTAATAATAAGTAACATTTATAAATGATATTTCGTGTGCATTAATCTGACATAGCTTCTGCTATGAAAGGTTCCTGCTAGAAAAAAGTAGTCTTATAGTTTTTTCTTGCTTATCTCGGTTTATTTTATTATCACACATAGTACATTATACGATATATACATATATAATGCTTCATCATTGTGTCTTTCTTTTCTTTTTTTGCTTCTCATTTTCTGCATCATTTCTTATTGTGGCGTGCAACCGCGCATACAACCCAGCATGATTTTTTTTTTTTTATTGCTCCCCTTCAGAAGAGAAATATCTCATTGTTTCCCCGAAATGTTTAACTACATATTTATTGCATAACTTAATGCATTACGGCATATTTATCAAAGAAAATTAATTATTCAATGGATATTTTCCTAAATGTTATTGTTATTAATATGACTAAAATATTTAAATGAGGTTGTCGTTTTGCGTAAAAACTGGTTTATAAAACTGATGTCTTCAATAATATACAATTGCAAAACAATGGATAAATCAATTATCCTAGCTGGTAAAATAACTATAAAAATAAATGAAATAAAAATATAATATTAATTATTGCTATCGCAGTATAATAGATCAAAAATGCACTACATAGCATTTGAGTATAAATGCAGTTATGCATTGTGTTTGAGAGCACTTTGGCTTTCAACGCAGCTTTATGTTTAATGCGAACAATTGAAGATCTTCTTTTTATAAGATCTCTTGATATCATTTTGAGAGAAACAAACAGAAAACAGTAACATGTTTATGATAAAATAGAAATGCGCAGATGAAATTAAAATCCAAAGTAGCACCATACCGTACTTTTTTTACGACCCTTCATAATAGTTGCATTCAAAACGCGAATGCCCAGATCATATTTTACGCAAGTACTTCTGAAAGGATGCACTAATTATAATACTCCTGTGCGTACAAGAAAAAGCGAATTGGAATTATAAAGACAGTCATTTTACAGCTTCGACATGTACGACTTGAACATACATCAAGTTATACTACTTATATGTCAAGCTCGTACTTTAGAATGCATTGCGCAAAAAGGACACGAAGAAAATTATATGCAGGTTGCATAACTTTAAATTTCCTGAATATTTAGACATGTTAATTCAACTTTTCATCTAAAATTATTCCAGTAATTGTCATTACGATTATGAAATAATTAGAAATGATATCAAGAACTCTTAAAAATATACTTATAAACAAATTTAAATCTCATTTAAATAAAACGATGTTACTGTTTCTTAATAAACGTACATAAAAAAAAAGGGAAGAAAAATTATCTTGCTATTCAAAAATAAAAAATAAAAAATTTGAAATTTTTTTGTTGGAAAAATAAAATATAAAGACGAAATTCCCGCAGATTGAAAATCATTCAAAAGGATATCGCGTTATCAGCATCAGAGTCGATGTTATAAAACCAGATCCTTAATCTTCCGCAAATCCGTCAATCTCTTTTTTTTTTTACGCATCATGCCTTAATGCGCGACGCGCATTAAGATTGGGAGAAAGCCGAGCAGCAGCGGGACCCGATATAACCACACATCGTCTCGTTTGAATATGCTTAAGTAAATATGCATCAAGTTGTCTCGCGTGTCACGATTCATGATCGATCGATGTGGCTCGCGTCAGACCGTAACGTCGCAATTATCGTCATAAATCTTGTCTGGCGCATACATTAGGGAAGTTAAGGTGCGAACTCGCACGAATTTACGTTTCTATAATTAGCGTAGTCGTCTAGAGTTCATTTCGGTCTCCTTGACAGATTGGCCTTCTCGTTTTTGAACGATGGACGTCGTTTCTTATTTCTATCTGCGCGTATTTCCACGTCTCGACGTCTCTAAGGAATATAATCTGCGAATGTTTCCCGTCATTATGTCCGATTTAATTTTGCTATCGCACCTTTATTGAGGCTTTCATCATATAAACCGACTTTATAACGTTTTTTCGCAGTGTCATCGTTCAGCTTCGTGAAATACGATGTCTTCGATCGTGTACGTGGTCTCAAGTAAATCTTCTTTTTTCCGCGCTCAAGTTACAGGGATATATAGAAAGTTCTTAATATATAGGAGATGTATTTCAAATGCTAAATATAAAATTGCCATGTCAATCGATCGATATATAATATCCTTCGAACGCGGTTTAAATTTAAAACAGCTAATGATATAAGATGCGAAGCACAATTCTGTCTTGTTGCTAAGATATATAACGGCATTATATATTCGATTAATATAAAAAAACACTGTGATCCGGCATATACCCTTGAGTTTATTAAAAGTTTATAGCCGCTAATTGTAAATGGCTTGAACCTTACGAATGGCCTTTGTCTCAGCTTTAGCGACGATATTTTCATTTTATGGAAATGTACGTACATATTTCGCTGATTAAATCGCTTTCTCGTGATATTGCGTATGAATCTTCCCCTACCTCGTCGATATCTGTCCAACTTTGATTTTATACTTTTTTCTAAATAAGTAGAATACTTGTGACAAGTGCTCGCCATAGACATACGGGGACATACATCTCTTACGATAGTCTCTCAATGATATAAACATGATAAAATTTGTAGGATGCTTCTCACCTCGTCGAATCTCGTTGCTTGCGATGGAAAATTTACTTTCGCGCTTTTATAGTATTTTTATTATAAATTTGTCCCCCGCATGCGCGCGTTTGTTACGTATGCGAATACTTGTACAGAATTTTTGTTCGTAAAACGAGGGATTGTTTGCCAGGAAACGAAAAGAGAACGGTTTGTACGTGACTGAAATTACTTCTGGATATTCGTTGTTACACATCGCTTTTCTCGCATTGTCTTCGTCCTCGAGTGTCGCTTATAACGTACGATATTGCAAAAGGATATTCGTTTCGCGCGTATCTCGCGCCATTCACAACTTTTCTCGGTTACTTTCATTTACACTGCAGGCAACATTTCATCGAACAAGCACAAATTTCACGCTGATGAATGATATATATGAACATGACACGAGCAAAAATTTCGCATTGAGATGAATAATATTGATGTCAAAGGGCAAGAATCCCGATACGTTCTGTGGTCGGTTTCTTATGCTATTTCTGCGATATCATATCCCCCCTTGTTCGACAGATTGATTTTCTCGCTTATCGCAATTCGTTTTATATGTCTGCTCTCTCATATCAATACGGGAAAATGCGTCACGTAGCCAATTTCTTCCTTTATCGAGCTTCTTCGCGATTACCTATCTTTTGTCGAGCATTTCAATCTTCTCGTGCAACAATATATAAAACACGTCCTTTTATTTCATTTTTCCTACAATTAGTAAAGCACGTATATTTATTTTCATACATATTTATTTTTATAAATCATTATAATTTATTAATTTAAATTTTTATTAACTTTTTATTAATTTAAGTTTTATAACTTGTTGAACATGCAAACGATGTATAAATAATTATTAATACACTAAGAGATTGACTATTTCAGCAAATCTATTAAATAAACACAAACGTAAACTAAATATCTTTAAATTAAATAATACAAATATAAAATAATTAATTACATTATTATAATGTAAAATAAGATTTTTAACTTATGTACTTGCGCATCTCTATCGTCAAAAAGAACCAATATTCGTGCAATTAACGTTCGATTAATTAGCGTTTTATATTATATTTGAAAAAGAAAGAAAGATAATAAATAGAATATCAAGAATATTTTTCTCATATATTATTTTCCATTATCGGCTGCACGTGCGTTTACGATTGATTAAAAATGAACTTCTTGATTTGTAAAGCGATTTATTAGTCTTTTAATCTTGATGAATCCCCAACAACTCAAGATCCGCTTAAAAGGGGGAACGAAATCCTTGGACAAAGCAGTCATAAGCCCTTTGCTTTAATAGCAAAACATGAAGATATGAGGTCTTAGAATGCGGATACGAAATAATTACGGAAGGAATTATATTATATTAAATATGTATTTCGGATTGAACGCGGAATTAAAAACCAAAATTAAAGTAGTCAGAGATACGCATATAATCCTTTCGGTGAGGTCGTCTATAGGGACCGTAAACGTAATTAATCTACGTATTGTTTTAATTTTACAATAGCGTGCAATGCGTATAGCTATATTTGAGCAAGAAATAAATGCATGCAATATGCATGTGCGCTAATACTTACATCTTTTTAAATATTTACATGTATATATATATATTAGAAACGCAGCTTGTATTTTTCTTTTATTTTACTATCATGGCGCATATGTGTGTGTTAATTCTTGCTGAAACATCCGACATAATTCCTCTTTCTATACCAGTATTTATTTATTATAACATTAGTGTGCGTTATATTACACGCACATTTATCATATTTATCACGCGAAGACCCTATCATCAGCTTTATTCAATGCTTTTATCGATTGGCGTCAGGTCGAACGGTCATAAACACAATTAATTATATCCGATCTAATCTATCCGTGTAGTGGTAAAGTCGGCTGTCGGAATTCGCTAGCAATTTAGCTGGATAGATGACCATCGTTATTTATCAAACATCGAGTAAATTCACGATTGAGAAACTTGGAGCAATCTCAATTCTGACGTTTGAATTTTGAAACTCATGGTGATTTCCGATTCCGATACGTTTATCTTTCAGTTTGCTCGTCGAGTTTTCGTTTGCGTTCTGTATTCATGTGCTTTGGAGTTTTGCGTCGTTATCGTTTACCTCGGTTGAGCCTGACCTGAATCGTATTCTATGTCTACCATGATTCGGGAAAGGCGAGAGTTTGAAAATAAAAAGGAAAGACATAACGACGAGTTTCGTGCGCGTTTCGCGCAGATTTCGCGTTATGTAAATACTGGGCTTGAATATGACATACCAATTTACTTGGGTTATCGATTCATTGTTATCTCCGCGCATATAGATCGGGTTATATCCCGGTGAAATTAATCGCGTTATCTCCAGCGATCGTAGATCGTCAGATGGTAGACAAATTCGGCTCAATTATTACCATTCTCCTCGAACTATCTCCCGTGACGCAGAAACTTCGTAGACCTTGACGAGAGAGAGAGAGAGAAAAGGAGTGAAAGGGGGAGGAGAAAGGGAAGAAAGAGAGAGAGAGAGAGAGAGAGAGGAACAACCAAATCCTAAGTTAGGGACAGCTCGTACACTGTTAGTTGTTGCTGTATCGCACAGTGTAGTTCAGATTAGGATTCCGGTATATTTGCTTTGTCTCTGATGCTAGAAAGTCAATTAAATATAATTGAGAAGACAGACAGAAAATAAACAGATGGGTGGATGTTGACAGAATTTATTATAAATTGCATGACGCACAAGAATAATTGCGAATAAACATGGTATGCTATGCAAATATATTGAAGATCTCGCAATATTCGATTGCAATATGTACAAATGCATCAACAGATTAATTAAAGTGCATATCTTTAATATTTAATGACGTAATGATAACGTAATGCTTTTTAGCAGATATATATATATATATATATATATATATATATATATATATATATACATAAAAGCAAAATGGATATATGTTTATATTCATTGATTTATAATAAAATATTAAATTGATAAATTTGTATATAAAAATAAGAGATAAATTAAAATAACCGGTAAAATCGTATCATGACAAATTAATATAAAAGTAATAAAGAGTAAAATTAATGGAAATTTCTTGCAATACTTATTGTTAGCAAACTACTTATATCATACAAATTTCGAATATCAAGATTGAGAGTATCGAGTGATGGAAAGATAATAATTAAAATGTAAAAAATTATCATAATTTTTCCCTCCCCTTTAAAATTTTTTTAAAGACAGATGACTCTCTCTTTATAATTTGAGATAAGAAAATTACGTAGCAACTGTTTTTATATAAAAATTATTCACTTCAATACACTTAGCAACGAATATAATTTCACTTTATCGAAATTTTCTATTGCGCAGATTACCGCTCAAGTATATATTTTTCTTGCCGATAAAAATAGCAGTTTTAAAATCACATACCTATCCTCTTTTTTCTTCCCCATCTTTATAGAATCGAGCAAAGAATGTCGTTCCTGTACAAAAGCACTCATTGAAATCGCGCGAACGAGGATGGAAAAGATCCGATCGTCGGGCGATAAGGGAACCGGGAAAATGTGGAGTTGGTACGGCAATCAGGTACCAGGGAGAAAATACGATCGAGCGATGAAAGGATGGATCCGCCCTTGTGTGGCGCGGTTTAAGTCTTCGAGTTGCTGCCGCACCCTCGTCGGTCTGACATGCGCCATGACCCGCGTATAGGTATATCCGTAGGTACGCGCGTTCCGACACTTCTCCGCTGTACGACCGACTTTCCGTCACAAACCGAGCACGCTCGTGAATACGCACCTTGGATGCATTCTCTTTCTCTCTCTTTCCTTCGCGCCGGCGTTACCCCGCTCGTACACCGCGTGCATAGGGTCATATTCATCGCGCGAATGACATTTCCGTCGAGAATAATCGTTGTTGTCTCTCCGAAAGAATTGATTCCATTGACATCGGCACGTGCATAGTTTCCGAATGCAGAGATGCGAGATACACAACACACATGTATCGCAGTGCAGCGACTCGTTCGCACAAATTCGTCCGGACTTGCAAACGGAATGGCAATGGAAATCTCGATGCGCGGTATCGCTGCCAGTGCTGCTTCTGCACCACTTGTTACGCTTTTTCGAGCGCGGGCGAATAAAATATAGGTCGAGTCTTAATTTATACAGTTACTTTTGCACTTGAAATTAAAACCATTATTATGAAAAAAATGGTTTGTCATGTATTACATATTACTATATATATTATTATATTATTATAATTTTCGTGGCAATAGAGAGAGGAATTATTACTGCCTAATTTGTCATGTTGTATATTTTATATTTATACAAAGAAAGGAATAATATTTTTTCTAATAATATTTTATCTGTTTGCAAAAATCACATTTATGTAGCTGATTCTGTTTTATCATTTTAATACCAGTCATGCATAAGGATTTTTTGATATTCAATTATTTTTAAATATTTTTTTAGATATTTGAAAAAATTGTGTTTTTATCATAGATTTATAATTAATAAAAAGAACGAGAGACCAAACTCTATAAGATATTCTCTCTCTTTCTCTCTCTCTATTAATAATAAAAAGTTGTATAATTGAGATACTGAGAATGGAGAGAATCACAGAAAATTTAAAAAATTTAATAAAATGCAATAAAATTATGTATAAAATGAGCTTCAAGCTTTAACGCTTCTTTCTTGCAAAAGAATATCATTTTTATTGATTTGTCATTTTATTCACAAGTAGCACAGTTATATTAAAATTTTCTGCAAAATATGAACTAATCACATGCATAAATCTTTTTTAATGCAATATATAAATAGGCGAGATTCATAATCTCAAGATTTATTTCAATTATGTTTAGTGCGAGATAGTAATCCTGCATGCATATTGCCAGCTTTTTTTAGAAACTTACAAAAGTTTTATTCTCGCACGATGTCGGTGATATGCTTGAGAAACGATGCCATCTGCGAATATTAGACCGTTGAACCTTTCTCAGAACAAATCGATGGCACCTCTCTTTGATCGTGATATCCTTTGTCGAACCATGATTATTACTCATATCGCCGAATCGCAATTTGAATGCAATAAAATTTTTATATCCGTATATTTCGTTGCTTCTATCGACGAGGTTACGCTGAATTCTGCGACGTAAATTAAAATAGATATTGCAAGATTGGAAATATATATTTGGTATAATATCAAATGCCTGTATCTCTCATATACAGGGTGACCGCGAACGTTTCAGCCAGACTTTGAGATCTTGTAGGAAATTTAATTCTGAACAAAAAATTTCCTATAAACATGGCTGGAAAAATGCTTTAGTTTATAATTAGACAATTAATTTACTAACAACTAATTTAGTTCGCATTGTCAACATTGTCAACTTATCAGATATTACGAGAAAACTACTGGGCAATTTTCTCCAGATACATTTGCCTCAGTTTCCATAACACGTAGATGAAGGATTTGAAGCTTTAAAGCCTCGAGCCTTTTCTCTCCATCGTGACATGGAACTACGGCAGGATATGAGATTTGCTTGTATAAGGCCGTTTACATATCGTGATGTTAAAATTACCATATTTCGGTGGCGGATTGACAATATACAAGTGATACACTTTGTTCGACGGGCGTTTGCGATGATTTAATAGCAGTACATTTTTTTAAACATAGAGAAAGAAAACATATAAAAATTTTTCTTAGATTTAAACGTGATATAACATTTAAAATCAATAACATATTATTTAGTGAATTATTTAATGAATATTTATTTTTAACAATAAATAAGTATTTCTTTCTTTTTGAAAACTTTAAATATCTTCTGCAGATTTGCCGATTTTAGTAATTTATTTGCCAAGAATTTTTTAATTTTCTTTGAAATACACCTATTCTCTCGTTTAAATTGTAAGTACTCTATAAATGTTGCGTATTGTTGTGCGGACAGTTTTTGTTGACGTCAATATCATGTCAATCTAACTTTTAATCGTATATCAATCGATTGAGCGATAAAGAAAAGAAAGTGATAAAGAAAGTGCTCTTAAACTATTTTGTAACATTATCGATCGACGCGGTAACTTTATGTATTTTATATACTTTTTCATAAACTCGTACATCCCTCTATGCGTTGCATCATTCGTTATGAGAGGTAAACGCAGTGAGCTTTATCGAATAGTCGTTCCATGCTATTTCGGAAATATTTTCCGAGACGTATAGGATCGTTAGGATGAAAAGCCGCTATCGCGATGAACGAGAGCGAAGGGGGTGAGCTGGAAAAGCTAGAAAGTGGCTCTCGAGAATTGACATTTGCCAAACATTATTGTCAAACGGAGAACCCGATCGATGAAGAATTAATTTTGAATAGGATTCGATATATAACGTTTTCATTCTCCGTAGGAGAGAGTGACGTGTCTTTTCCTTATCCTGGAATACGATATAGTTTTTCATTCTTTATTGTATCTGCCACTCTTTGTGTTCTCGGTATATATATAAGCGTTATGCGATGTCATATACTGCGAAAGATATATTGGAGAAACGAGATGAAAGATGCAAGATACGTTCGAACGGTAAGATATTGTTTTGATACTTTTCAATTGTTGGATTATGAGAAGCCACGTGGCATTCCACGTTTAATCTCCACCCTTCGATCAAGAAGTGCCCCTCGTTTGAATCGATTCCTATACCCGATTGCTTCTTTCCTCTTTTATGATGTCGAGAAAGTTTCCAGAGCACAATTCGGTCATGCCACTGTATATAGTCGGGGCTTAAAATAAAAGGGTGCCATTTTCAAGTTCTACGCGCTTGTGTTATATTCCGACAATTCTCTTCTATTAAATAGATCTTTTGTGACACAATTAATGTGAATTCTAGTATACAGGATTTCTTTCGCGAATATAACTGATACTCATAATAAGAGCACTCGTCTTGCTTACCTAGATACAATTGACGGTAATTATTTAATACAGCATCTGAGAGACCTTTTGCGCGCTTTCATCTTGCTTTACTTGATTAAAGATTTCTTGACGCAAGACTGAGCCAGAAGAGACTGCGATTAATTGTGTTATATTTACACTTTGTGATAACAAAAAAATTTTCTAGTCTAAGAATTATCGCTATTTATCCGTTGGTATAATTACTGATATATTGCAATGCAATATTAAATGATTGAGTTGTATTTTATAATAATTTGTCTTATTTTAAATAAGATCACGATATTCTTGCACCAATTTTAAATTAAAGCTATCGTAGAATCTAATATCGGTAAATAATTATATTAAAATTCTGCGATATTATATTTTTTCTCTTCTGCGTTTGTAAAACTGATGGAATGTACAATTTAAAAAATGCTGTATATTTCAAATTTTATTTGTATTGTATATAAATTTAATATATACGAATTTGTGAAAATGTGCTTTATTTTATGAATTATGAAAAAGATTGTATACGTGATGTGTTAATTTGTTTATCCCGCGCATTTTTCTCTCTTCTGTCGCGAGCTTTTAAAGAGGGCGGTAAAGCATGGTATATAAAAGTAATTAAAAGATATTTGAACATACTATGTATATAGTTTACATAATAGTAAAAATTCTCGTTATTATTATATATTATTCTCGTTATTATACATTATTCTCGTTATTACATTATTCTCTAGCGAGAAAAAAGCCAACATGCAAGAGAGCAGGAAGCGTGTAAAATGCATAAAAAATTGTATAGAAAAATTATAAAGTTATAATTATACAACATTCTTTGCATTGCAATTCAAAGCGCGCATATTTTACCAGGAATTTAGAATTATATTACGGTTTTAAATAGAAACGTAATTTAGCTATATAATATTTTGCGCGATATTATTCAATTTAAATTACTAAATTCATAATTGTAATTAATTTATCGTGTTATATATTTATTTCTGGATAATGTCAATTGCGGAAGGAAAAACAATTTTTATCGTGCTTTAAGATATTCTATACAAACTATATATCTAACTAGTTATTGTCATACCACAATTTAATGGCGAAATATTTTCACGAGCGAACTTAGGAAATTCGAGCGGCAAAAGTCTTGAAAGAGTACGGGTCAAATAGCGCCGACTCGTCTACGTTTCACTATACGGAATGCAAAGAAAGGAAATGGCGGTCTGGAAAATGAGGATAAAAGCCAGCACGGAAGCGTAGACGCGTAACCAGCCAGGAGTGATTCAACCTGGACGAAAAAAAAAAAAAAAAAATATTTCGCCAGTTTCCGCTTGCCCTCGCTGAACACAGCTATACTCACTACTACGCATCTCCGGATAATTCCCACGGCTACTATGGTCGAAAAACTATCTAACAAAAAGGCATTCTCTCGTCGGCTTTTACTTGTTATTCCACCTCGTATTGCGACATTATCTTTTTCGCAAAGAGCAATTACGTTCAACTTTTTTGTATAATATATATTGTAGTACAATTTCTCTCTATTCTCTCTTATAGAAGTTGTTAGATTTTTTGAACTTTATGAAATTCCAGAAGATTGCAGAAAATTATAATTTACATATTATCTAAAAATAATTTTGAATACTTAAAAATATTTTAGATATATATTTACAAAATATGAATTTCTCGATGTTTTGATACAGTTTTCTGCTTTAAATTTAAACTTGTCACATATTTTTTCATCTAATCTCCAGCCACACATAGTTAAAATTTCCATTCAGAACAATCAGACATTTTATCGATATATATGCCGTGAAAGAGATAGACGAAACAGATGCTCTGAAAATTATTCACGTGTCATGTGTAATCGAGATTGGTATACCAACTTTTCGCCGTTTGCACGCTTCCACTGATGATACAACTTTGGTGGCGCGTTACTACATCTTCTTTCTTCCCTCAGAAAAGTTTTGTCCACCCTATATCCTTGTCGGAGTAATATAAGCCAGTTACCGCGTAGATTACTCACACAGGTATGATAAGATGTGTTGTGTGTGCGTACGCAATATCATATCACCAGCTCTTCTTCCTCTTTTCTTAGGGGTTGATACAAAATCGATGGCAAAAAAAGCAACTATTCATGAACAATTAAGCTTTGATCCCCGCTTTGAATGATTAATGATTCTTTGCTCATTAATACGTATGTATAGATAAATATTCCTTGTAAAGCCCGTAGATTTATATATTCGCAATAATTGTAAGAGATAATAAAAATTTGATATTATAGTTTCAAGAGTTGCAAAGTGGACATTTCTCATTATCTCTAAAGGAATGAAGAGGGACATATTCTCTATATGCCTTTAGGTGTGATATAGCATGATATGATAAATTTACTTTGCTTTTGCACAAGTCTGTTCCTTATCGAAGCTTTATATTGATAGAAATACCATACGTAACATATGATAATAATGGTAATGAAGAAAACAGATAGATATTTATAGTTGTTTCTTTATTTAAAAAATTTTTCTACATAGTTCTTTTTGTGTCATCAGTTACTATAAAATATAAGATTTATGGTTGCGAGAAACAAAACCAAAGTGTCCTATTTTGCAGACGAAGACTTATCGTAAAACGAGCTGCCGAAATAAATTGTATTTTAACGTGGAAAACTGAAACAAGGGCACTTTATAAAATAATAAAACTATTTACGCGTGTGTTTATGCATATAAACGCGTAATTTATGTCGTGTATATCATAAGAATCAAAGATAAAAGATAAAAGCATAGCGTAGCATAAGTGTCATCGGAGAAAGAAAGAAAGAGAACGCGTCACATCACAGAGCAATGTTCTGTAAAAAATTAAATTATTTTTAATCTTAACAATATTCAAATTTTATGTATCTCATGCTCATTCTTTTATGTCAAAATATTTTTATTTACTTTTATTTTTCTTTCGCGCATTTTAGCGATAAATTGCTAATTGAACAATATCATTACACGGTCTTGGTAATTCTGTAAAAGGGTGGAGCAACAAGATGGAGTTAATATTTCACGCTTGGCTCGTTGTCAAGACCCGCGCCGTGCGATTTCATTTGCCAGGTCGCGTTCTTTGGCAACAGTCCTTTTCATCGGCGCGGAGCATTGACTTCTTGTCACTTCTAAACGGAAAGATCGATACTCGCGATGGGTTACGAGAAAGCCGATACGCTTATGCCCTCCTCTTTAAGTTGGTCGAAACATATCGCGGCAAGTACAACATATATTTTCGAGTTTCTTTACAATCATTACGGACAATTCAATTCTCTCATTAAGGAATTTCATAAATTACTTTATACATGACCGCGTCAAGAAGATTAACTGCTGTTACTGGTCCGCCAAAAATTCGAAGCAGGAGTATTTGCGTGAATCCAACTTGCTCGCTTGATTAAATGTAGCTAGAGTTCGTGACATTTATGAAAGTTGCTAATCATCCGCCACGGTACGTACAATAATGCCAGAATTCGTTAACACGAATGTTGTTACAGCTTTATGTTTATGATAGATATGTATAGCGATGCATTTTCGTCTCAAAATTGCAAAAGTTAATAAATTAAATCTCACGCATGCTGTGTAATTCAATATTATATATTATTAACGTGTGAAAAGCAAGGAATTGTGTAAAAGTTAACATTGTTTCGAACAGGCAATATAAACGAATTATAATAGCGATATTATTAAATTTAAGAAATATTCGAGATGTTTGAAAATGAAAATTATTTTGCAATTATGACATGCACTATATTTACTGTCAACATTTGTTATTTTTCTCAATTAGCATAATGATATATAATTGTATTACAATATCTTATACATTTAGTTAATTATTTTGCTTAATTTTAGTTTAATTATTTTCCGTAACAAATGGAAAGTTTCTCGAAATTTAGCGTTAATACTGAGATAATGTGATAGAAGCTATCTCCGTATAGCAGGGGGCTTTAAGCTTCTAATACCTAATTTTCCAAGTGGTTGAACGTTACGCGTACGTGAACCTTTTGATGCCATTATAATCTAAGACTGATTATAAAGTTTCACAATATAATAACAAAGATTATCTCATCAATGATATAAGCATTTCAACAATAGCAGCCTATAACATGTGATCTTATGCGGTAGCTTTTAGCAGAATTATCTTTAAGCGTCATATATAATCAAGTAGAGTATATCCACTTTATATCCTTGATTAGAGAGAGTATTTTTACATGTTTTATTCTTTTCTCTCTTTAAGTACAAAATCTTTTTTTTTTTCAACACGGTACTTTTATGACATGATGTCTGTTTAATATGCGAGATAACTATGAAAAATGTGATAACTGTCGTCGCCAATCGATGATCGATCGAGGAAGTTTGATGTATCGAGACAATTTGCCATAGAGATATTTTTCACCATGTCGTAAGAGGTTTCAGTGGAAATGGCGCTCGTAAATTCTCTTTCGAGCGTTAAATTGCGATTCTTTAAAGCATTTGTCCGTCACAAATAAAATCCATACCTCAATTTCTAAGATCTTATTCTATTCTGACTTTAATCCATTCTTTGACTTCAAGATTAAAATTCGTTTGCGAAAGCCGTCTTATCCATTTCAAACCATTGTTTGCATATTGAAAAGAGAACGAAAAGATTAAATGAGATTTAATTTACAAGCTTTTAATAAAGCGCCTCATAATAATAGTCTCATGGTACTGGTATGAAATTACCGTGAAAATAACGTTACTATCATAGTTATATATAGTTTTGCAATAAATTAAAATTGGTTACAATGGTAGCAACGAGAACATTTGAAATTATTCTTCAATGTACAATCCCCCAACGTTTAAAACATATTAAAAGAATATTTCGTTATCATTATATTTTGTTTCAAGTATTTTTAAAAAATGATATTACAAAATTTTTCTGGACTACACGCTTTGCTTATTAATGTTGCATCAACTGCTATCACAGACGGTTACTTGTCAATATCATAACGCGCTATATATATATATTTGATATTACTACAATGTATACATATATATTCTCTGTGTGTTTATTTAGTAACCCTATCTTTATTTTATTTTTAGTTCAACCATAAATTTACTTTATCATCCTCTTCAGGATACGACAATTTTTCACAATGAAAAGAACAAGCTTCTTTTTGTTCCTTTTTCATGTTCTTCCATCTCGATTTAAAATAAGAAGATAACAGGCGAAATATGTTTTGTCTAGAAAAAGTATCTACAACCAGTGCTTACAACAGTGATTGACGTGCGTTATAATCTAATATCAATCCCAATAAAAACTAACTAATTACTTTAATTACTTCAATTACTACTTTAATTACTACTATAGTTTAGAGTTTAAAAAAATTTTAGATGATTATTATTAACAAAAGTAGATTATTGTTATACATAAAATGTAAAGAATTAAAAAAAAATATTACAAAATTTATATTTATTTCATAGATTTACTTGTTATACATATAAAATTATTTTTCTGCAATTTTGAGAATATAAATAATATAAAGAGAAAATTATTGCTTATTATATATTACAGAAAATATATTGAAATACTTTATATACCACATATATATATATACTAAAATTTAAAGAATTTATAAATCACTCTGTTTACAATTTTTAAATAACACGAACGCAGATATTAAAACTATAGACATATTGTATGGACGTAAGGGCAATCTTGCGAATTTACAATGCAAACTAAATGTTTGAATGATTAAACAATAATATTGTACTATGTATGCATCGATTCTGTAACTAAGAGTCCGCAAACCGTCATCGTGTTTTAATTTCGTTAAATTCTAGGACTGTTAAATAGCGATAGTGCAATGGTAATAATGGCGTTCTCGATGTTAAATGCTTTTGTAACAGCCGTACTAACCAAACACCGTAGTCGTTATTCGCAGTGACGTTGGAGGTTAAAGGTGGCAACAATAATAACCATAAGCTCCGCTCGTAAATTTAGCTTCGGAAATTAAATCGTGCTCGCTTAATTCCTAACCCCTCGCGCTCTTTCCGCCTCTGCCTTTTCCTCCTCTTTTTTCGTGCTCGACCGCTCAAAGCACTACGTGACGAAGAACAATTCGCGACGAAGAATCTCGTAGATGTAGGACGTATAATGTTCCTTCGAACTCGAGACGTTTTTCAGCTTCATCCATTTTTACTTCTCCACCTTCAACGCTTCTTGCCGTCCTTTTTTTAGGTTTCTTCTTTTCTTTCTTTAACATGACTGAAATTGCGATTCCTTTATTCTACGAGTTAAATGATCTGAAAGCGATTTTCAATAATGGCTGTTTAATGGCGTTTAGTTACATGAAGCAAATTATGAATCACTGGAGTATTCTCTCTCATATCTATTATAAAAAACAAATTTATTAAAAAACATTAAAAAAATGTATTAAACAGAAAAATTTATTAAAGAATATATTTTTCTGAAAATAAGAATTAATTTTAGGTATGCTTTAAATCTCAATAGAATGTGTAAGAATTTTTTTAAACTATAGAAAACACGAATTTTCTCAAGGCTTAAGATTATTTGATAAGATTAAATTTTCTTTTCCTCTCCTTACCAGATCCTTTGATTCTTAATATTTATGTCTGTTCAGCAATGGAGAAAAGCAAAATTTTTTAAGTATATATATTACGTCATGTGATTATATAGAAACTACGAATTTTGGTTAAAATAATATACATGTGCATACTTGTATAATGCGAGAGTTGCCTACTTTTATATTCCTTCAAAAAACACATGAAATTTGTATTTTGATTTTCTATTTCGCTGTTACCTTTCTGTACATTTCTATAGGGATTCATTTCATGAAATATTAAATTTTGTATGGCACTGCTCTCATGCTTTTTTTATCTTTTTTTTTATATTTCTCTTCATTTGCTGCTTGTGTTACAATCCATTCGACACTATGAATAAGTTCCATAAATAAGTTATCACCGATTGATTCTAACCGAGTGCTTTTATCTGATTATAAGACTGTGCGAGTATCCGAAATTTTCGGCTCTTTGAGCTGAACCGAATTTGATTTGAGTTCGAAATCTCGATGATTCAATTGTCTTCGATTACATGAAGATATTCGAGTTATTGAAACACAAGAATAATCACAATTTCGAATTGACTTTTGGATTTTGTTACTATTCATGCGCGTTTTTTAATATGCGTGTGATTATATAAATTAAATAAATTATCAATATAATAATTGATTAAAATTCGAGGAATTGTGTAATAAAAATTCTATAAGATAATTTTAATAATCATACACGTATGTATAATATAAAACAATTTACATTTATATTTCTAAAAGTCTGTTATTTTATGATTATATTATAATTTATTTAAATTAGGAACAATTTTATGTCCGCTATTCGAGAGACCTCGCTATTTATAAGAGAAAAGGAGAAATATCTAAACATATCGAAATATAACAATGTCACGGTAATGTTAAACGGTGTGAAATGAATGCGCACAATCTGTGACCGTACAAATATTTTTGAAGCTCGCATAAATAGCAACACGTCATTAAAATATATTTCTTCTGCTTCTCGCGCAATCTTTCTCGATTACGTGAATTCTTTCAAACAACGTTCTCTCGCGGCATTTATTATTTCGCTCAACGCCCAAAATGCAATATAGATGCAAATATGAAATATAGCTACGATCGAAAATGTTGAAACATCCGTGTTCAGAGAAATTCGGATTTTCGCAATTTCATGGATACAGGCAATGTCATTCTGTTTTAAATCCTAATTGCGACACGTAGCTCATTTTATGCGATGTAGCGAACCTGCATATTTCCGATATATTTCCCGATATTATATTTCCGTAACTATTTGGCATTACAAAGCAATTAAAGTGACAAAAAATAAACACGAAGAAAGTCGGTTGCATAATTTGCCGCAATAAAAAGTAGCCTGATTCACTCGCCTTCGAACTTTTCTACTTCGCAAAGGCGCTTGTCTTGAGCTAAACCAATTTCAACAATGTGGTACGGAAGCTATATAATTCTTGGGAAGAACGGTCGAAAAGCTTTTCTGCGAAAGACCGGAAACAAAACGCGTTCGGAACGAGGAAGTGAAATATCTCAAGAACAATCCGGACAAATTCATTGGAGAACAGGATATCGGAAATGGTCGCGTAATAATCCTTTGTCGCTGGTGTCGGTGCGCGGATCCAAGTGTCGTTTCCATTCGGAAATGAGTCGTGCATCTGGCAAATTGCTGATATTCATGATTTTCACACGCTTTCATCTACACGATACTTTGATTGCCATCTATTCCCACATCACCTGAGCAATATTCATATGTATATATATATATATAAATATAAATACACATACATACTTGTATACATATGTTCGCATAACATATCGCGGGTCGAATCGAAGGCTTTTTCGGATGGATTTCAACGATCCTTGACTTAGAGTGTTTACGTAAGACATTTCATAGCCTACATTTGCTTTTACGTTCGCAAGAAGATTGTCCTTTCGAAAAAGACGTTGGATTTTATTGGTTATCGTATATTTCGTGGAATTTAATGGTTTAACATTTGTTGTAAACGATATTCCAAACAGAATATTTGTATATGTATATTTGTCGAAATTACAAAATTACGTGGCATATTTGAGAATGGGATTAATAATTTTTTCATTTATTAATCTTTTATTGAAAAATATAGTATTAATATGTCTTATGCGTTTCTACATTTTTATCTTTGTTATTAATTGATTGCTATATTATATAATGACTTCCGAGATTAAAGTATTTTTATTGTTATATATTATTCTTAAAATTAAACAAATAAATAATATCGTTTTTATTTTTAAAACTAAAAATATATTTGAGAAGAATATTGAGAATATTGAGAAGAGAGATTAAAAAGACAGTTTGTTATTTATATGATAGATAATTAAATTGTAGAATATATAAGGCGACATTTTTGCATTAATATATTAAGCTTTACATAACTCGAAATAGGAATTTCAATGCAATTTTCTTCTTTTCTTTTTTATACAACGAGCATTGAAGAAAAAATTGGCATGCAATAAGTTCAAGACTGAATTCCAGATTTCGCTCCCAGAGAGATTTGTCAGAGATTCTCCGTTCGATATAATTTCTCATTTAAAAGTAGCGTCAAATTTTCTTATCTTGTATATACCGTTTGCTAATCGAGATGATTTGCCTCTCTCCAGCGCTATCGTTATCGATTATCTTACGATACAACCCACTTCCAGTCTTTCGTGTTAGAGTTGTGCGAGCATTATGACAGGAAATGTGCGCTGCTGCAGGATGTACTTTTATTGCCGTCGTGTGCGGCGCGACAGCACTTCCAGATAAGAGAGTTTCAACGAGGTCGTTGTCGTGGACATAACGCGCGGGTATAGATAATATAAGAAAATGCAACCCCCTGGTAATAACATTCTTAAAACAACTCGAGAATCCGTAGCTGTACGTAAAGTGGCTACTGACATTCGCATAAATTGCGCTCGCAATATTCATCCGTACTGTGTTTTCTCTCTGTTAAAATCTGTGAAGTTAGAAATTCTTAATTCCTTTCTTATATATCTGAGAAGAATGTGAGGGGCATCAATAATTATTATTATTACTAATAAAAGTCAAAGATTCCACGCAACAGTAGTTTAATCCGTTTTTATTTTTCAAGATCTTGAGTAGATGTAGATTAAATCTTTTTAATGTAAAAAAGTGACTTTTAACATACTGTTTTATCGAATCCTTCAGATTTATATCTACACGGTAAATAATACTACGTTAGAGGTAACTAATTTACATCTTAAATGAACTGGATAATTGTTCCATTGCACGAGTATATACGCAATGCTCGCGACCATTGCGTCGGGAAGCACTGCTAATTGCTTCTCTTAAAGCTATAAGCATATCCGATTAAAGCACGGAAAGGAAAAACTGCTAGTACGCTTAGAAGATACTGCAAAAGGTCGTATTGCGACTCTTGCTTATCTCTTGCGGAAGTATACTCCGTGGAGCTATAAAATTGCTAGTATGTGTAAATGTATTGTACAACGGGATATGCTGAAGTCTTTGGTAGTATTTATTTTTATTCCCCAAGGTGTATTTAATATTCTAATATTTTTTGAAATAACTTCCTACGACATGTATAACTTTTTCAATCAGCATACAAGTTCAGCAATCCGCGCTTTCGCTGTTTTTCATAATAAGGAAGAAAAACTTTTTTACGGTAAACAAGTGAAACTTAAAGTCAAAATGTTACATTTAATACAAAGTGTATATAAGTTTTATTAAATTTAAATTTTTGCCTTTATATATTTATCAAATTATGAGACATATATTCCTCTTAATTGTCATTTTAAATGATTGTACACACACACACATATATATATATATATTAGATAAAATAAAAATAAATAAAATAGTAAAACGTTATATGAATCAACCATAGGGGATAATTCAAATGTCTTGGATTGAACTGACAAAAATTCCTCCTAAATTTCACATCTGTATGTTTGTCTTTCTTAGAAGATGCTGAGAAGTTTAACCTATGGCTCGTAAATATTATAACACGATAATTTATTGTTATAGACGTTTAATTAATACCGATAGTCTTCGTCGCGTTCTTAATTTAAACGCGTATACTTAATTACGGCACGTGTCTTATCCGCACGATATCGTTGATACGGCGCCGGGGTGTACAGATTACGCGGGGATACGCTTTTTTTTTTTATCTTGCCGTTGAAATAATTTACGTAATCCAATTTGCGTCTCATGCCTCACGTCAGAGGATCGCGAAACCATTAAGGTTCGCTGCACACGAAACGTATGCACAATTAGGGAAAGCGTTTCCCGATCCATTACGGCGTCGCGACGAGCGGCATAAATTATCAGGTATAATTCGCCGAATAAATCGAGTCCCGACATCTCGATGGCTGTTCATCCCTCGCCGCGCGTGCCGCAAAAACCTCTTAAATCAAGCTGAAAACGCGCGACGCGAGAGTTAATATCTGACTCGATCGTCGTCTTAACGGCCAACGGCAACCCGCTACATTGCACTATCAGCCTGAAACCGGAAGAAAAATGGGAGTGCCAACGATGGTACAGCTATATAAATCATGTAAGATCACGTTCGAGCCACTTCGCGCTTCAACACACATTGGCTGGCTGCTTCGTATTCAGGTCGTTTCTCGAAATATGATGCTAGCGACTTTTAACTGCACGCTGCGACTTTATTAGAGTGCATTGTGGATTCGATCATATTACCAATATGTAGATTATTAGTTAAAATTTATGTTCCTCTTTACAAAAGAGAGTAATGTTCGTGGCACGATTTCTGTCCTTTATTACTTGAGGAATTTTCGAGATTTTATAGGAAAAACTATTTACGTGAAATACTCCTATCGGCTTTTCAGGATACGATGTAAACCGGTAGGAGATTTTCTCGAGACGAAAAGGTGTAATATATCATTACAATAAATTTTGCATAAACATTATAAATCAAGCATTAATTGTCCGATAAAATATTAAATAAGTCACGTATTTCTTTTATTTAAGAGGAAAAGAGTTTTATTTAAATTGATCTTCTATTCATTTAATAAGACTATTGTAAAAGTATCATGCTAACTTTAACGGCTTTGACGAGCTTTAGTTTTCTTGTCATATTACCGAACGATGCCGGTCTGACAGACAGTGCGTGCGAGCGCTCGTTTCGAGTGTTCGCCGAAGGTAAAATTACTCCCTTATGTAATCAGATAGTCTGAATTTCAGGGTTGATTCTCGTATACACGTGCGCATAGGTATATCTAGAATATATCCTCGAAGTTTATCTACTCAATTGCCTTAAGCGTAGGGAGTTATGATTAAGTCTGTCGCTCCTCCCGGCTGCGGTTTCTACTACTGCAAACGCGTTACAGTTTCCCTTCCAGTGACGCAATTTAGGCTTATGCTGGCGGTTAATGTAGATCAAGCCTTTATTAAGTTCTATAATAGATGGTTTAATAACACTAATCTAAAATCTGATAAAGCAGGAACAAACGGGATTATGTTTATTATGGCGCATACCATAACGATAGATTAACGTTAACGTTAATAAATGATGCATCTCGATAAATGAAGTGATTTATGCCGTTCTCGATATGTAGATAAGCTACCACTTAATTGAATCGATTTCTGAATTGGCTATTCCAATGCATATTCGATTAAGAGAAAAATTATTGTTAGAATGTAACTTTATAAATTTATAATACGTTACTTTACGTTCCCGCAATCGTAAAATAGGTGAGCATTGCATAATTTAATACATCGCGAAATCGAGTTAATTAATATTTCACTCCAACGTTATATGATATGTAGACGACATAATTCTACTCCGATTTAACTTACAAAAAGGAGTGTGTATAACTTGTTGTATAATTCCGCTATTTATGTAATTGTATTATTATTATTGTTTAACGCTTTTCGAATTGTTTGAAAATATGTGTAATAATTATATTATAATGCAAATTTGAGAAATTTAAACGTAACATCAAACTTTGAAGCTTTATAAAAACATAATTATCACAAAACTATTTCGCTGAAAATATTGCTGATGTTCTTCATGATTTTTCGAATCTGTAATTCTAAAGTTATCATAATTGTATGATAATAATCTTTTTCTTAGAATTATAGAAAATTCGCGTTTTATTTGCGTTGAAATGGATTTAAAAGAGAAGAGCTTCGTGTGCGTGGTTGAAGCTAAAAAACCTGAATATATAAATATGATCGAAAAATCGTCCGACGATTAAAATCTCCATGATAAAATGTGATGGATGAAGTAAAAAATTGTGCTCGCTGTGCATCATAATAATTAAGCTAGAGATATATAGTTCCTCCGCTTCCCCACGCTATTACAGGAAATAATTTCCTGTGCACATTTCTGCAATATTCACTTACGAGTGGCGTAATGACATCAGGATCGAACCACATCGTAGGACGAACTCGTAGGTGGAATTAGCTACTGGCTAATAAAGCGAGACTACACGTTAGCACTTTGAAGCCGCCCTGACCGACTTTACGCCACGTTTCACACTAGTTGACAAAGTAGAAAGAGTCGTCTATTAGTTTCACTATGACTTTCTCTCGATTTGCCTCTCGTCATCAAGTAGATGTGCGTGACAGAAACAAAAGCGGGTATATCCTTTTGAGGAATGCTCACGTCCGATGTCAATTATATAAAAGCTTGCGAGGTCTTGGTCTTTTGTCAGTACTTTCTATACGACATATATTCTACTGAACTTTCATTTGCATGATGATATCTAATTGCAGACATTCTTTATCTTCATGTTTTGTGTGATACAATTTAAAAAAATTTTATTTTTTTATTTCGCTAAACTTAATAGCCAGCGTAAAATATTTTTTTATTAAGACAGTATATAAGAAAATATCCTAAAAAGATCCTGAGTGTAATTAGAAATTTAAAATAAATTTGTAATAAACAAATTATATATATATACAAATTTCTTTAATCTTATATAAAAAGAACTCTTATTAACATACTAATTTCTGTTACTTTCTATAAATTAAATATTTTATATATATATATATATTATAAAAAAGTTTGTTTCATCAATGCAGTTAAAAGCAAGCACTTCTATTTATGATCGGAAATGTATTAACGGATTATTTTACGGAAATAATATGGAGATTAGTTGAAAATTATTTTATACGCGTGCCGTGATAATAAGAAAAATGTTAAAAAACGTTAAAGAATTTTATAATATACGAATAAATATACGCATGTTTACTTATATGGTATGCAACACACTTATATTTTACATTAATGTATTAAGAAAGCAAAATATCATTCGAAATTTCTCGCATATTACATATCTTTTTCATTCATTGTGATATTTTGCATTATAATATATATCCATAAAATCGTAAGAGCAACAATGATAATGTTTTTCTTTTATTTGACTTTAGTTTTTTTTTTTTTTTTTTTGCTACTTTAGAATAAAATTTCACACATACAATATGCGTGGTAAAAAGCAAATATTTTCATTCATTTTACGCGAACATTTCGCAAATATTTATCTTATAATGAAACACGCTCTTTGGAAATTTTTTCCATAAAAAGTATTGTTTGTAGAAACATATTTATACAAGCTTGATTAAGTCGTCATACTTGATAGCATAATTTCATCATAAACATGTCTCTTGAATGTACATTCGATATTACATAACAATTATATAACAAAAGCTTTTGGCGAAAACGATTTATTGATATTAAGAATAGAATGTTTTAATAAGGTAAATATTAAAAATTGTTAAAAGATCATATCTCATGCTGTGATTTAAGAATACTGCTGAAAAATTGTACACTCCTTTTATCATATCTTTAAAAAAAATCTGTCAAAAAAATTAATATTTGACGAATCAAAAACAGTCAATCACTTTGTTAAAAAAGCTATATGTATAGATAGTTTCATTTACATGTATGTAATATATTGTATGTAAACATATGCTCGTGTTTCGAGAGCCGATCTCTTTCGATTATTAAGCATCGGCAGCATTGTTAGGTTCAGTCAAATGTGCTACTCTGAACGCTAGACCGCATTACATTGCTAAGCATTAGGCTAATATTTGCATATTACCCGCGTGGGGTTACCGATAATGCATCATCCGCTAATTTACCGCACATGTTGCAGCATATAACATGTATTTGTATCGCGTATATACCGTATTAATATGTTTTATCAACCTAACAGATGAAATTAATGAGAATAACAATTTACTTGCGCATTTTTGAGAAAGAGAATAAAAAGATAGGATAAAGAAAAAAAAATCTGTTTTATATCGAGCAAATAAAACTGTAATAATAAATGCTATTTTTGAAACGTTATCATGTTTATATATTATTTAAACTGATTACAGTATATATAGGAATTCTTTTTAAAGAAACAAAAGTTCTCATTTTTTTCTGTTTTTCATGCTCTCTTTATAAAACGTACTTCAAGTATATAATATAATTTATTGATATAAATGATATGAATATTATTAATACGATTTAATTATGATTATAATTGCTATCTGACACCGTAATTAAAGCACGTTATTAAAATTATTATATGCTGATGTAACAATGCCTGCTGTGCGAATGGCTACATGTCACAGCACGCATCGAAATAATTGGGCCCCGATGTTCTCGACAATTGAAATTGCTCGTATACGCTCATATACAGTAATGTATTATAATTTATAATTAATCGGCAATACAATAGAGGAAAATGTGTGAAATTGATTTATCTAAAGTCACGACGATTTTTCAGACTAGCGAGGACTAGTAATAATTTTAAATGCGTTTCGTGTCGTGCGGCAATAAATTATAGTATGTTTTAATTGTTTCCATGTTAATACGAAATCCAATTCTGAACGACACGTGCTAAATTGTACATGACGGTTATGCCTGTCGTTCGCAATAACCGTATTTGTTGAAATTAATGTGGAAAAAAAAACGCGATATACCAATTCGCATCAATGTCGATTATCAGAGTTCTTAATCTCTTATCGATATCGTTTTAATTCGAACAAAACTCTTATATATTAAAAAAAATAACATTTATATTATCAGATTATAGCTTCGCCATTCCGTACGCACGCAATCAACAGACAAATAACAATTGAAAAATGCAGATAAATAATGTTAATAATATTTTGTAAAATTTTTATATTAAAAAACTGTTATATTAAATAATGATTTTTAATGATTCAAAATAACAACTTTTAACTTCCTCTCTCTCTCTCTCTCGTTTTTAAAAAATTATTGCATATTCCATTTATTCGATTTTATTTTCTATGCATAATTATTATACACATTAAATCTTTTCTATAAATATATACATATACGTATGTATAGAGAATATTTTAAAATTTTTAATCTGTATTTATTTATTTACATATCTAAAGGAGAGAAATATAAAAACATTGAGACAAACTGTACATACCATTAAATTCGTGTTATGCGTGACAAAGATGGATATTTTAAAAAATCTATCATAATTAGTAATTAATTGAATGAATGCGAAATGAAAATTCTGTAAGTTTACCTTTTTAGAGATATCTACACATCTGTATGGCCAAACTTGAAAATATGTAAAGATAATAATATTAACGTTTTTGAAATATTTATTAACATTTTAAATGTTAATAGAAAGCGGTTAAAAAATTTCAGATCATATAATCTTTTATATTATGCAAATAGATTTCTTGGAGATCACTACACAAGAGAGACGTTATGGTAGAACGGGGGTTACCTTTGAAATTCTTTGTATGTCGCTTTTGTTAGCAGCTACATAAATTCTGAGTCGAGCGCGATAAGACTGGTGATATACAATTTTTTTCCTTAAATTCTTAGAATTACGATCGAATCCGCGTGTTCTTGGAAAAAGCGGTAAAGTGTGTAGGAGGAATTGGATGAATATAAACGGGGAGTAATATATTCTTTAAAATATTCTATATAAATATTTTATATAAATATAGCAAACACATACGTTAATGCATCTTTTGATTATTTTAAAAATATAATTATATAACTTGAAATTATTATATTTATCTTAATTATTTAAACTTTTTGTTCTATATTTATGCATGTTGTTGAATCTTTTCCTTCTTTTTTTTTTATAGAAAAACTTTTCCAATTTTTAATTGATTTATTTTGACTCGCTGCAAAAGCGATGGAATTGTTAGAGTCAATGAAAATAATTACGAAATGCAACAATAAACAGAAATTTTACACTGGGATAAACGTGATACTAAATTTTGCACAAATAAAGCGTGGATCGAAAGAAAACATAATATGAACACGCATAATTATTTGATGCTCAAATCAAAATCATATATATAGAAATACATAAATCATCAAACGTTAATTAGAGAGTCATATTTCAGTAATAACGTCTTTATCTCTAAAGTTTGTAATATTATATCTACTTTTGGTTACAAGCGCTGTTAACCATAATTTTCAATGTACCCTGATGGACTATAATGCTACGACTTCACTAATACATGGCATTATCTGCTTCTGCGTTGGAATCGGATTTGTAAAATATCATATAATATCATGTGCGATGACGTACAGATGTCGTAAGCATACAGAATTAAAAATAACTTGTAGAAATAATTCTTGTTTACACTAGATTAATTCTTTTAATCGCACAGTGGAGAAATAATAAATTATAATAGGGATAATGTTATAAAGTGCTACAATATTTCATGCATTTTTTCCTTTCCCTCTACGCGTTACTCACTCTTTTTGTTTTACGGAAATAAGTGTAAAGTTGGTTGATAAGTTTTCTTTTGTATTCTTCTACATTTGCATTATCTTACTTTGTGCATAAATGAGGCATTATTGATATTTTCTTTTTTTTTTTTTTTATTACGCTTATCTCTCAAATTTGCATAATTCGAATTTGCATAATTCAGATTTGCCGAATATAAAATACTGCCGATCTGTATATATAAATGGATTACATAAAATAGATCAATCCCTATGTGTACATGTATATACTCTCCTACTATTTTCTTTAGATCATTACACAAACAGAGGGTGTCTGATAAGAGATCTATAGTCTCTATAAATACCTTATTAAGCGTTAACAGTTGTTGATAGACGCGATAGTGATCGCACGAATCCTTACGCATCGTGCGACGAAATACAACGGCGCGTGCTCCGTGTGTGGCTTCTAGTAATCCACGAAAAAGGAGTATCTTCATGTTACTTCCTCGCAAAATCAACAGCTCGGATCACGGATCTAATATATCATCCCGGAAACGCCTTGGTGCTCGCGTTGTTATCATTATACCTCGCCTCGCCTCGCAACGTGAGAATAGAGCCACGTGCGTGCCAATCCGTAACTCGCGTGATGTTTCCTTCCCCCGACATACACGCGTACGACGTCTCCAAGGTGTATACAACACGCGTGTATACGCACGTACACGCGGATGCGCGAGCGCAAAATATGTACAACGCGGATGACATCGGGTTGCCATCGCGACGCCAACGTGCATTTTCACCCTGTCGGCGTCGCCGCGAATGTCGCGACACATTAACACCTTGATAATCAACACTTTCAATCGCGATTCGATTATCGCCACGCCCGAGCCTTCCACGAATCTTTTTCTTCAACGGACGCTTTCTATAGTGATTCTTCTAAAATTGAAGTACGAAATTTTTCTAATCATCATCAGAAATGCTCGCAAGTTATGATACGGAGATCATTTTTTATTCTTGCTAATATAAGTATCTCGATGGATATTTATATTTACCAATCGCTTTATATTAGTACAAGATATGAAAAATAATGCTTACATTTTTTTATTATACCTATGTATATTTTTGGTACGAGTGTTTTAAAAACTAAATTTTATTGCAACCAATTAAATATTGATGCTTTGTTCCTTTATATGAAAAAAATTATACACTTATATGATTTTTATTATATAACAACGATATCTTAATTGAGACCATTCGATCAATATTATAACTCAATAGGGAAATACTGAAAATATCTGCAAATTTGGTTGTCCTTATCCCACAATTTAAGATCGAGTCCGTTATATTTGGATATATAGAATTAAAAATATTGTATTTGCAAAAAAAAAAAAAAAAGATATCAATCTTTGTTTTTTATAAACAAGATATACATTGTAAATGTAAAACAAACAGAAACACACATTGTCTACAATGTACATGAGAAAGGATATCCTCGAAAATAAAAAAAATTTTTGTTTCGATATTACGCATTCATCGCTTACACCTTACACCGATATCGATTACTTTTCAGAGAATAAATGTCAATATTTTCTTTATTCTCGTTATTTTTCCGGTAACATTGCCACAGAAATGGAGTTATCGTTAACGGATATTCATTTCATGTTTTTATTATGAACGTATTTCTCTGTGCGATGGTATAATAACGCTTTATAAAGCGTTATTACTATCACATTTATGCGGAACGCATGCCATACATTTTTTCTCGATAAATATATATCAAATTTAAATCGTGCAAAAATAAAATTTACATAGTCATTATTTTAGTTAATTTACATAGTTATATAATATTATTTACATTATATAACAATGGGATATAGTTGCAATCTCTCATACACACATGCACATACACATTCTCATTCAATAGTAATTATAACTTATTTCTAATTACTTGGCGTTGCACAAATGTACCTGAAATTGCAAAGAATATGTATGTATTTATTATTTAGGATATGTTACTGAAATTGAGACTTTATCCAAAATTTTCTCTCTCTCTCTCTTTCTCTCTCTTTCTCTTGTTCCCTCTCCATTGTTCCTGTCCGCGATGTTGCAACTAAAATTAGACCGCAAAGTTGTATCATGTGTTTACGAAATACCATTATTTCATCTAGAACACACAGATGGTCGAGAGATGAGAGTTGTTTCTCTCTAGCTAATAAAACTTTATCATTGCGTTAGCGACTGGCAAGAAACCAAACGATTTCTTCGGTCGTGTATTTGTTATTCTGTTGTTATTATCATCGCCATTATTCCAGAATTGACTGGCCTTTTCAGCCTTCACGCTACTTTTCCCCTAGTCTTTTCAATTTCATACAATGTCAATCACTTTTATAGCCCATTATATATACGATATCGACACAATGTACCGGATACGCCAGAAAATATCGTTGACCGCGTAACTCTATTTACGTGCCCTATATAATTGAAAGTATTTTCCGCCATCGTCTTATTTCCCCATTGTCAGATCGGAAATGATGCAGCAAACAGACGAAAACTGGTTCAGGTTGAATCGTTCGATAATAAAGGCGTTTTTCTTGTAAACTATGCGAATAACACAATAATGATAATAACGCGCAAACTTCTTTTGTCCTTTCATACTTTCAATGAAGATCATTATTTTTAATCTTATCTAAATAATAATATATAGATAATTAATATAGTAACATAGGTACTATAAAATTCTAAACATTTAAATGAGCAACGTCAATACTGTTATAGAAATATATAATAAATTTATGTAATTTCAGTGAATTTTTTTACATATAAAATAAATTATTTTCTTGCAAGGATAATGAAAAGATCGATGATAATAGAATGCTTAATTTGAAAAGAAGGCGTAAAGAAGCATTATTTTCACTGTGAGAGAGGGCCATCAAAAATCCATAGACGTAATGAATTTGATGATTATTCAATATAAGTGGAAAAAAATCGATGACGTGACTGACTTTAATGTAACATTTATCGAAAAATTAATATTCTAAGAAACTGAAGTTAATCGTATTTCAATCATACTTTGATTATTTCATGAATGATCTTTCTTCAAAAGTTAGAAATTTATGCAACAATATTATGTCAATTTACTGACTTTTAAAGCATATATTGTATTTCGTTAACAAGAAATTTTCATCGCTTGTTCGATATAGTTTCTTTCATTGCAGTTATATATACATATATATAAGTTATCAAATTATTAAACAGTCAGTAATCAAATTATTTCTGCTCAAATAAACACCAAAAGTATCTAATTTTAGACATTAATATCACATATCTGATGCTTATTTTCTTTTTAGCAATCCCTTTTATATTACAAAAGTTATTTTACATTCAACGAGATATCTTATTTCATTTTTGCAAGAAATTTTTTTTCAAATTTCTTAGAAAATAAAACAGTAAAGCATAAAATCTGAATGTCTACCATTAGGAAATGAACTCTTCGTAAATATCTATTCTTGTTTTTGTAGGTTCTTTCTCCGTTATAATTATTTCTCATCCGAACTTTTGACCCTATTATGTCCGATCTATAAAAAAAGTAGATGCAACTGACATTTAAACATGTCGAAATTTTTCATGTGACACGACATCGATAAGATATCTTATTTCAAGTAGTGACAAAGAAATACGATGTCTTTAATATATATATATATATACATATAATTTGTTATAATAATATTCACGATCGGGCGCGATTTTACGATAAAAAGATATATTTAGATTGCGATGTGTCAGACATTGCCAGCCAAAAGCAATTTTCCTTCATGTTCTTCAATATGTTTCGGCCTAAAACACTTTCAAGACATTCTATATCGCAGTCGATATCAGAAGTCATCTAAGCAACGTGCCAGGCAAACTGCGGAAAAAAGTCCTAAATTATTCCAGGACAAACACTGGTATACACGACGCGACCCAGCACGCCTTAATGTACACTTCATCGACGCTTTACTGAAGGTAATCTAGCTGGATGCGGTTTTAACGAAGGCCCGCCCTCGAGAGCCTGGGGAATTTCATGAGATTCCCTCTGTCAAAGCCGCGAAAATGTTATCGATTCGCGCACACCGATTATGGATCTCACCGCATAGTGGGCGAAATGTCCTTTCGTCGAACGCGGGGGCAACCTACACGTGGCATCTCTCTCTTGGCATGCGCCGTTCGTGTATGTATGTACATACATCGGAGATTACTACATTTGGAATTTCGTGTATCGATTGGCGCGATATCGTTGACAACATCGCGAATTTATTCGCGCTCTTTTACAGAATCCTCCACAAAGCTGGATGATAAAACGAAATATATCAAGACCGTCGGCATTTTTAATCCGAAACTCGATTTATTTAACCCGAGCTCTTTTCCAGCTTTGCTATGCACTGAAACTTTTGAAGAATTTCGATCATTTCTTTCTCGAAATCTAGCATAAAGTAACACAACTAATATATGCCAAGATATAAGAATTTGAACAGGATACTCTGATCAATTTCTCTTGCAGAGATAGAAATGTACCATATAACATTAAAAATTACTATTACTTTTAAAATTTATTATCAAGGCTTTATATAAATAAATAACCATATTTATTGTATCCATCCAAATCTTTTTAAATTTATGTTTTTCTGTAATAATAAAATTCATTGAAATATAAGCCTTCGTCTTTTACTCGACAAATTGCTTTTAGTGTTACGAAAGCATGTTCAGTAATGGATCCATGTTCTTATTCGATTTTCGACATTTTATTTTGTACATAGTCTCGCAGTCTCCCATCGTTTTTTATGGATGCTCTAATTGCGTCCATTTCAGCGGTGCGAATTTTTAATAATAATGCTGGACAAGTGCGTACACGCTGTTTTAATTAAAAATGATCGAAAAGGTGAAAGTCATTTCGGTAAGATATTGCAACAGTTACTTCATTATTCGCGTGTCTTTATAAGATGATGCGTGATGTAATTTTATATGTTTTACACTCATTATATCATTAAGTCATTAAATAATCATTATCATTAATCTTCACATGCACATACATACGTCGCTTTATCATAATATTTAATGCTGTGCGTTGTATAATTGCCGGAAGTGCATAAAATAAAAAAAAATGTTAAATGATTCGCACAAATTTAGTTATCTACACAAAGCTTTATATTGTAGTTACAAAAGTAAATCATGTCTTATAGAATAGAACGGTTATTTTCAATTAAGCGTAAATTACTTTCCTGACAGAAATTATTATAAAAAAATTTCGGATTAAAACAAATCAGGTTTATTTTTTTTTTTTTTTATTAATTAAAATGGACGCTATATATGAGGAATATATGTATATATATTTATATTCTTTGTTCTTCGTGTATTGCTCATTCTCCATGTATTTCTTCATTTCTCATTCATTGTGACATGTCGATTAAAATTATTATACTCTGCGTGCTTACTAAATTACATTTTCAAGCACATTTTCCCAATTTATTCGTTAACGATTTTCAACGTGCGATAAATCTCTCTATCAATTTCTACATTATCGTGGTATTTACTATCTATCTGAACCTGAAGCGGCAGTGTAAAGTAAACAAACAACACAAATCCTGCATTATCTTTCTGAAATCGAATTTCGACTCGTTCAATTCCCTTATTTACCACAATCTAAATACGTATCCCTGAGAGAACGATTCTCAAATATTATTACTTTTTAAGAAATACATTATTGAAATGTTTTTATTATATATATATATATATATATATATATATATATATATAAAATCAAATTATTAGTAACATATATATTTATTGTTATATATTTATATCATAAAGTTTACGATTTTCATATAACAAATTTCTGCTTTTCCTCCCAATAATTTCTATTAATTATTAATATATTTATTATAATCCACATTTAATTATTTATGACTCATAAAAATAACAATATCTTAATAATTATAACTAAATGTTTGCCGAGCCAAATTATTCGTATTATCTGAAATATAAATTTATCATTGTTAGTGTGTAAATAATATTTATATTTGAAGCCGTTTATTCGGAAATTTCTTTCTTTCAAATGTATCCGCAGAATAAAGACCCAAATACTATTCAACGGCACTTATACAGTGCACAATAACACAATATCCGCAATTGTAATTTTTTTCCAAGTTTTTCTTTATATTGGACTAATGCAATTTCAGATTATAATCTTTTTTCAGAATTAATTTTTCTTACTATTATAGTTACTTTTATGTGACATTAAGTTATCTCTTTTACATATAAAAAAATTAATTAATCATTTTTCTTTATCCACAAAAAATAAGTTTTACCGCCGTAAGTTTTAAACCTGCCCTTCCTCTTTTTCAGATTATTGAGTAGTTAAGCATTATAGACAAGTAAAATATTACAAAATAGCATAAACAATAACGAAAAAAATTTAGTATTAAAAAAATATGCGTTATTAAATATTTATTTTAGTAACTAAACTAATATGTAAAAGGAGAATTAAGTACATTTAATTGATTAGAAGAAAATATGAAATTTTTATATATTTAATAAAAACATTTTTCTCTCTCCCTCTATATCTCTTTTTTTCTAATCGAATACACAATTTTTACATGGAAATAATAGATAGAATATTAAAAATGATAGCAACTCTCCGGATTTATAAAAGTAAAAAATATTTCATTCGTTATATGGTCCCACTAACGGATAAATACATATTATTTATGCTTCTGTTATGTGTGTGTCGAGTAAAACTCCGAGCTGAATAACTCTTTATCACGCCAAATGGAAAATTCCATCGTCCACTGTCCAAAACGACCGACGCGTAACTGTGGATATAATGCTGTCAATCTTGTCATCCTTGTCAATCTATAAGCAGATTAAACTGTACGTTATACCAATATTTGAAGTGGTTTGGAACGAAGGCTTAACACACGATAGTTGAATAGCAAGGAAATACAGATACTGATAATATCTTTTGTTGCAACGTTGGGTAAAAAATATTAAATAAGTATAAAAAAAATTATTTTGGACTTAAGCTAATGTATAATCCGGATATTATATATTTGTAAAATTTACATACATAAATATAAAATTATAAGTAAAAATATTTCATTAAAATATATATTAAATTTGAATGACCAGAAATTATCGAAATTATATTTATTATAATAATGTTTAAAAGAGATTTATAATAAATTTTTTTAAATATGTTTGTATAAAATCGAGAGTTTTGAAGAATCGATACTTTTTTCATAAACTCGTATACTTGTTGATCTCTTTGAGAATAGAATTGTAAACGCTATTAATTAGTGTATCTATCTATCGCGTATCTATTGCATAATTGTAATCAGTCACTATACATGTATTGAAGTTTACGATACCTGCTCTGACAACTAAGGTACAGAATAATAAATACGTATATCTGCGTTTACAGGCAATATCAAACGTTTAAACTCGGCTATATTCAAACAATACAAGAGTGCCTGTACTCGCTCTGTACAAACATCAGCCAGCATTTAGATTAATTCTATAGTGAATAGTAAATACATATTTCATGTATGTTAGAATTGTTCAACTAACTTTGATCAAAGACAACATTGTCATTATCAGGATTTAATTATGTTATAACTAATTATCGAATAGCAGAATATGATAACGGGTATAGGTGGATGCATTAACACATTTTATACCAAATTCTAAAACAACAAATAATTGAACAGCTTGTATATTTTTAATCGTCTGTTAAACCCAAAGTTTTATACTATTACCTTCCCAAAAAACCAAACTTGAAAATATGATATTTATTAAACGCATAGGTAAAAAAATAACTGCATATAAATAAGAAAAATGTATGTGTGTGTGTTTCTTAATATAATGACATTAGAAAAATATAAAATAATTTAAATCATAAAAAATAACAGTATAAAACACGCATACACACACACACACACACACCCATATATATAAGAAAATAAAAATATAAAGAAAAATAAGAGAAATGAAAAAAGACTCAGAAAAAAATATCGGTTCAATCTCTTGAAAGATCAAATTTGTAGAAAGGGTTTTGGTTATAACGCAAATAACGAATATACGTGTGCATACTCTTTTATCTCGTGCACGTACGTAGATGTGTGTGTGTGTCCCAGGGGAATCTGGTACGTATACATGAATCGCTTATTTATCAGGCCGACATAATCTGACCGATGAACACTGGTCATAGAATAAAGGATAGCACGCGAATTTGCAGAGACAATTTATCAGTGGCCAGATTGTTATACAATGCCTCGAGCGATGCTTGCATCCATGTGATTGTTACCATACAATGGTCGAATGTTCGACAATGGCGTTTGACGATTAATTCGCGATATCGAATAGTCAAAATTAAGCCGGATTTCTCATTAAGCTAATGACAAATAAGAGACTTGTTAATTGATTCGATATAATTGACGATTCAGATAATCAATCGACTGTCAGCCTGAATGAAATCTGGAAAAAAAAAAATTTTTAATCTTTAGCTATATTTTTATCGAGTTTAATTAAATAATTGAATTTTTCATTAAATTCATGTTGAATATTTGTGATGGATCTAGTTCTTTTTTAAGCAAAAATTTGAAATTTTCACATATTGCAAAATGTAACGATACAAATCCATGAATTTCTCATTGCATTGTAAGTACTGATTAACTTTTATTATAAATTTAAATTGATCATCATGAATTTAAATTGAGTATAATAATTATTTGATTATTTATGAAAAAAAAAGTAGAAACGGCCAATATGTTTGTGTTTTTAAAAGTACAAACATTTGTTTATTCATTATGGGGCATCGTGAAACTTCATTTACATTTAGCATGAAATTACTAATAAAAGGTCTGCTGACTGTACTGAAGCAATTGAGATTGCTAGAAGGGATATGGTTATCGGTAAGAGCAGCCTTAAGGGGAATAAAACATGATATGAGGCGACGATTCAACGAAGCACATCTTATTTTCGTCTATTGTCATTTTATATTCCACAGAAGTACTCTTTACGTTTATCCACAAAAATTGTCTATCAACTATTTTAACAGAACGTATGTTAAAAGGATAAAAATAAAATATTATATTATACATATATAATGTATTTAAAGCGTAGTTAGATTGCATGGTCGTTAAAAGCATGGTCGTTAAAAAAAGACTATTTTTTATGCACGAAATTACACGTTGTAATATAATATATGTTATTTCATATAATAAAATGTGTTTTTTCTGTTAGTAATTAAAAGTTTCGGTATATTGTATTTGGTCCATATAAATCTCCCGAATATACTGATCGTTAAGAGAAAGCAAAAAAACTTTCATGCATCAAATTATTATTTACACAAATATTTGCGATACAATTTAAAAAAAAATACAAATTTTGATGCAATTAATAACCAATAGATATCTAGCGGAGTAAGTTGTAAATGCAACAACTTTGTTGCTTGCACCATTTACTGGTTAGATATTTTTCCGATTTGAAAAGAAAGAACATAAAACACATGCGAATGAACATAAAACACCTGTGAATTTTTCCCGACAAAACAATGGAATATTGAATTTAAATAAAATACGCACATAACGCACACTTGTACACACATACATACACACAAATCCCATGTACCGTATTTTGCTTGTTTGTGTAAAAATTCTTTTTATGGTGATCAGAAAAAAGTATATTAAATATAAAATTTTAAACATACATAAATTTTAAATAAGTGTAAACTAATACATAATATAAAACTCATTGCAAAACTTCATATAATAAGCGTATTACATTTCCATATTAAGTGCACATACCAAAGTTAAATAACTAATAATATTGTATAATAACAGAATAATATATAATTTATTACAATTTAATTATATTGCGTTATGAAATAAATTTTATATATAATCCTTGTAATTCCATAAATTTTAATGTTCAATATCATAGCGTAATGACATTTAAAAAATTTATAGAAACTAATACGTAATTTCTTATATTTATAACATTTTATGTAATTCAATAATTGTTATTTAACAGGCATGAATATTATTTGCATGAATATTAATATTTTATATATCTCTAATTATATAATAGAATTATATTTTATTTCAGTTATATATATAATTACTTTGTATATCTATTGTATAATATATTAATAATACAATGAGAGACTGCTGACTAGGTAAAATATATACGTATCTGTATCAGTCGCGTTACATTTATCCGGACTTTTTCTTTAGGCATATGTACAGACAGATATATACGAATCGTTGCACATTTGTAAATCAATTACTTCGGGCGCGATTCACTGTATTCCTAGCGCATGCATATGTATCGATAGACTGTAACAAAGAGTGTGTGATATACGTGTCCGGACTAACAAAAAGTTACAAATACATATAGAATTGTGAGATCGGATCAAAGTTTCGGCTCGTTTATTATTGTTCTCGCGTATGTATGCTCGGTCAAGCAATATCGTCCAAGTTATCGGATACATCCGACGCTTTTCGACTTCCCTTCTCGGAAACGTTACTTCTTTGACAGCTGCATACCATCCTAGAAGGATATACGTTATCTAACCCCCTGGATTAGCAATTTTACGGCCGTGGCACCCTCGTTGTTGTCTTGGGAAAACTCGAAATGTTGTGCCATATTTTTTCGTCATACCTGCCCCGCTATCTTTTAGCAACTATAAAACTGTCATTTTAACGCGGAATGAGGACGTTCAAATTTCCGCATATGATCTATCATTATCTCCTTACAGCATCGCCAGCATTTTACGCTGTTCGTAAAGCGAGATAGCTTTCTTAAGTAGCACTTTTACATCCTATTGGATAATCGGTGGCAAAAAGAACACGAGAACGATTCTACGAGAGATCTGTTACAATTAGAGAGAGAAAGAGAATATTTAATATCCGGAAGAGTATTTAAATAAATCGTAAAAAAATTGAATGTATTGATAGCAATATTTTCTAATGGTTGAGTCAATATTGTGTTTGAAATGAAATTTATTTTTTGAGATAATGCCATATCTATCAATTTTTTACATTTACAATAAATACATATAATTTTGGAAAAAATAAAAGAAATGCCATTTGCTCAGAAATCTTTATATTGACTAAATCTCATTCTCTGTTTGTGTCTATGTGTTAGAAAAGATTAGGTAGAATCTCAAAACTAAAAAATCGATAATGTAGTATTTTATTCAATATTTGAATACTTTGAATGTTTTATTCAAAAGAGAAAGAGAGAGAGAGAGAGAGAGAGGGGGGGGGGGAAATAGTCCATTTTAAATAACTATATAAATATTTATGTTTGATTATAGATTCTATATCGAACGTATTCAGCAAAAAATCTGCATTAAATTTTGTCAAAAACTCGATAATACGCAATCAGAGACAATTGAAAAGATATAAAATTGAATAACAAAATTTAATGCCGGATATCGATTCTGTAATTCAAGTGAGGGTGAAAATTACAAAAATGAGCGAATTCACTAAAAAATTTATAATTTCATTGATTCAAACCTAATAAAATCGCTCATTTTTGTAATTTTCATCCTTACTTGAATCACAGAATCGATATCCTAATTTTTTGCTGAATATGTTCAGTCATTTTAGCTAGAAACACGAAATGCGACAGACACTAAATACACATGCAGCTATTACAGCTGCCTAGCAGAGCGATTGAAGGATTGCGCGGTCTGGCAAAAAATCATGTACAAGTCCATGATCGCGTATCTACGATTGCATATTGCGCTAGTTCCGTCATCGGGCTGCAACTGGTTGACGGAAAAAAAAAAATGAGATCGGATACTTTTTGATCAGATCTTGAACATGTAAAAAATTGTAGGAAAAAATCTTTAAAATATTCTCTTTATCTGGAATTTTGAACAAAAATATCTGGAAAATCGGGGAATTTTCAGGAATATTTTTTACACGATTTATGCAGACGCCTCTGGCTAAACGATTTCGTTGGACGGTTTCGGGCAAAATAATTTCCATGTATTTGAAATCATAAATATCGTTCAAAAATTGCAAAGTGTATGTTTACGATTGCAAACAACATTCTTTTGATAAGTTCTTTTAATCCCTGGCGAATTGCATCTCGTTTCTTCTTTTCTGAAACGAGTTCGAAAGGAAAAAAAAACTTTTCCTCTTTTCCCGCTTTTTATATTGCCTCTCGTTTTTTATGCTTCACGCATGCTCATACGAAAGAAACGGAAAGGAAACTCGTTTCCTTTTACGCACAAGAAGCGTATTATCAGACGCGTTCTATCCGAGCGACCATCTGTCGCAAAACCGCAGCAAATCGTTCCTTAATCGAGATTCCACTCGCGTTTACGAGGCTTTTAAAGTTCTCGCGCATAAATTCAATACGGGGCTGGCCGCAGCTTTCCAATCCGCGGCGTTGATAAGGAATATTAAATTGATCGTATTTCAACCGCGGATAGGATAGGTGACAAAATTGCGGGCTGACGCTTCTTCGATATGATTGCTTGCCAAACTGTCAGAGATAAATCGACTCCGCTATACATTCCGACTCTCTTCCCCCGATCAAAGTAATCCCAAACCGAATCCCTTACGAGATAGTATCGCGGAATATCATAGAACTTGAACACGTGGACGCGTAAGAAGATTTTGTATTATCTTATCCGTAGTGGATGTCATCTTTAAATGATGAAGTTAATAATAGAAAAATATATGTTTCCTAGTTATTATATGAAATTCTGTAACTCCTTGTGAAATGCCCGATAAAACTCGATTTATTTCATTTATTATCTAGAAAAATAATAAAAACACAAAATATGAAATCTGTCATTATTCCAAAAAAAAAAAAAAAAAAAAAAGATTCAGAAGAAGTTAGCAAAATATATTTGATTTTGATTTTCAATAATATTTTTTCTTGTTTTTATTACCGTCTGTGTGTAATAATTGTTTCTATAGCGAGGAATATATTATATATGTATATAAATAAATGTGATCTAATATATGTGCATTATTCTTAATTATTACATTTTAATTGCTTATGTACTTGATACACAAAATACGTATAATTCCAATAAGAAGGAATAAAATCTCTATGTCCCGCATCGTTGAAAGCAATGAAGCTACGAAAACAAAGGACTCGCAAGAATATAAATCATGTACGGCGTGCGCGGTTGTATGCAAAACGCATTTGCGTATAATCCAGCAATAATCGTAAAACGACGTACTACCGTCCGAAGAGCTATAGAAGCGCAAACGTTGCTGCACTAAATTCTACTTCTGGACGGAAGGGGTTCGTTCGCTGAAACTCGAGCGGAAACGACCACTTCACTACCAAAGTTCTAGTAGTATTATCGTGGGTAATATTGAAACGACGACCCGCTTCTTGTCGATACGACGTGCTTATCGTAACTTGTCTTGCGACAAATTGCGTAGAGTAGAATACGGTATTCCCTGCGAGTAACTTAGCTCGACGATTTTCTTGTCACCGTCCGACATTTTAAAAGCTTCCAAACATATTACACTTGATATACGATTTATATAGTGCTTTTCAATAAAATAATGTTATCAATCTGGAGAATGCATTTTCTCAGCTGCAATTTATCTTTGATACCTTCGATAAAAAACGTTGAAATTCATAGTATATTTTGAGAAAATGTAATGTTAATGTAATGTTAATATCAAAGCTCATATTATCGAATTTGTCTCTACATCAATATTTTTCTAGCAAAACTTTTATAAAATAGAATTAACGCTTTAATTAACGACGAATGATGGTTATCTAATTAAACTTACGTAATCAGAAACGATATCCTTCGCGATTACATTATTTTGTAGAGTGTATCATTTCTGATTAATTCATTTAGATTGTTCTTGGTCTCAATAATGACATTGATTCATTTTGAATGGACGAACATAAATGCGTCGCGACTATTCAATCACACAACGCCATTTTTCTATTCGCGTTCTTATCTTATCGAAGAGAGAATGGCATTATAATGATAATGGGAAGTCATGTTATATGTTATGAGACTCAAAGCGAGATTCAAACGTTTGCATGCGTCCCAAGGGTAAGATCAATTTTGAAAACTGCGAGATACTCGCGACCGAGTTTTCCTATAGAAAATTATCTCTTCTAAAAATCTACCTCGCGACCAGTCAGATTGTGACATTATGACGCCATGAACATAAATGTTGAATTTCAAAATTTGTACGTACTATGTACATTTGCATGTGAATGTTCTTATAACAGTCCGTGTGAAAAGTTTAAATGTAAAGTAATAAAAAAAGTAATAAAAAAATTTCTGAGGAAAATGTGAGATGGATAAAAGTGCGAATACTTTTGTATCATAAAAAGTATAACAACTGATAGAGAGATTTATATTCTTGTTAGCATCTACAAAACTAAATCTGAATATTTCTAGTTTAATTATATTAATTGAGAAATTTGTTAATAAAAAGCACACACACACACACACACACACCACATATATATATATATATATATATATATATATATATATGAGTGTGTGTGTGTTTTTTTTATTAACAAATTTCTCAATTAATATAAGCGAGAAAGGAGAATTTTTTTTTACTCACTATTTAATTACTATTGTATTTTAATAATAATAAATACAATAATAATAATTTTGATAATAACAATAATTCCTGATAATTGATAATGCAAGAAACAAACTTGTTTAAATAATTTGAATTTCAACAATATTAACCATACCTTTGCATAAGAATGCTCCACATGTTTTTAATATAAAAGCTTTTAACCTTAAATGTCCAAAAGTTTTCAGAAACCCTTAACGTTTGTGAATTTCTTCGTATCCTTCCTTGAAACTTGCAATATTAATTATCACCAGGATGTCTGACAAGATAGTCCCCCACCCTATTTATGATTCGTCCTGAGAAATTCGCAGAGGTATTTTAAAAACTTTGTTCTCGAAGAAGAAGATCTGCCGCAAGTCGGAAAACATTGGAATCAAGCGGCGTATTCTGTCGTTTTGTCTTTATTACGTAATGATTCTTTAATTCAATAAATCGTAAGAATATCACGTAAACAGATTATTTCATTTTGCACTAGTTCAAATTCGAATAATTTACATCGTATCATTAACATTTGAACTGATATTAAGATTTAATAGGGAAATTTTTGTTTCAGGACGATAGCGATACTTTTATCTTTATGAAACGAATTCTCTCCTCTTGGATACTCGATATCCATATACATCGGAAATTGAATGTAATTTGAATCTTTCATTAATCATAGGCTTGAAATATGATACATGCCAAACGTTAGCTATTTGCCGTTGTCCTCTTATTCACCATGAATAATCATCTATTTAGAGAGAGAGAGAGAGAGAGATGTTTTTTTTTATAAATGCCTCTACAAAATGCATATAAATAGTAATACATACATTACGTATTTACGAGACTTTTCCAATAAAAGCAGAATAATTTAACGCTCGTTATTGTAACAATAGTAAGCTGTTGATGTGTCTAGACCCGCTTTAAGTTTGTTTATACAATCATTTGTTTAATAATAAGCATGATGAATGTACAGAAGGTGCCTGTCTCAATTACGCAACGCATAAATATTAAATTTTTAACGCGCGAATATGTTAAACCAGTTGAAATTTTGTGCAAATTACGCGTACAGTTCGGTAAGAACATATTATCGAAGTTCCAAGTATGTATGGTAAATGGCATAAGCTTTTTTGTGAAGGTTGTGAAGAAATTGCAGATTTGATTTATACGCGTCGACCAAGGACGAAATTGAAATCATTCAATAAATTCGCGACTTCATTGAGGACGAGTAACTGCTCGCGAAATTAGTAAAGGGGCTGGCATAAGTTATAGGAATATGTAAACAATCATCGAGAATGAGTTACGATTTCGAAAAATCATTGCACGATGGATGCCTCGAATTTTGAATGCAGATCAAAAGACCGTAAGGGCTGAAATCTCTCAGAGGCTTTTGGATCACCACGGAGCAAAAAGAGATGCATTTTTGATGCGCATTGTCATATATAATGGATTTGTTTGGACCCCTTGAAAAAGCTTTATAGAGAGAAAAGTTTTTCAACGACGATGAGATAAAAGATTTCGTGCGCAATTGGTTTTGTAACTCGTCCTGTTACTTTTTATGAAACAGAGATAAAAAAAGTGCCATGGCAAAAATGTGTAAACGTTACTAGACGCTATGTGGACAAATAATTTTGTATTAATTTGCACGTGTATTAATCGAATAAATATTTTTTAAACAAGTCTCGTTTATATTTGATCCACCCTAATATACAATATCTAACAGAAACTTTATAAAAGAGTTTTGAAAAAAAAAAGCAATGAGATCTCGTCAAGACGAAAAACTCTCGGTAAGTTCTTTATTTTTTAAAAATCTTGAACATAAGATAAACCAACGTGGATAAAGCTTGCGTAATAACATGGCAAACACAGGCGTAAATCTACCTTTAGACGTGCTAGAAATCGAATTTCCATTGTTCCATTAATCATCAGCTTACACCGACTTTTCCGTGGATCCCATCACGAAGTGCTACCCATTGACACGTCACGTGTTACGACGAGTGTACCATATATACATATATATATATAACGATATTATTATAATTATTATTATAATTATTGAAAAAATATTATGAAGAAAATGAAGTTTGAAGCAAGTTCTTAGCAGAAATTTAACAAAAATGCACAATTAGTCATCAAATAAAAGGGACATTTGATTATTAAATATATCTATTAATTAAATTTTTATAATTTTTACAATTAAATATTATACATAGTTCACTGTCTTGATTATTCAAAATTTTACTTTTGTGACACTTTTCTTTTAAATTATATTATAATTCAACTTTTTCGGATAATTAATTTAGAAGGCTAAATTGCGTCGATACCCGCGCTGCAAAATTTATAGGAAGATTTCTTTTTATTAGACCTCACATTTTTATTTTCTCGTCGTCTACACGTGGTTCGTTCCAATTCATTTTATCCTTTAAAACTGAGGCGGTCGGAATTAATTAAATCGTTTCTCGGATGGTATTCTTCACGGCCAATTCGCAATACAAAGAGGCAACATACAACTGCATTTCAAAAAACTGGACAGCTAACACAAAGAGACCAAAGTGAATGTTTAAAGGGAGAGATAATAAAACGCAAAAAATATAAAAGCTTGGGAAATAACGGCGAATAAGTAACGCAATGGTATGTTGGAATTTAATAAGCTCAAAATAGACGTCCTCTTTTTGTTTGCACAAAGAATTCACAGTTTGGCGTAATTACCTGACAATACCAATTTACTTCGAATAATCTAATCAGATGAGCAAGATGCAAAAATTTCGTGTTGCTTTATCAAGAATTTTACATTCACAGAATGATAAATCTCCTATCTACAGTTTTATATCTTGTTAAAGAGAGTTGTTGAAGAGAGAAAATATGAGAAAGAAGAATTATTATAAATTTTTAGTTATTTTTTAACATTTTGAAAAAGGCTTTATAATTTATACAGTAAAAAAAGCAATTGATTGAAAAACTCAAAACTGTACGATTAAAATAAATTTAGCGTCATGAAATTGTTTTTATTGAATAAAAATCAGAATATTAGTTTTTTAGAGGAGCAAAGTAAATACAATATATCGCTAATTATATTTTATATATCTCTCACAATTGTAATAATTATAATAATTATCCTACTCTTAAAAAGCATGTTAAATCGATACTCTTAAGTATCATTACCTCTTTTCCGTGATTGATTATCTCGACGCGTTGTGCATTATTTTACATCAATAAAAGTCTGCCATGACTAAGTGACGCATTTGACAGTTCAAATATTAAGTGTGTAATTTTTATTTAATTGACTTTGAAAAAACGAAGAACTTGAATTAATATAAGTAGTTATACACACTCATAATAAGTGGCGCGTACTTATAATTCTAATTATATATATATAAAAAACGTTAAAATCTATTTAAATCTAGAGAGAGAGAGAGAGAGAGAGAGAGAGAGAGAGATCTATATAAAAATAAAAAAATGTTTAAACGCTCTGAGAAACATATCTATTAGAATGTGATATACATAAATGTGTCAAAAGTGTAGTAAGCAGTGAGGAAACAAATATTCGTTAAACCATTTTGATTTTTCGATACTGCTCGTAAGTTTTCGTCCGCAATTAAACAGAAATACGCAGTTTATTTTGATTACTTTATAACTTCCTAACAGCTTTGACATGTGTACAATCCCAACCTTTGTACGATCTAATCTTCTCTGTAGCATAAACATAGACGCGATGACAGGATAAAGGCGTGTGTTCTCTGCTACTTCACAAAGTATCCTAAACAGAACATATCCGCAATAGCTACGACGCTGAAATAGAATGTAATCGAAAAAAGAGAATGTTTCTCCCGTCCTCATATCGTTTTTAAAGACAAAAGACAAAAAAGATCGATTGGACTGAATCAAAATTTTCTGCAAGAATATACAATCGCGTGTTATCTTACATATATTATTCACAATAACAAAGTGTCTGTTACATTTGTGCTTTGAGTATCTGCCATTTGTTTCTCTTAGCTATGCAGAGCGCGAATTTATTCGATCGTATGTAAGGAAGAATCATTAATTCTGCTTTCTTCGTTTACGTCCAGAACTTATCTTGACAGATGCGAAGCCGATGTGGCTTGATTGTTTGCGCTGTCGACGACTCATTGAACGACGTGTCTCGAATAAATTTTCGCGAGCAAGACACATTATCGTGTATCCGTATATATCTGTTATCTAAAATAACTGAACTCTCTTGCACAAATTTCGCGAAAATTGTGCCACGCGCAAATATCTGCCAAGTACATGCAAATGGAAATTTTTTACGCATTAAACATGAGATTTACGTTTAAAATGCGAATGTGCAAATAATATTACTCGGTATATACAACAGAAAGAACTTGTGAATAACCAATATTTAGTTAAATCATCAACTATATTTTGCTCAAAATTCTCATAATTTCTGCGTAACATATCTGCATAGACTAATGTAAATAATTGTACATCAAATTGTGTAATTAATTACTTATCAATATACGCTTGTTTTAATACGCTGTATGAAAATCTCCGTGGTACGCTAATAAACAACCAATATTAAACAAGATAATGTTATATATTATTATCTTAATTATTTGCATGTTTATATTGGTTGTTTATCAACGTTCCACGGAGGTTTTCATGTAGCATATTAAAATAAGCATATATTAATAAATTATTAAGTACACGATTTAATATACAATGACTTACATAAATATATATATATATATATAATGAAAAAAATTGTTAATTTCTTCAATAGGCATTAGAAAATGGCTTGCAATGCACGTATTTACATTTGAATGTTATGTTAAATATTGTATATTAATTTAATCGAGGCTAACTAAATGTTGTATAACTATACACACATGTCTGCTTTTGTTAATGTTTGCCCTTTTTCAACTTGTTTCTCACCTAAAAATGAATCCCTTCTCTATTCAGCGCATATACATATCGTCTAATAATCTTTATTTACGACTAATTGTTGCAAGAAAATTCACATCCGGCTAAAAGAGTAGTCTATAATATCTATTTGATTGCTTCAAGGACTATGTACCTAAGTTTCAACGACGAGACATTCGTTTGATCAAGTTCTTTCTGTTAATATCACTATATTCCAATAAGGAGGCAATTAATTTTTTTCTCTCTCATCGTGTGCTTTCTCTCACTCTATTTTATTATATCCCGGTACATCTGCAAATCTACATATTATTTCTCGTGTCTGCTGCATTTTTTCTCGTCCCTTCTCCGTGAAATTTTTTTCCGCGAGAAACGTTTAAAATATATTTACCAAGCCCACGACTGAAGTCGAATAAACTCGAGTAAATTTGTTAACCAACGCGTTCGCGCGTCGTTAAATCTACTCGACTACATGGCCGCATTATCGAAAAATCCTTTTTACACTTTCCGACCATCATTCGAATGTAATGTCATTTTAATAGGCGTAATGCCAGTTGCATCATAGGCACACCGAGGCACGAAAGCGCGAGAGCACCGGCTAAAAACAATTTGCAGCTTTTATGAATTCATATAGCGCCTTGCGCTTTCGTGACTCTTTCGTATGAAAAATAACTAATTAAAAATAATTTAAAAAATGTAAATTGAAAAAAAAATCTAAATACTACGCTCGCTAAAGTGATATAAGCTGATTTGGATAGAATGATTATGGTTGTATTATTAAACGTTCGGTTATCTCATAATGGAAAATAGTCGACGTTTAAATTCACAAATACGAGCCGCACTCTTAGCAGATAAGAATATAAAATAAAAATACAGTATTAAAAAATTAATTGAATTAATAAATATATATCACATACACACTCATATATATATATTATCTATATAAAATTTGATAGACTATTCTAATACAATATTATTATATATAGAATATAAAAAATTATTTTACTAAAAACTATTTATATATTTTCTCTTAAAAGAATTATATATATGAGATTGTGCATGACCTATCAAATTGGCCAGATAATACTTGAATACTTATTTTCGGTTTGAGATTTAAAAAAAAAAATAATAATAATTAATACCGTTCCATTTTCGATTACAGATACGTAATTTTTTTCTACTATGAAAAGAATAGGATGAGAGACGCAATTAAGGAAACTTTAATCGAAATTTGAGATTCAAATTAAAAAGTTGTCCCGCTTGAATTCCATTGTGCCAATGTGAGTCAATAAATGAAGTTTCACGGAGAAAACTGCATTTTTTAATAATGCGAGAGCCAGCCATATGCATGAAATATTCATCATTCACATGTTGACTACATTAATTCTTATCTTGTTCTCACTTTGAATTCCATCTTCGATGTTGCTCGAAATATGGCTTATGAATGATACAGGAAATTGCAAAAGGACAAATTTTACGACTGCGATATCTGGAAAGCAAAATGTGTTTCGTTTACTCTACAAATACGCAAATGACCGGTTCGATTATGTAAAAAGTTTGATGCTTCTGTTGCGCTGACTTCGCCCGGAGAATAATATTTTGCGGAAATTCTACAAGCGTGTTCTTTTATAAGCAAAAATATCGCAAAAATTTTAGAATTTTATCTCTCTTCGCGAAAACGTTGCAATAATAATTTCTGATTTTTTTAATCTCCCTCTCTCGCTCTCTCTTTCTTTTTATCTTCTCTTTAATCATAATGTAGCAGAAAAAGTATTTTATACATATCCAAACCTTTTACTGTAACGGAAAGAAACCGGAAATGTTACTGGAAAAAGGGAAAGAAAACTTTCATAACAGCACATTGCTGATTATATATGTTAATGCCAATTAATGGATCGATCGGAACTCATTACGGTGCAAGAGAAGCAACGATTCTCTTGCGATGCAACGAGTTTTATCCCGGAATGTCTGAGTAATCCTTTTCTCGTATTCATCGCATATTGAAAATGTAGATTTGCTTTCGATCTGTAACAAACAAGATATGTACATAAATATTACGTGATTGTAATTTTATATTTCCTATATTCCGAGCATTGTTAGATCGCGCAATATTGTAACGTAAGTAAAATATAAATGATAACATGCGATATATTCCTTCAAACAACGTTTTCGATGAGTCGATACTGTCGATCTGTGATAACGGAAATGTCGAAAGTTTTGTTGACTCATAAACGTACCCTACTATCTCTCGAGGAGAGTGGTTTAGATTTATGTCCGCGCCGAATGAATCGCGCTATGAATTCTTCCGATTGCCATTTCGTGGATAACGAATGCTCTACTTCGAAGATAAAATGTCCTATTTCCGTGACTTTACAAGCTGTTTATACGATGTAGAGAAAACTTTCGTTTTATTCGAGTTACTTTAGAAAAAGAGAAAGAAACAGAAGAAGCTATTAGGAACGATGTGAAAAGTCTTGTTCTTTCTTCCTTAAGTAAATTGGCGAGAATAACCGTCATAAATTTTCACGTAAAGAACTTTATAAGCAACTAAATCTTAAATTCAATAATCGAATACAGTTTTTCGATAAATCATTAATTTTTTTACGAACGTGTTTTGGATATTTTTCACATGATGCTAACGATGATCGTTAGATTAATTTTTAATACATATTAATTTTTTTTCTTTGCAGTACAAAATAATTATTATCATACGCATAGAAAAGTCGTCACGTTACAAGTGTCATCGCATTGTTTTACATTGCTGTCATTTCTTCTTCTTGTCTCTATGAAGATTCAAGTTTCACGGCTCGAAAATCGTTTGTCCGACTCATCAGTATCGTGTCTTCTACTTGCACGTGTTACGGTTTGCCGAAACGTTGCACCGCCTGCAGCTTTCGAGTTGTAGCAAGAGCTTTCATGGCTCAACATGGTTCGGTACAAAGGTATTATCTCGTTCACATTCTCCGTCTCTCTCTCTCTCAAACCATCGACAAAATTCTCTGAGCTATTGTTAGAATACACGAGGAAGATTATTTGCCTGGGAACCGGTACTTGGAAAATTATCATGTCGCCGCCAGCGTTATTGCTGTATTACCCCTACAATAATTTCATTGCGTTTCGCGTAGAGTGAAATGGGGTACTCTGAATAGATCTCTATTTACTCCTTTGCCATTGCAGACGAATTGTGTTGAACTGCGGGAGAACGTTGAGTGTAATGATAATAACACCTTTCCTGCGTAATTATAATTTCTAAGAAAATGGATGCTTATATATACCTTTAAATATTATTAAAAATAAACGCAATAATTAAATAATTTATTTTCATAATTTAATATATATTGCCGTGTAGCATATTTTTATTAATTGTTTTATATCTCTGTTTCAGATTCTACTCTCAAAATCGAAGTTCAATCTGATAAAGCAGATAAGAGAAAGTTATTGAAGCTGTTATCCGGCAAAATAATCTTGGATCGTGCGCGCGGCAAATGATTGACAGAATGATATCAACGTCACGTACGTTATTCTCGTCAACAAAACAAACTTTAGTTATGTCAATATCTCCGTCGTTATTTCCTGACAGAATATTAAGAAGATATCTGTAATCCAATCTAGATAAAATAAAGTCCTGCTGCGATTAATTACATTATGTAATAAAGATCGGTGCGAAAGATTGTTGGAGAGCAAGGTGTGCAGTCAAGAGTTTTTCTATTCTTTTTTTTTTCCGCTCTCTAAGAATTCCCATTCACGTTGTTAATTCCAAAAGCAATGATGACGAATACAACAATGGACATGATGGATTACGTTCAAAATTCAAGTTACAATTTAACGCACAACGATATAGGCCAGAATTGCGAGGCTGAATTGCCAATCATCGCTCTGGTCAACCAAATTCTCTACTCTATCGTCTGCATCGTCGGACTTCTCGGGAATACTTTGGTCATTTACGTCGTCCTACGCTTCTCGAAGATGCAAACAGTGACAAACATGTACATCGTAAACTTGGCAATCGCGGACGAGTGCTTCCTGATAGGTATACCGTTCTTAGTGACAACGATCAGTTTGCGTAGCTGGATCTTCGGTAAGATCATGTGCAAAGCATACATGACCACGACAAGTATTAATCAGTTTACCAGCAGCATCTTTCTGTTTATTATGAGCGCCGATCGTTACATCGCCGTGTGCCACCCGATATCATCCCCGAAGATGCGCACGCCGTTTATCTCCAGAGTAGTCTCGCTTACTGCCTGGGCCACCAGCGCTCTCTTCATGGTCCCGGTATTCCTTTACGCGAACGCCATGGAATCTCCGGAAGGTGTTGTCAGTTGTAATATTTATTGGCCCAACGATCGCGGCGGTCAGACCTCTTTCACCCTTTACACCCTCATCCTAGGCTTCGCCGTTCCCTTGGTTCTCATACTGATCTTTTACTTCCTCGTGATCAAAAAGCTACGCACGGTGGGGCCGAAAAACAAATCGAAGGAAAAGAAACGATCGCACCGAAAGGTCACCAAGCTGGTGCTAACAGTGATCACTGTGTACGTATTCTGCTGGTTACCCTACTGGGTCACCCAAGTGGCGCTGATATATACCCCACCGAAACAATGTCAGACCAGCATCACTATTACCAGCTTCCTCCTAGCTGGTTTTCTCAGCTACAGCAATAGCGCAATGAATCCAATTCTGTACGCTTTCCTGAGCGACAACTTCAAGAAGAGCTTCCTAAAGGCGTGCACCTGTGCGGCCGGCAAAGATGTAAACGCGGCGCTGCACATCGAGAACAGCGTGTTTCCAAGAAGGAACAAGACCAACGTCGATAGACATCAGTCTAACCGGATGGTTACCTCCGGACAGTCCAGGATAGAACTCGAGGACGAAGACGCGGAGAGAGGTTTACTCATTAGCAAAACCTCTACCACCACAGTGACCATGACCTCACGATCGAACATCACGGTTAGCAGCGAGCCCAGAGATCTGGCGCAGAGGGATAAGGATTTAATTAAGAACGGTGCACAATTAACTCTGTTGACGCAGGTTTAAAGCTCTCTTTCTCGGACATCATCGCGATTCCAGAATGAGAGCTCTCCATTGTCCGTTGGAAATGATAAACCGTCTTATCTGCTTGCTGGATCCTGATTGTAGCGACGAGATTCGTATCTATTGCGCTGTTCACGAAGATGTAGAATCAGGATCAAGTGCAATGATAAAGAATTACTAAAGATGCGTCGGCTTGTCAGTGATGTGACATCGACGAGTGATTTCACAGTGCTAGCGTGATCAGAAATTCTTTAAAAAATCCACGACGATCGTGGAAATGCATCGCGTCGAATACCGACGTAGTCGCTGGATATGAATGGAAAGAAACACGAAGAAGCTGTGCTTCGCGTGGATATTGAATTCTTGGTGCTATTTCGACACAACAATTAACCGAATAATTTGAAAGTCATTGATGTTATAGTTTAGAAAAATTTGTATGAATCAACGCAAGATATATTTTAGAATCTACATTATTGCGAAAATGAGAGGATAGAATTTAAATATTTTTTCGTAAAAATGATTTCTCTAAATACAACACACAATCGTTGTACCTGATTGTTGTTGGTCGCGATATTTATATATTATAATATTACTTGAATCTGAAGTACATTATATATATATATATATATATATATATGTTTAAAATACGAAGATTATTTTAAAATCCGAAGACACTGCGCTCAATTCTAAATGCAACGATCGTCTAACCGATATATTCTTTCGCGATAGATGGGATGAACTTTTTTCTTTATCTAGTAAACAATGCATCACTGGACCGAACATAAGAGCTCATGATCGATGATTCTCTCATTTTTCATGACAAACATTCGAAAACACAAAAACTCGAGGTTGCCGAAAAAGTTGCGACTACATCCGCCTGGATATTGATCTATGAATACATGAAATTTATGAAAAAAGTTTTTGTTAGATTTCGTGATGATTTATCCACATTTCAAAACGGCAATGCATGTATAATGTTTCGTGTAGCAGTAAAATATAATTGTACAACTATAATATTGTGTAGGTAGCTAAGAATATTTATTAAAAAATAATTCAGCATCGCGTAAACTATTGGCATTTATTAAAATAATTATTAACGCAGGTTGTATGACAAATAACTGATAAATCTTTGCCAAGATACAAACAAATGATCTATTTTACTAGTGCCGTGCCAAAATTAAATACTGATTTGCATAAAGCAACACACACCATAAAGAAAGGACATTCCTATCGGCGAACAATTACAAAACTCAAGGCAGAACCAAGGCAAGTAGATTTTCAAAGACGAAAAACTTTCTCGATTCGGTGTTACGAGGCCTAACAATCTTTCCGAAATGTTCCCCTTTCGGAAGAAAAATGATATTGGTCTCTTGAGATTCGCATCTCATCACCTCTCCTTCTATTTCCCCGTTTAATGTTCTATTCCATTACTTTCTTTTCACCCACCAAAAAGAACAATAAGATCAGTACTACAATAGTGTCGCTGTAATCACAATACGAGCGGTATATTTTATATAAGCCGTATCTCTGTTCTCACAGAATTACTCTTGCCTCTTATTGACTCATCTACGCTTATGGAACGGAGAATCGTAGAAGATAAAATTCTCGATATTGTGCAATTCACGATAAAAGACCACAACGTATCATGTGTCGTATTTCGAAAAGTAGTATTCTGTCAAAGTTTATAGCGAGTACACGTATGATTTCATAGAACATTCGGATAATATCGGATAAAAATTGTCGACAATATTTTAAGCAAATCAACATTGAAATATTTATTGAATCAAACTTGTGGACATTGTTGATTTATGAAATTTAATGCTGCGAATAATTTAATAAATTGTATTATTTATCAATAATGTCAGTTAAATACATATTGATTTTTTACAATTATTTACATTTAATGGAAAAATATGATTTTCTTAAAATTAGCGCATAAATTGAATTAACTCTTCCTCGCGTTTATATCATCATTAACACTGTTTATATATAATTTTTATATGAGATTTTTTTATCATTTTTATAACTTCCTTATTTACATACTTTCAAACTTATCAATCTTTTTAATGAGAAATTATTGACATGATTAATTGAGACTCATTAATAATTATTACTATAATTAATTCAATTAATAGTAATTACTTAAATTAATAGCAAAATTTTAAGCTTGAAAAATACGAAGACATTTACATAATATAAAACATACAGAAATGAAGTGAGAATTGTGTTCACACATGATAGATTTTTTCACAACGCAAATAATTTAAATTGAGACATAAAAATTATTCGAAAAACGCATTCGCGGTGAATTATTATATATTACATCATATTTTCCAATAAGCTGGAAAACTCGTAAACTACCATAGGTGAGAGATGTGCTGATTGCTAGCACGTCTGTGTACTCATTCTTCAATCACCATACCTTTTGATCTGCCTTTCCCTTCTATTTCATTTCTCTGTACATTAAGATTCTATCCAATTCAAGATTACATCCCATTTCATAAAAATCGCACGCGCGCAAGAAAAAATATTCAGTAAAATGCTGTCTTGCGGCGTAGAAAATATATATCTTTTCTAAGATATATGTTTTAACTATGCTGCATAAATACACACACACACACATACACATATACAGACATTGTAAAAAATGCATTTTATAATATCAACATTATAATAAATCTTTTAACCGATAATTATTAATTAATTTATGTTATATTTTGACAACTTATTTTAAATTATAATGATTTATAAAAATATTAAGCGCAATAAGCAAGATTATATTTTTAATAAGAAACAATTTGTAAGTAACATGCGTATTTTTCTCTTAATACGTATATTGCAAGCTTTAATATCAATCATGATCTCGTGAAAATATAAGAGATAAATGTCTAATATAATTAAGACAAGATAGAATCTCTCTCTCTCTCTTTCTGCAATTTATTTATCGTCGACAATGACAATGATAAATTGGGCATCCGCATTCTATTCTATTTATTATAAGAAAAATCGATAAAATAGCTTGATAACTGAGAAAATTACACATGTTATCGGATAATTTCATCCATCTCGATGATCCATTGGCAACTGCCGTTTTTTCTATCATTATATCTGCTAATATATTACGGTTTCTTTGTCAAAAGATCTTTATTCGTTGTAGTCTGTGCATGCGTCCACTTTCGCAATAGACTTTTTAATAAATAAATAAACGACTTTTTATTTTACAATAATTCGACACATTGAAAAAAAGGAAGATGTTTTTTTATGTGATTCTGTGTGAATTAAATATTAGAAAACTAAGTATCGCGTAATATTCTTTTTGCTTTATATCACAGTGTGTCATCTATTTAATTCTCAAAATACTTTATTATAACAAGCAATACATTGCAAGGAACACGTGGCCTAGGAATTGCCAAAGAAGTTACCTGATGTTTGCTATTAAATCAAGATATATAAATGCAATAGACTGTATTAGAAGTTGTTTATTTTTTCTAAACTGAAAGTCAAACTAAGACTAAACTAGAAGCTAAACTAAACCAACTGACGGCCATAAAGACAAACTAAATTAAATGGCAGTTGCTTGAAAGCCGAAGCGTGAATAGTTTTCGAATTAACTTATATAAGCAAATGAAAATTAATGAGATTTAATGAATTAAAGTTGAGAAGTGTAAACAAAGAAGAAACTTTCTTCATCAGTTATAATTGTAAATGGTGTTTACTTTAATAAACTTAATGTGAAGTATATAACCATCGAGAGGTATTTAACATTAAATATTATAAACTTGTAAACAATCGTGATATTTAATTAAGCTTTTGTGCTTAGAAACAATTCTCCAAATGTTATCAGTTGACCAATGTCTGAGAACGTATAAGCTTTATGAAAGATTTCTGATACATTATGTAATCCGTAGTTATAATTTAATATATATCAGCTATGATTTTGAACATGAATGATCAATGAATACCAAAAGGCTTAATAAGAAAATCGTGGAACATCGTCGACCGATATCCCCTTAAACTTTAAATGGTAATTAGATTAATTGCCGGGCTTTACCATGGGCGTGCACCTATGATAAATAAATTAACACACACAAGCACGTAAGATCATTATAAAGATCATTATAATAAATATTAAATTACTGCATAATTATCTATATGTATATGTGTATATGTGTGTATATCCTTCTCTCTTCCTCTAACACCTTATATTTATATCTCCCCCCAAATTGCTTATATTTTGGATGTTGCACGAATATATCTTTTTCTTTTTAATTCATATAAATAATCCTCGTATAATAAAGCGTAATTTTATGTAAAACGTCATGGATAAAGATAATTGAGATTCAAGCACACCATCTTCAATTGTAACGAAAAATTGGAAATCATTGATCGACTAAATATTTCGCAACATCCTTATTATTTCTGCTAAAAGAGAGAGAGAGAGATTTAACCTTCATGTTTCTTTAGAAAGCTGTACACGAAATTATAAATAGGCATATATACACAAAAAAAAACTACATAGGGGAAAGTAGAGTAAAACCGGGTACTCTTTTTCGATTTGTCTTCCTACAAAAAATCTGAGAGTAAAAAAAAATTTGCCAACCGTTAGTAGTTTTTAATGAATCTTAAACTATGAGAAAATGAAGCTAATTGCTGGAAAAAAAATTTTTGGATATCAAGAATAAAAAGATTTTGTGGAGAAGTCAAAGTACCCGGTTTTGTCCTACCGGTAGAGTCAAACCGGATACCTATTTAAAAATATACAAAACATCGTGTAATTACAAAATCTAGATTTATTTTAATTTAAAATCAATATAAATATGTATTCTATTGACAAAAGTCACAAACAAAAATATCCTCTTGTTCAACACATTGCTGCAGGAATCCCTTATTTAACTTTTTAATTTTAGGGGTCTCGAAAAGCTTTTTTTTTTTTAATGATTTCTTTTTCTGAACGTTAGTTTTCGGTTTTTAACTGCTTTTTGTAGAGACACAAAGTCAAGATAACAGTTCTCCCTCTTTTCATTATATGATATGTGTAAGTACCCGGGTTTTGCCCCACCACAAAGGAAAGTACAAATACGGTGGTTGTATATTTCAGCGTACAAAATACCGATCAAAATTAATATGATATACTCTTTTATCAAAAAAGAAATATTATAGAGGCTCGGTTTGTTTTAAAATAATAATGACGTCAATCTACAACTAATAACACAAATTAGCCATAGATAGCAGTCATTATTACGAAAAAACAGGGGTACCCGCGTACCCGCGTTTTATCGAACTTTTCCCTATACCTATTTAAAATTTTAATTGAACAACGTGCGCACGCATACCGTTATTTCTATATCTTGCCTTTAATTTCACATCAGATACAGACGATTAAATCTGTACGAAATCAAATGTACAATGGAAATTAGATCATGAGATCTTCGTCGCGATCCTGTCGCACCTGGTTTTCTCAGCGAAGTTCATAATCCGACATCTTGGTCGACATGTTCGTTGGCGAGACCTCTCGCAAAAGCGGAAAGCTACGTTAACTTTCTTAAACTTGCCATAGCAACGAGCCATAAACCTCCTCTCTCCATATACCAAGCCGTCTCTCACCCAAAGGGACTCCCCCTTATTTTAAATGCGTCTTCACGCCAAAGTCGCGGCGTAAAACATAGCAAAAGAGACCCAGAAAGGAGCGAACGAAGAGTGGGTCGGATGATTAAGGAGAAAGGTTTATTACCTAAAAAACAATTTCCCCCAAGAGCAATGATAAAGATTAACCTGCTGTAAAGTTACCGCAATACGTGCAATGACCTCTGTGAATATATATGTTTCTGAACGCTATCGTTGACACGCTAGATTGACAAATTGGCTAATTTTGAATAGAGTACACACGCGATTGCGTTGTGCAGCTGACGGATTGGATGTAGGCGGACGATATACGCGTCCACCGCTATACGTTTGCTCCGACAACGGCCATTTGCTCTCCCTTTTAATTCCGTTATTCCTTCGTATATCTTAATGATCGTCTCTTTCATATCTTTTTTAAAAAAACTCTGTAATGATTTAAAAATAAAACACGTCTGTTTACACGTTACAATGCACGTCTATAAAAAAGTTTTTCTTAGGAATCAGTCTTGTAAAAATAAATACTTAATGTATGTGTGTGTCTCAGTTAAAACGTTATATATAAAACATATTTTTTTAATGTTTTCAATAATGCATTTTGTAACATAAATTTTTATACTTTAATATTTTTTACAATATTTTATAATGTTAAAAAATTAACTACAAATTAATCCCCAAAATATCTGTTATTACAATTTTATCGATTTAATCTGGAAAACTTCGTATATATATGTATGTATGTATATATATGCATCCGCTATAAAATTGATTTAGAATACTATCATCATGATCCGATTATACTCTCGACGCAAATGATTGAACATAAAAATAGAATATTCTTCAAACAATATATAAATCGTTTCTAATGCGACCAGATTCGCGAATCGCCGGAAACGATATTGATGCGAAATATAAATTTTATCGTCGCGTATGATTTATAATGTTTCCGCGATAAATATCCGAGATATTGCAGGAATTTCCGGGAATAATTAAGACGAAAAAAAAATTGATATTAATTGTTACGGTTACCATCTTGCATATAGTTCCTTTGTGTTATAATGAAGATAATCATACGTGTAACAATAAATTTGTTAGGGTAAATTTATTAAGATTTTTTAATGGAAAAAGTAGCTTTTTTAAATAAGCGTAAAAATGATTAAAAATAAGAATAAATAAAATGTGCAATTTTATAATATTTTCTTTCTTTAGTGTAGCGAACTTTTATGTATTATTTCTCTCTCTCTCTCTCTCTCTTTCAATTAATTATCAAGTTTTTACTTGATTTAATCGATGTTATCAAGAAGACTGAATTCGTTCATTTATGACAATAATGTCTTCCAAATTTCCAAACTAAATCAACTATCTTTTCTCATCGATTTCGCTGGATATTCTTCCATAATGTTCTTCCCGTGTTCTCGAGATTTCTCATTTAGATTCGCAGTCTATCGGGACTTATCGAATATCATCGGAAATGCGTATCCTATGATAATAACGTGGACACAAAAATGAAGTTAGTAGGTCACCTTTTGTACTCATTCTCTTCAGCTTTTTTCTTGTCAGCTGACGAAGCTGAACAAAGCTTCCGATACTTATGATCGAGTCATAAAGAATAATTCATCGTGTCGCATCTCGTTGTGAATGGAAGAAGATATAACGCGCGCGATAATATTATTCATGGATTTAACATTAATTATATAAATATTAATTATCATGATGATAAAACCAATTAACTCGCAAAATCACGTCGTAGTGAACCACGTTTTAATGTTTGCCAATCGATTGCACAGGTTTGCGAAGATTTAGCGCTTTTGAAAAAAATGCGTCTTTTCGAATCATCTTTTTATACTAATTCCAAATATCAAATTCGTTTTTCTCTCAACAGTTTTTGTGTCATTTTTGTCATTTTGGTAATGATAATATTTAATATTAATATTTAATATTAAGACTAATATATAATAATATAAATATATATATATATAGTCATATAATATAATAATGTTAATATTTAATATTAATAATAATATGTAATAATGTAGAAATATATAATAATATATAATATATAATAATTTTTAACATTTACATAAATAAAATAGTTTTTTTAATTAAAATAACCAAAAATCCTTAAGTAAAATCGGGATTCATAATTTACAATCCAAAAACAAATAAACCCGTCATAAGTTGAAACCCCCTAAATAAAAATAATTTTTGCAGACCTGTGTTATCAACGTTTATTTAAGGCGGTACAAGGAATGTACATATCGTAATATCGGTCGATAAATCGCGTATGTCTTTGATAACAGCACCGACTCGTAAACTGATATCCACTCTATAGCTCTTAGCTTAGAGTATGCACATCACGCACGTATTCCGAAAGTGGTTGACATGTCAAGAGTCTCGTTTTCGCGACAACCACGTGAGGACAAACCTGCACAAAAGTACAACGTCATGAGCGGACCGAGAGTTAAGGGCTGAATAAATTTATCGTCCACCGAGGACTTTTCCTGGCAGAATGTTATAATGGCTATTCACGTCCAGTTCACGTGAATATATTTTTACAGTACGTTTTACATAAATATTGAATCTGAAATTAGGCGTATTCTTTCGTTAAATAGAAATATTTATTTGGTTTCTTGTTACAATTATATAACTCGAAAAACGGGAGGTAGTGAATCCATATTAAAAAATAAATCTTAAACAACAAATCGAGAGGTAAATAAATTATCCCGAAGACGTATTTATTTATTACGAATAAAATTAGTAATTGCCGTCGCGTACGATGCCGGTTCCAATTATTCAACCAGTCTGATTATTAAATACGCGTATATCACATATGCTGATTGCCACAACCAGTTGATCGTTTGTCAACTCACAAACACCAACGTTTCCGTTTAAAGCTCCATTCATGATCGGCGGTAGACGCTAAATTATCGCATATGGAAGTTATACGATTCCATATCCGTCTATGACGAGCACAATGTTCTTACGGTAATAAAATTTGTACGCTGTTGGTTATATAAAACGAAGAAGCACGATTAACAAGCGAATAGCAAAAAAAGAGATGCAAAAAATGCCGATACTTAAGAAATTTAATCTCACTTGATAGACGTTACAAAGGATTAAGGAGCGATCCGATAATCTGTGTCATAAGAACGACCTGTTGCGGCGACATTAAAAGCTCTTCCTCCCTCAAAAGATTTAGATTCGTGTCTTAACTACTCGCTTCTATGCTAGCCATAAAAATTTGCAAAATTTTATACAAAACTTATTTTTGATGCCATAAATCGAATAATATTCTGCTGCATAAAAGTAAAAACTTGTGTATATGCGACGTAAAAATATTATATAAATAACATTCTTAATATTTAATACGTGCAGTCTAAATATTGCGCTATCTAACATTATAATTTCTTTAGTTTTTATTTATGCAATAAAAATTCTAAAATTAATACATGTCACGCATAGCCTGATCATCTTTCCTCTCAATAAAGCGGATATTAACTTCAATATCTGTCAATGTTGTTAAACGTTTTAATTAATCGCGAGTCCAAATTAAACAAAACTTAACGATCTACACCTACTTACATCGCGTGCCCTTCGTGATAAAATAATATTGTACCTCATATTCCCCTTACGATTGGCCTCACAGATTTATAGAATTTTCTGTCATTAGCAAATACAATTGCCGATTGAATGGATAATTTATTAATTTCGTTAATTTACATCAAACGCATATTTGTGTACAATAGATGACTATAAATTCGCAGCGATCGAGCATATTGCGAGACGTAAACGACTGGTCGCGTTTGAATATTAAATGCGTAAGAGAATATATGCTCTGATTGCTGGACAGAGCATTTATGCCTCGATTACTCTATCCCTTTGCTTGTAACTGGCAAAGTCCATTTTGCAGCTCGTTTGATCTATCGACGATTGTGGCTATCCTCGAGTGAGAGAATATCAGCGACAGAACTATCATAATTGCAAGGGTCGCGCCTTTATTGATCAATTTGCCATTTCACGTAGATCACTTGAAACCGATATCGAGGCGAATTATTGTTGACAGGTACAAGCCTTTTATGCGGGAAAATTGCAGAATGTTCATGAGAGACAGGTAAACGACGCGCATTCTACATCGATGATGTATTCTATCGATTATTTTAGGTATGCAAATACACGTCTACCTTTAAGTGCATCAATTTTAAAGAGAGCTTAAATATAAGCTGTTTGGCACATATTTCAAAGAGCAAAGTAATGTATATGTACGTCAGCTGATAAAATGTAAATGTCTACATGTATTTTATATATATGTATATTTATATTATTCGATTTTGTGAGAAATTTATAGATTATTCTAAATGTGTAACATACTTTATTATTTCGACTGCGTATTTTCTTTACATTTTAACGATTTATGTAAAAGATAATAAAATTAACATAAATTTAACATTTACTTTACATTAAAATAAAATTAACATATTTAGTCTTAACTTGGATATAATAGATCTTTTCAATCAACTATCTATTTGATTTTTATTCGGTATATGATGCGCATACACTTAAATTAATTCGAATTACAATAATATAAAATTTAATTACAGGTTAGTGTTATAAAATAAGTGAACATAGGCGTAATAGATAATGCAGCTTCCGATAACGTTAGTATTCAAATTGTACCATTGTTAATCTGTTAATTGATTGGACATCCCATTTTCGAAGCTACATGTTCGATCAGAATCATTATTAATCGCGTTATCATCGTTATCAATTGTCTTCACCTCAATTGGTTTCCTATAAATATGCTTTCATTAAAAATCGAATCTGAATATGGCACGAATAATGTTTGTCTCGTAGAAAATTGATCGAGTATCAAATATGAGATATTAGTTTACTTGGCTATTGAATTATTTTAGGAATTAATATGCTATCGCGTTTAAAGCACAAAACATATTGAATAAAATAAATGGGAGAGAAAGTAAATAAGATAATATTAATGGTATAAACGAGACTGAAGTTATTTTGTCGAATATAAGTTGAGAAAAAAAAAAAAAAAAATTAATCAAGAGACAGTTTCGTCAATCAGATCGTTATCGTCATTATACATTTGCTATTGACATTTGATAGTATATTTTGATTTGAAACATGTCGTTCGTTTCATTTATGGAAAAGCGATTGATTTCCACTGGACGTTCGTCACTGGACGATTCTAATGAAAAATCACGACTGTCGCTCAAGGCCAAAAAACGGTAGAACAAAGATAAATCTGGGACAAATCGGAAAAATATTGCGAAAAAAAGTACGTTGGAGCAGTTTACAATCCTCATGGATTGTGTAACATCATACTCATTTTATATAAATTTTTCTATTAAGCATATAAATTAAGCATATATATAAATTATTAAGTATATACATAAATTACATATATATAAATTACAGAAATTGTAAGAATTATAGAAATAAAATATTCTCTCTCTCTCTCTCTTTCTCTTATATTGTATAATTAATTGCAAATTCGTTAAAAGTTAATAATAAAATCACATCTTTTGAAGATTTTAATTAAATGTGGTATAGATACTACTTGAATCTCATTAACAATATGCTAATTACAAAGAGATTAACACCTAGCCTGTTTAGCGTAATTACACTTGCCGCGGCAAATTTACACATTTATATAATTGTAGAAAAATGGGATAAGCGCCAATTATTAGGGTGAAGAGGAATTAATTGAAATTATAATTGTATATGCTCGATATAATAAACAAAAGTTTTAAAAAACTTATTGTATTTTGAAACAATTTTTATTAACGTTTGGCGCATTCAATAATTTCTCATCGCGATTTTCAGAAACAATATACGGCCATCAAGTAGATTAAATTGCGCATCAACGTTTAATCATCCGTGTAAATGTCTACGACACTCTTAATCAGTTAATGTCGGCATTGTCACGCCCGAACTGGTATTGCGCCACGCTGACGAGAATAACTCTGCCTTTCTAGAAAATCAGATAAAATCGTTGCAACAACATCTATCTATCTTAGTTGGTACACACGAAATGACACAACAGACATTATTCAGTCGCGCGCGTGTGTGCGCATATCGTTGACTCTCCAGATGCGCGCCAGTTTTATATAATAACGAACGAGAGAATTCGCGGCACGATGCCAAGATAAACGCAAGTCGCTTCGCAGTTCGCGAATGAGACGCCGTGATTATGCTCGAGAAGTTCTACGCGAAGGTTGCCAAAATTTATGCGTTCGTACGCGTCGACGTTCTTCCTCTCGTGTGATTTTATGTTCGGGTCTACAAACCGAAACCTGTTCCGCATGACAAAATGCTCTCGTCGGATCCAAATGATGTCCACGGTTCAATAATCCTGAAATCGCGTTTGACATGACATGAAATTCGTTTGAGCATAACTCCATTACAAGATACTTTAATCCTAGTTAAAAAAATGTGCAGAATTAAATATATATAAGATGATACAAGATATTAATCGTATAAATAAATTATTATAAATTAATTATCAAAATAAATTATTTAATATTGTATAAAAATTCATGTAAATGACTTTCTCATTAAAACAACAATTTTTTGTATAAAGAGAGACAATTTATAATTATTGTACTTATAATCTTACGTAGCTGATACTTATGTTTAGATTTATAGTGTAATATGATATTTTTAGTTTGAATTTAACTAGAAAATTATTTGTGATAATTATTGGTTTAAGGACTCTTCGTTTATATGAAAAAGGGGACCGAAAAGGGGGAAGGTTTCAATATAAGTAATTTTTTTATCTATGTACCGGCTTCGACTAGCATTCTTTCGCTTTAAGAAATTGTATTGCCATGCTACGATGACATTCGAGATTCTCGAAATTCCTTGAAATTTGTGCCCGCAAGAGATCGCGCTCGCAAACGCTATGACTCGCCAGAAATGCACTTGTTAAATGATACGATCGTTAAGCCTGAACAATGCACGTAATGTTCAAATGTCTACGATTTCGATCAATTAAACGCATAGTCGAATCGCAACGGTTATTACATTCTGCATAACCAAGCGTAAAAATACACGCGTAGTCATTAAAACAAAAAATTTTAGCAGTGGCTGTCATATATTTTCTACAAATATAAAATGTTATTTGATCTTTAAAATCGCGCATGCGATTTATATTATTGTAACATGTCGCCGTGAAATATTATCTTCATACACTCTTGTCCCGTAATTTATATTTTATAAGTTTTTCGAATAATCTCAAGTAGATATATTTTTTTTATTGGCCAAAAAATAATGTTTAGTCGAACGATTTTTTAACGAGTGAATTAAAACGCCAAAATATTATGTATAAATATAAATATCACATTTAGCTAGTAATTGTTAAAAATAAAAAGAAATATCGAATGCAAAGAATATATATCGGAAATCTGTATTGTGATTATAGTGTCTTCACAGTAACGTTACGTTATTTCATTCTAATGTCTATAAATGCCATCATTCTTGATAGTACTGACGTATCAATGTATCTGTAAAATTTGTATGTATTATTCTAACAATAAGATATGTGTATGTGTTGTATCATACGTTATATTTAAGAAAGAAAATTGTACTTAATGTAAGTAAATAGATATACGTATGACGTTCGAACGTTTCAATGTTTTCTTATACAGAGTGTTAACGATAATTTAATATTTATGTAAACATCGATTTTTTTAAGATTATCCTAGAAAAAATTAAAATTATAAAACCGAAGAATATTGTCGCCTCTAATTAAGACATCTAATTGCGATTAAATATAAACGATTTTCTTGTGAAATACGTCATATTTATTGTATCATAAAAATTCAACTTAGATATTCGTTAACTCACGAATCGATTCTCCATAATATACTTAAATCTCGTTGCATGACGTTATGTAAATTTATCGAGTAATTCTTGGTGATAGCTGTTTGTTAATTGAATAATAACCGAATATCTCTCACAAAAGTATTTACGTTAATTTTTCGTTGTTATCCGTCGACGTAATAAAACTCTACCACCATCCAATAAATATCTTTCATTTCCAAAGATATAAACATATATTTCCCATAAAACCCTAATCTTTATGGCATTGAAGGGAGCGCAAGGGATAACATTTTTTTACGAAGCATATTTTCCAGAATATGAATTTTTTTTTTACTATATCAAAGTGACGTCTTGGATTTTTTATAGTTTTCGTTGTGCGTACTAAATATACGAGCAAAACCGTAAAAAAGATTTACGAAAATTGGATAAGAAGGTATAATAATATTCATTTTCATATCTGCACGTCTTGTACATCAAATTTATAAAGTATTATATATCAAAATACCCCGACAGAATTATAAGCATCAAAGAATATATAAATTTTATATAATATCTTAATATAGAGTAGAGCGTCTCCCTTTCAAAAAAATGTAAGATTTAGCGTCTTCATAATAACACAAATTAAGATTGATTTGTAAGAATCTACTGATAAACTTACGCGCGTGTATACCTACTTTGTTTCCAAAAAAAATAAAATCTAGTGCCATTATAAATTTATTGCGAATGTCTCGACGGGATGGCGTCAAAGCATTTGCATCGAGACTGTGAAATCTGATTATCATAAATACGAATTGGATGCGAATATATCTTATCAAAATTAAATGCGTGACTTTGCGAAACTGGATACTGCCGAATCCTAAACACGAAGGAAGCTTTTTCAATTGGATCCGCAAATAATACGTAACAAATGTAAATTTAAAATTGAATATATATAATGCTATAAAAAGAGAATTTTTTTATATCACACAGTTAAGTGATTTGGATGTCGCATAAATAATTGAAGATATTCGCTTTTGTATCGCTAATGATATTATATATTATATGAAGTAGATTCTATGTACATTGTTGATTATTTAAAACACAAATAAGCTTCCTGATGAAAAATCTCTCTGACTATTAAGCAAACAAGATTCCGAGAAGATAAATGATTTACAAAAACACAATCTCTTTCGGAGATAAAATTTTAATTGTGTGTGTGTGTGTGTTTTTTTTTTTAAATAAAAGGCAAACTTAACTTTGCTGTTTACTTGTCATTTTACTTTGTTATTCGATGTAGATCATATTACACGAAAACATACTTCGGAATCAACGGTGCGTATAAAAAATGTATGTTTATTCCCTGATGGTTTATAAATAATAAATCTAAATGAAAGAAAAAGGTTAAGAAGAGACAAGAAAGCTAAGCAAGCAAGTATAATGAATAAAGATGCTGCTTTTAATTGGACTGCTAAAACAGTCTGTAGCTGAAAAATTTAATAAGAAAAATTTTGAGCGAACTATATTTATGAAAATTATACGAAGGTAAAATCATGTATATACGGTGCATGGATGTTCCTTTTGATATCTTCTAAGAACATTTTATTTTTTATATTTTTTGTATATATTAATTTAAATGCTTGAAATTGTTGGCATTTTGACACTAATGATAGTTGAGCGAGTAATTAAGTTTAGTAAAGTCTCAGGAGTTTTAAATAAATGTATTAGAAAGAGTTTTTAAATTTATTTTATTATTTGCTATCAAATAAACCGCTATGTAAAAATAATATTATTCCAAAACACATGCAATTTAAATCGAGTATCTCGGCATTAGCGAAAAGTAAATACATAACGTTACTCATTATAAAATTTAACAGACCATGTAATTTAATTTGCAAACAGTTTTATTTTCAATAATTTAAAAATTATCAATACGTAAGAGTATTTTCTTTAATAAAATTTTAAATTTTATAAAAAATAACATCATATACATCCGTACATATGTCATATCCGTCAGCGCATTAAATCGAGCCAAGAAAGTAGGATTTGAATATGACCAACGTCAAATTATAAAATAATGGAAAAATACTATGCTGTTCTGTAAGTGCTGTTGAAACGAGTTCCAAAGATTTAATTTTGAACGCTATCAAAAGAGCTCCGAGCCACCCACGCGAATATATACGTCTCTGCGACTTTAAGGGGAAGTCTCAGAAAATTTCTATAACCTTTGCATAAAAAGGAATTGCATCGGTCGAGCATTCAACTTCAATCTTTCGAAGCGGCACAAATTCGCATTATTTTTCACACGCATTTTTGCATTCGTCGAAAATACAGATATACGGATAAGGTACTTTTACGGCCAATTTACGAAGCAGTCAAGTGTACGAAAAGCCTTGCAGAAATCTGTAGAAAAGAGGCGATATAACGAAAGGACAGCGATTACACACGCGAACGGCTTAACTTAAACGAGCTGTGGCTGTTTCTGGCGGAGATTCTCCGAGGATACTATCCATGAGAGTCTTTACGTTATCGGACTTGGATATGACGTAATGTCGCATCAGTAAAAAAGACCATTTGTTTCGAATAAACTTTCTATCTGATGTATTTTTGAATCGTACATGTGTGGATTGTGTACTCGAAGAAATAATAGAAAGTATATGAGAAAGTTACGGATACACAAGTTAGCAATCGCGATAAACATCTCGAGAAATATTTTCTACTAACCATTTGTTCCATCAACGTAGAGAGATAATAGAGAAGAGAACTTTTTTAACGAGGACTTTCTCTAAATACTTCGTCGCACAGCGGGAATATCTCTTCAAGCTTTTCATATGGATGACATGTTATCTCAACGGAGTCAAGTTCGGATTTACATACATATATATATATATCTGCATATTTATTTTGAAAGAACTCTGTCAGAACCTTGTTAAGTTCGCATCAACTTCTTTTCCGCGAGTTAACAAGGGAATAGAGATCTCGACGATAAATTTTCTCGCGTCAAGCTTTCCGACCTATTATGTCGTGAAGAAGAAACTGTCAGTAGTATAGATGGAGTAAGGATTGACGACACCGTATCTTGTCAAAATAAACTTTCCTAAAGCTTTCTCGAAGTATCACTTTAGAAAAGATCTTTCAAAGTAGGTGGTTATATAAATAGCCTGTATTATATGTGTGTACATGATATAACGCGATATACATGATATAACAAACTAAGTAGGTGGAAAAGTAAAAAATCTGTGTAAAAATAATTCTCAAACTAATAATTATTAATGATTAAGATAAAGAATTTTATATATTAGATATTATTATGATAAAGAATTAAACTCAATTGCGCTATGTTTGCGATAATTATACATTAATGCGGGCATTAAAAAATTAATCAAAATAAAATTTTGCAATTTTAATTTATCGGAGACTCATTCCTTCGGAAAAAAATCGAAATATCGATCGGTTCGTCAAGAGTACCGATTTGCTGAAAACAAGTTCCTACGAATCACCCGCGCATCGTTTCTCAGTCCTCGTTTATCACTCCCGTTTATACCGCCCAGTCGACTTAAGACCGCTCTTTTTCCTCGCCCTTTCTGTTTTCATGAGACCCCAGACAGGTAGATCGATAAAATAATTCCATTCGTAGAAAACAATTTTTTGTCCAATCGCGAGTGCTATGCGAATGGATGATGGAAAAAGTTGTATATTTATCGGCAAAAATAGATAACGAGTACTCGATACCAAATGGTCGAATTCCTTCAGAATCGCTAAGATGAACCTATTTCGAGGATCGAGGATATCCGAGAGACTTTTTCGGAAATACGATCACTTCAATAGCTCAAATTTCAGTATTGATTTTCAATTATATGAGGTCCCTAAGCTTTACTGCTAAGCTAGTTGTACGTCAGGAAAACGGGCAACATGATAAGAGTGAGATGCTCTGCGAATCGAAAAGAGCATAAAAAATATGCATAATTAATTAATGACTTTCCGCTCAGCGATGCTAATTCTCGGTTATAATCTCGCTTCATCTGACGCTTAATTAGATCCAGTGGCCGTATACATATATGTATATATATATATATGTATGAAGCTAACGCCGTCATGACGGTCATCGATTTTTTCGCGACGCCCCGACGCCGTGTTCGTAACTGCTTCGTCGTCCTGTGAAATTGGTTGCGTAATTAGAAAGAATTTTATTGGATTGCGGACGTGCCAGCAACTTAAAAGATTGTGCGAAACTACTTCTGCTTGATGCTACGTGCTTAATTATCTTTTTCCCTCGCTATAAGTTTAGATTCTTTTCATTTATATAACATCTTGTAAAACTCCGATTGTGTAAAGTGAAATAAAGGGAACTTTATATTTGTTTCTTTCCTTCTTTTAAAATCTAAAAACTTGTCCTGAAAGAATAATAAAATCATATATGTATAATTAAACTCTATATTATTGTATGTATATGAATTTGATCCGTTAGGCATAAGTAGGATAATGAAAAAAAAAGCATCATTTCTCGTTATGTCAAAAAAAAATAAAGGTAATTTTTCTTACTTTCCTAAAGACATTGAATAATTAAAAATAAGAAAAAGTAAATATATATAGAAAATAATATACAAGAAAGAAAGAGAAGATGTAAAATTTGTTGCTTAATATAAAACTTTATATATATATATATATATATATTTATTTAAATTGTAAGATATCTAAGATAATTTTAAGATATCTTAAGACATCTTAAAATAAAATATATAAAGAAAAGAGAGTATATGTCTCTTTCAAAATCGTTATTAAAAGATTATACAGAATATTTTCGAAGAGCATTAAATGTCTCGAACAATAATAACAAAGATGAGTCGAGTATAAAATTAATTTAATATTAAGACAAGTATATCGATGATTATCGTTGTTAATAAATAAATCGATGATTAAGCGTTGTTTTTTTTTATCCAGTGCGATTTAATTAATATCTCGCGTCACGTGTTTCCATGGTAACGCGAGCTTTAATTAAAAATTATGATAAAGGCTAGATCAGAAAGGTCAAAGTTTTAATGATGAAATCGCTGGACATAAAAATCGTTGTACCTTAGGAATTTTTTCAACACGAGAAAATGTTTGTTTTTTGTTTGTAACTCGCGAAACTTTTATTTCGAACCAACATTTACGTACTTTTAATTTAACTCTTGCATTAGTATTAAATAATTTATATCTAATTCTTTTTCTTATATATAAAATTTTATTATTTTAAAATTAAAAGCATGTTTGTGCAGAAAAAGAATTATATAATTACACAGTACTTACATAATATATTTCTATTATAACTGCAATATATTCCTTTACAAGATAAAACATTTTATTCTTTTTTTTAAATTATAAAAAGTCAGAATTATTTTAGATATGATCTTATTTGTATTATGACCCAATAGTGATTTCCCATCTTTAAACATTTGCATTAAATAAATATAACGTAAACAATTTTCCAGTCAATTTATCATTCACTGTTAACATAAAGTGAAGTTGCTATCTCTATTTATTGCATGCATGACTTTATCTAATTCGCTGATATTGCAGCTGTCGCAAAAATTTATTACGCAATTCAAAAGCAACGATCACATATGACATATGGAATCATCTTGTGATGTCTCACTATTACAAATCGATTCATGCCAATCATATCTATCGCGATCTATTGTATTCTCGTCGCTTCCGTTCTGATTCGACGCACGCATTAAGTGATAAATAAAATTACACTGAACCGGATTAAGAGATGACTGATTGCCATTATCAGCCGACACCTTCGCGCATCGCAATCAATAATTACGGATAGACAAGATCACAGATAATGCCAAAGATTTGAGATGACACACGATCGATGGTATTATGGAACTGTAACATTGTATGGTACGTATTTTCTTTTTATCGTAATCGATCAATCAATTAGAGAACTTGATGGAATCGATAATGAAACTTTCTTCTCTTCCCCTGACAGCTTGTCAATTTATTTCCCTTATATATTGTTCCTACTAAGTTTTAAATAATATATTTGTTATATCTAATAATGTTTTTGCCTTCCAAAATATCATTATCGTTTATTGTATTATCGAGTCAAAAATCAATTCTAATAAAGAATAAATTGCCATATTTCTTTTATAAATCAATCATTCTTAATTGTCAGTATTTGAATATTTTATATATTTTACGATATTTCATTCGGAAATTTAAAATAATTAGATTTCTATAACATGTATAAAGAGTCACATGAATCAATTCCGTCTTGTAGCCAAGAAAGAAATGAAAGACATGAGGAGATGCTAGCTGAAAATTGTATGAGTGGCGCCATCTTTCTCTAATTTGATAAATGTCTCTATTTTATAAGTTTATCATTTAGAATATTAGATAATCTAATTTTGTCAAAATATATAATAAAAATTTCGTGATGTATTATCTTGCAGCATTTTATGTTTAACCTTTTTTCGTATTTAATCTATGTTTTCTATAATTTTACATGACCTGAGATGTTAAAATATAAACTATCACATTATTTATAAAACATATACATATACGTTATCTATATGTATTAATTATAATTTTATTATTTTAGTAATTATGTATAAACAAATTATTATTATATATTTATTTATTTTTTTTTTTATCAAATATTTATGCATAGAAATTGACACATCTAAAGTTTATAATTATAATCTTTATTTCTGCAAAGTATATTACAAATATATTGTTTGAAAATATATTAAATTGTCAGCAAAAAAAAAAAAATACTTTAGTTACATTTACGTTATTATGAAATACAAAATTAAGGATTAATAATAAACAATGATAAATAAATTTAATAGCAAAAATTTTATATTAATTAATTACGTGTTTTATCGCAAAAAAAAACTTTTATATTAATAAAAGATCAAGATATGATTTCAAAATCATAGCTTGTGTCTTTTTCGATTGCTTAGAAAAATTTGAATTACCAATAGTCGGTAGTCATGTGTGTGTATGTGTGAATGGAATAGAACATTTAATATTTCTTTACCGGACAAATGTAAAATATTTAAAGTTTTGTATAAAAACAGCGATTCAATATTTTTTTTTTTTTTTTTATACAAAAGAAGATTGAATTTATTTTAAATTATATTATTAGTTAAACATATTCAAATCTAAACCAAAAAATAAAAAACCAATAATATTATTATTACCTTCCTTTTATATCAATTTAAATATAAAAAATTAGACAATTTTTTAATAAAATTTTATTAAATGTTTAAAGGCAATAGTGCGATACATTTATACATGTAACGTGTCAAAATCTTTAAAATATTGTTAAAAAAGCATTATATTTTTCATTGATTTCTTTTATTATTGCATAATGAAGTCGATAAAATAAGTGTCTACTATATTTATTGAACCAAATTATTCTTTCGCATAATTTGACATTCTGCTTAAAAAACGTTTTAGCAGAATCACAAAGTTAGAGAAAAATTTTATTATCGCCTTAATAGCAGAAAGAAAGTAATCTAATACAAATTTGAATAAATTTATTAATTCTTGAGACATGATGAGAGCATACCTTGAAAATAGATGAGATTAGTAAGGAATGTTTAATTTTTTGCGCGTCAAAATGTAATTACGCCAAAGAATTTCAGATGCAAGTTAAAGGTCGTAATTAAGCACACGCGCAAAGCTAGTGAGGCAACCGCAAAAAAAAAAAAAAAGACACGATTCCCTAAAAATTAATACACGCCCCAGATATTAATATACATGGAACTCGTTCCCGTACTCATACATTTCCCGAAGATGGTCGCATTACCGTTGAATAACGATAATCAGCGCGTCAACCGCACGCCATCAATTATTTACGGTTCTTTCTTTCTCTCTCCTTTCCTTTTAGTTTCTACATTTTCAAACTTTGGATGATATTCTCACCATAATACGCAGCATAACGAGCGTTTAATGTGTCTTCTCACCTCATAACTTGATTCTCCGTTCATGCGTCTGACAAAAAGATTTAATTAACCGCAAAGAAAACTGGGTTGCGCGATAATGACCCTCGGATGAGAGATTCCGAACTAGGATAGAATTAGATGTAAGAAGAAGGGAAGAGACGATGCTACTTTATAATATAGATATTTGTCTATTATTTGAGGGCATTATATCAAGTTGATAAATTATATTAAAATGACGAGTTGACTATGTTAATGCCATAATAACATTGATGCAACTCAAGACTCTTTTCCCACTTCTCAATTACTTTACTGAATTATCTTATTCTCTCCTAATGTTTACTTTGAATATTAAATTACGTATTCTGCTTGTACTAAAGACGTCTTTCAACACATAAATATGTACATATAATTCCATGTGAAATTAGAGAAATGGAAATAAATTCGTCTCAGGCAAAGAGATTTCATCTGGAGCACGTTCACAGAGTTTAACCCTAATGAAGGATAATTGCGAAGTAATAGTAATCGGGGGGTATAAAAACTGTAATAATTTTGCGCATAAAAAGTAAGACATTTCTGAGACAGCAAAGAAAAAAAATTCAACTGCATTTTTCTGATTACGTTGACTCGTCTATAAAATCATTTCATAATTTTTCCATTGTGCTATTCACTAACAATATCATAATTTATTATAGGAATAAAAACAGTTCTCTTTTTAAATTTAAAATCAATTTTTAACAAACATATCAGGGTGCCAATAGTTAATTTAAAATTTTTTTTCAATTAAACGAATTAAGTGTTGACATTAAAACAATAAAATCTTTTCTTCTTTCTTCATTTATTTCATATAAATTTATAAATTAATTTCAAATAAAAAAAAAAAATATATATATATATATATATGTGTGTGTATGCTAAGAAATTAGCCATCAAATTTAGAAATATTCGTTTAAAGAATACTCTTTAAAATTTTTGAAAACATTCAATGAAGATTTTCTTAATCACTACACGAACAAATGATAGATTAACTGTACTTATTCTCTTGCTTTGAGAAATGTCAATCTCGAGGAACCTCTGAAATAAATTCGTGCGGCAATGTGGCCTTCCGATTCGTCTCCATATATCGTTCTACAAAGCAAGTCACGTGCGAGTGCCGCGCGTTCTTACGAACTTGCGTAACGTTTAATCGTTCGGCGTTACGAGAAAAAAGGGTTACGTGCTGCACGTCCGTCGCCTTACCGACGTGAAAAATGTATCGCGGTCTTTGTTCGCAATTTTAGATTTATTTCGATCTTTCTTACGCTGAACTATTACGTGACAAATATTTTTCAGTCGGGCACGCTTAATAAAGGAGGGATACATTTTAATTCTTCATTTTTCAGATTATCTGTCAGAGCAGGAGAAAAAAAATCTCCCTTCTGGAAACTACTGATTCGAAGAGTTGTATACGCAGTGCATGCCACACACACACACACACACACACACACATGCGCGCGCGCATGCGTATATGTGCGTGTATATATCTTAATTTGGTTTAATAAATATAAATCTAATTTTATTTGCATAGCCTAAATTTGGATTTTAATAAGCTTTTCGATTAAATTCATTCACATTTTCGATTATTCCTAGATTATTATAAAAGTTACGCGTATCATTTGTAGAAAATAAAGATTTTTAATAATTATATAGATTGTCAAATATAAACACAAATCCAACTATGTAATTACATTTGTTCGGTTTATCGGTATAAAAGTAAAGTACGTAAGTATCGAAATTTTATATCGCAATCCAATTTCTCTTTTTACTCATTTTATTAATAAAAGGAACAAAATTTAAGACTACTCGCTTATTCAAACATTTATATTCTATTTTCAGCTCGTCGAAGAAAAATAATTCGCATAAATCATTGGTTAGCGCAGAAATTTTCTCGTTGATGAAAACACTGCTGACATTGGTCTTTATTCGAGTGAATTTTTCGATCCGCTTATTATATTTTACGCGACGTTTTATACGCGTTCGGAGTTTCCCATCGTCGTTTTTTCAATATGAAATATGAAGGGTGCCATTCGAGCCCGAGAGTGCGACAGTGTTAGATTCGTGTCAGCATGGGGTGGTTTTCTTAGGAATCTCTAGGATTGGCCGCTACGGGGATGTTACGTTACACTTTATTCCCGGACAATTCTTTCGTTCTCTGATTTTGTTCCAGTGTATATTCGTTCGTCTGTATTTCAGTAGCAAAAATAAACTGACTTTTCCGAGAAGTTTCTTATATTACCCCGGAATAGCATAGTTTTATTATTTGCCGGCAAGCTATCCGTACCAATTGTTTCAAAAGTAAATTCATCGGTTTAATGAATATTATACAACATTCCCTTTATCTCTTTTCTACAAAATTATCATTTAAAAATTATTTTGCAAGAGGAAAAAAGATATTACACAAAATGATTGTATATTAACGTATATGCAGAAAAAAATGCAACAATAATTTATGCGATATAATTTCTTAAATATAATTAAATTTTCTATACTATATAATTTTTTATAAATAAATGCGTGCCATTTAATTATATATATTTTTATATTTATATAACACATTTCATATTCTTATATATTTGTTTTTTTATTCTTTCAATATCTTGTTTCAAAGTTACGTTCCAATATCGTGCCAGATACCTCCACGTTGGTACAATGCAGCTAAAAAGTAAATTACCGCGGTTCACCAGGACTGCCTTATTCGCTATTTCATTCCGTTCACGAGCCAGCGTACTCCTTTACCGCAAAAAGAGCGCCGTATGTTACGAAGCAATGTTCCCGCGGGGCTCCCTTCCTAGACCGCTCGTGTTCGGTGGATCGCGCTCATGCGCCTTGGGTGCGATTTTGGAGCGTCGAAGGAACGTGAATGGTACGACGACGACGACGACGACGACGACGATGACGATCGGGGCGACGACGACCGGGGCAACGACGATCGAGGCGACGATGTACGGGGCGATGGTGTGAGGGAAAGAGGACCGATCCGAGAGAGGACTCAGTCTGGCCGCGCGCGCCTCCGATCACTGTCGACTGTTGTTCTCACGTCGACGCGGTCTTCTCGGCACGCTTGCGAATTCCCGAATTTTGCGATTTAATCGCATACAGCGAATCTCGTTTTGCAGCTCCTCTCGAGATTCATCCCCGTGCATTTCGCCGTGCTTAGATAATTTTTTAAACCACCCAACTTTTTATTCCCTTAATCGCTCCTTGGATACGAGAGAAAAAAATAAACGACTTAGAATAGTGACCTGAAACACGGCAAACACTTGAAACTGCAAGGTGCTTGCAATTGTAAAAATAAGATACGATAGAAGAATTTTGTCTCTGTAAATCTGTTTGTTGTGTTCCAACCACCTGCTCATCTGCCATCTTTAAAAGTACGAAGCAAATGAGACGGAGAACGTGCTGCGAACAGATGAGGCGCGAGTAATCCCAAAGCAAGGACACCTCGTTGAAGGTTCCGTGTACTCGCGAATTGCAAATTACGGATACGACGAAAGGTGAGGTAAGTGAGGCATATTTATTAAATAATCAAAAATATTATCGTGTCAATAAGTAGATAAAAATTAATTAGATTAAGAAGCGCTACATAAATTTATTTTTTTATCTATGAACAATAGCTGTCTTCTCTATTTATTATAAGTATAATATTAGTTTTAAATTCTTATACTTCTATGTTGGACTGCAAATTATGAGTTGGATTGTCTTTTAAAATCTTTAATCTCTTAGGATGTATCCAAGGACAGATTTATTGTTCTTGCATGAATAAAATAAAAATTAATCATTTATGTGTTAATTAATCTTCACTTCTTCGGTTAATCGCTTCTACCGAGAAGCTTGAAATACACTTTACGATCTCTGTGGAATAATTTAAAACAGTTTAAAAATATAAAAGCGGAAACTCTAGCGAGAGTCATCATTGTATTTCGATGGGAAGTAGATGAAAACGTGGCGCGCGCGAATTATAATGATTAGTTCAACGAACGATGCTAAGAAAGAGAGCAAAGATCACACGCGACACGCAAGAATAAATGTTGCAAGATAGTCAGAATTTTCGGGAGTTGTAAATGACTTTTCGAACAAAAGTGTTACCACGTGCCAAAAGAAAGCCGAATCAATAATTTACAATACTGGGCTCTCGCGTGTCGCGCAGATCATAATAGTAGACGGACACTGTGTGTGGTAAAATAAGATGAAAGATCCAGAATTTATAGAACAGTTAAAATGTGTAAAGTTTACGTGTAAGATATTACTATCAGCGTATATACAAAAAATTTTTTCTGCAATAAATATTATCGATAAATATTTCCTTTTCTAATTGGAACACGTAAAAATTAATTAAAGAAGTAATACTTTGTCAAATAATACTTTTCAAATAATTGAGAAAACTTAGTCGATATGAAAATTGTTCCTAAGTTCCTTTTATTTTATTCTCATTCTAGATAAACTATTTTATAATTCGCGCAAGAAAGAGAGAGATCCTTATCTATTCACAAATATTAGACTCGCAAATGTTATAAGCGAGAGGGATCATATTCAAATTTGGATTTTATTCGCGCGGATGTTCCAAATCTATCGCCGGATTAATGTATTCCATGTCGAGAAGCGCGAGGGATGCCACGAATTCTCATGATACGCACGTCTCGCCGCTGAAGATTACGGATCTACCGCCGGCGGGGAATCTAGATTGGGTGAAAACCGAGCTCGAACATTCAACCCGCCCGTTAAAGGAAGTTAGAGGTACACGAGAGCGTCGCGTAATATGAACTAATTACTGGAAAATTGCGATTAAAATGCGGCGAAGTATTCGCGGCTCGACTAATGAACCTTGCGAGGAATGAACGAGAATACGAAATAAGATTGTTGGATTCTATACAAATCTTAGTACAAATTCAATTTTTTGTATTATTATTTTATATGCCTCTCGTTAACGATCTCTTCTGGATAAATTATTTCCTTCCGTTTTTTACAAATATCTATTATTATGACTATACATGTCAATTTCAACTTCAACTTTTATCTATCTATTAATCATTAATCGCTCCTCTTTTACGCGAATGGACATTAATAGATTATCGATACGTAACGTTCCATGTTTGTTAGCAGCTAACAATAACATTATCATTTACAGAGAGATGACTATCGCGCTACCCTGTACGCACGATAACTGTTACATGACATAAATAAAATACGCATTTCCGCGAATGCAACCAACTACGGTCATTCAGTTGTTTGCGAAAAAAATTGTCTCTATATAATTTATTCTCCAAACTATTCAGCTTGGCTAACAATGTTCGTGTTAACGCTGTTGTTTAGTCAAATTGACGGCGGACTATTTAAAAAATCGACGCAGGCGTGTAAAAATTGCAGGCATAGCCTGGGGAACGCACGCATGTTGACGTAATACGTAGAGGCGTGCCTAAAATTCTCTACTATATGACTCTAATACTCTACTATGTGACATAGATTCGAGATTACTTTTCTTAGGCGAAAGTTAATAGTCATGATCGCGATGAATCACATTCGCCACTCTCGAGGCCTGTTGATCAGTTCTTCTCCTATAATAATACAGTGTCGTATAATCCTCGCGGTCACGAGTGTCCTAAAAATGTTCGTTTCTCTTTCTTACGGAGATCGTTCATTTTATGCAATAAATGAATAATTACGCGATAAATAAATAAATTGCATAAATATCTTATTATAATTAAATTATAATTAACATTTTCATTATTTAATATTATTTGATATATACATTTTTCTCTGCGTTATAGCCTTCACTGACTTCTTCATATTTATGACGTAAAGAAGCGAAATTGTTGTCTTGCGTAAGCTATAATTGAACATCATACATCGATAGTAAAAAGCGCAACGGTATATATGGATTTCAATCTCGATAAATTGTCTGTCGTACGAGATTTTCAATCTCGTAGAATATACTACGATAGAGAGGTATCCAACAGAAAAGAAGCATCTCACTCCCTTCAATGAAATTTATCAGATTCCATTTAGTCCAACGCGGTAAGATCCGCAACGGTATTCGCAATCTAATAAGGTCACATACGCGCGCGTATATTTCTTTCCATTCCGCGCATTTTTCTGCAAAGGCTGTAAATTTTCGTCATGCAAACGCATATATTATAAGCTCACGTTGCATGCCAAGGTATACATACTTTAAATGCAAATCAATATTACATAATAGATTATCTAACAGCATATAAATTATGTTTCTTTACATTTTTCCTTTTCGCGAATGTGATTCTTTTTTCCACTACAGTCATATATAATTCATGTTTCATTAGCACGCGCGAAAAAACAATAAATATGCGTTTCGCACAAGAGAACGAAGTGATAAAAATCATTTAAAAAATAATTATTATCTACAAACATTAACAGAGCTATTCGATAAAATTTATAATGAATTTTACATATGCTTTTTTTCTTTTTTTTATATAAGACTTTTTTTTTCGTGAAAACTATTAAATATAGTATATTTAATAGTGTATTTCACATTCGTTTCACATATGTATATGTAGAATGACTGTGTATGATATACATATATGTATTTGCGAGTTGCCTATAGCAAATTGTAACGCAACACCTGAGGAGCTCGATTTATGAAAGAAATTGTAATAAAAACACGCTACACACTTTCAAAAACTTTTCTTCTTTTACAAAACGGAAAAAAGATATAATATAAAGACCATAACATTTATATATATATATTGTATATATAAAGAAGTATTTGTTATATACAGAAATGTTATGTAAGAGTCAAAATATAGAAGTTTGTTTAAGAGCCAAAATATTTTTAATGAAATCTGAAAAAAATCTAATAAAATCTCTATTATAGAAATTTTCTAATAAAATCTCTATTATAGAAATTTTTAATAATTAACATAATATTTACAGTTTTATTATAATAAATTACGTAAAAAGCGCGTAATAAATATAAAATGACGATAAAAAAATATTCGTATTTATCAAGTCTCGTATTAAATTTACATATTGAAAAAGCTTTAGATAAATTATTTGCGCAAATATACAATCTTGTGGAAACTATTCCGAAACTATTCCAACCCGCCTCGTAACGCACGTTGATTTAAGAACAGCAGATCTATTTGCAATCTCATGGCGTGCTAATCGCAAGAGACTTATTTAGGCCAAACGGAAATGCGCGATTTGAATATCGTATTTGTTATACGTAGCTGTTGTGAATTAATTTCCTTCGCATACTTCCTTCCTTCCATACAACCTTGATGATTTGATATAAATTACTTATCCTAAAATTGTATACTACTATTTATAGATTTAAAATATATATTAAATATATAAAAAGTAATACAAAGTAGTATACAAATATAAGCTTTCTATAATAAATATTTAATTAAAACTATAATAAGTAAATAAATAAATAAAACATTTTCTCCACTAAATCAAATTTTGGCGGGGAAATTAAAAAAATAATGCAAAAATGAAGCAATTTATATTAATGCATACCTATAACATTTATCTTTTGCTATTATCAAAATCACTTTCTATCGCACAATAAGTTCTGGTATCTTGCCAGTAACAGATTGTAAAAGATCTTTCTCACATACCGGGTACTCTCGACCGTTTAACTGCTCGTTTCTGCCCTAATGAGCGGTTCATTAGTTGCATCCAGTGCGGCTTTAAATCGTGAGCATAATCACGTGCAGATCACGTGCACATCCACGAAGATTAATTCTGCTTGATGCGCGGCCGAATTAACAAGATGAATATGGGACCGACAAATTGTTCAGCGGCACAGTAAATACGTTTTTGGTCTTTAATATTGTTGCGCTTACAACCTCGATCTCGATCGCCTTTCACGATCTGTTTCGCGCGATGAAAGAAAAAAAACGAGAGAAACAGAGGATGATATATAGACATGATTTAGACCATACTTTTAATTGTTGTTACGGTAAAAATCATTCATCGAATGCTCATTTTTCCATCCAATTGTGTCAATACTTTGTAAAAGTTTTACATAATTATTTAAAGATGAATTGAATCAAGGATAATATCGATATAATTGATTGCGCTTGACATGATTATTCTAGACAAACATAAATATTTTTGAATAACAAAATAGTGTGAAATATTATCAGTTACAAAAAGATATCATAGAATAATAGTCTATCTATCTTGTACAACAAAAAATCAGATTTATAAACATTTTTTGATATCTTTAATTCATAAACAAAATATCAATCGTATATTTTATACATCATAGTTGTTTGAAACAATAAATATGCGTTTCGCACAAGAGAACGAAGTGATAAAAATCATTTAAAAAATAATTATTATCTACAAACATTAACAGAGCTATTCGATAAAATTTATATATAATTGTATTTAATAATAATTGTTAACAATATCTGATAATTATTAACTGTATAATAATTACAGAAAATGTGTAAATATTTTTGCTAGACACAACGATGATTTATTTCTTCTAGTTTACAAACAAAATTCAACTTTCTAGATGCCATTCTAAATAAAGTTTGTATTACACATATATGCATTAATCTTTGAAATGTTATTTCGACGAAACGTATTCTGATATGTCGATAGTTTGTTACACTATTATATTTCTCTCTGCTACGAAAGCAGAAGTTCGTAAATTTTCCAATTGCAAACGAAAAAAAAAGAGCCGCGATTGTAAATCACAAGCGACAAGCCCGAAACGAGCGATTCGCGTAAAACGCGATCAACTGCGCTCGTAGACCGCTTTTCCCTCTTTCTTTCTCCCGGACGACGTAATGCACGTCACGTCGAATAAAAAAAACGCTTGCGGAGAGACTGGATTAGTCAACCGTAATTAGCGTCACGAGTTTTGCGCGCCGTCGGGCATGCTGTCAAAATGTCGGCCCGGGGGGGAAGCCTGAGCGCGATCGCTAACAACTCGTTGCGTCGTCGCGTTGCGTCCACGTGCGTTTCTGGTGTCGCAATAAAATGTAAATCGAAGTTAAAATTCTCTCTCTCTCTTTTTCTTTCTCTTTGATCGCATATAGTCATCCTCCAGACAAATTTCTCTATTTTGTCGGTTAAACCCTGGAGCGCACTCGTTATTCGATATGTAAATACACTGGCTTGTCAACATGTGTTTAGATTATTTTACATTGCATAAAACAAATGCAAAATACATTTTTATTTTTGTTACGTAAATATTGTAGATAAAATAATAGCGCGTGCAAACCACACAAATCAATTTTGGGAAAGTTTCTTTTTAAACACAGAATTGCCTCATTTTCGTATATACCATATATATATTTTATCTTCTTATTAAATTTATTACTCTTTATTCAATAGATCTCATGTAATAATGTATTTGTTGCTATTAAAATAAGGCATTCATATTTCGATGAGTCTAACACAGATATCGAGAATATATATCTTGTTAATTGTTCTGAGGAAGAGGATGGGAAGATATGCATGTCGAATGCGTGTCGAAACGCCCACGTTTCGCCACAATTATTCTATAAATTTAATATTAATCCATACAATATAAAGCAAAGGCACGTACCCGATCTGAAAGAAAAATTAATATTACACGAGGCATATTCAATAGACAAGAGACTCCTTCCCGTCTGTGAATATGTTACGTTAATTGTTACAAAGAATTAAATGCGGCAACCAATACGTCTGACAATCGACATCAAATATGTATATTTGATTACTTCATCTATTGAGAGCAACGGTTGTAATGCTTACCGGCATGATACTATTCGATAATGCAGAATTTATTTAAATGATCCTACTTGCATCGCTATTAATCATTATAATTACGTTCAATTGATTTGTCTGTGAATAATTATGTAAATGAAACACACAGTTTTATTTTAACTTGAATGAAAATTAATTTATCAGAAACATGATTAATTAATCTTTATCTATGCTTTGAAAATATTCCATTAAATGAAAGTATTCGTTAAAAGCTTTACTTTTATGTACTCCAACGATATATTTTAATTTTCTTGATTTTGTATCATTTTATTTCTATGATATTCATTGATCTAAAAACATTAAAAATGAATATATTAAAAGCTCATATTTTAAAAATACAATACATTTTTACTTTGATATACAATAAATACATCGGTGATTAAGTTAATTAAAATGCATACTTAATTAAGATAGCCATTTTATTGAACGTTATATAAACGATATATATGATCTATTCAAATGAGGTCGCGATTAAATGGTTATTTAATATAAAAATGTTAGCCAGGTCGATTTTAATCAGATAAAACTGCGTAATTGTCGTAAATAAAGCAAACAAGTAAATCCTACCAATGTATCGCTTTTAATCGCGTGATACAGGTAAACCTGAAAAAGTGGTACCGCGCTCCGTTAACCGCATTAATTCAATGGCCGGGTCGCTCGTTAATTCGCCGATTGCATTGCAATCGAGTATACAAGCTGGCCATGCTACGTTTTGACGGGACGAGAATTGACTGTCAAAACTCGGCAGGCCATAAGATTAAACGGCGACGGATCCACAGTTTGTCACTCGAGAACGTAAGCAATCGAGGTCGCGAAACCCACGTTTTAAAATTTCACCGAAGTCTATTACGCGATTAAAATGCTTCTTTTTACAAAAAACATTGAATAAAAAAATTTAATATATATTAAAATTTCATTTATATTATCTGATATATAATCCAGGTTTAGAAAAAAAAAGAAATTTAAAAATTTGCAAGATATATCTAATAAATAATAGTTTTAAAATAAAAATATATGTGACACAGAAATCAATTTGAATTAATTTTTTTTTCTTTTTTATTGCTTTGTTTATATAAAATATATTATAAATAAAGATAAACAATTTCTTTTTTTTTATATATATATATTAATTGATACATAGTATACATTAACTGTTTTTCGTGCGTATAATGAAAATTCTACTATATTTCTAATTTCTAAATTTCTATATTACTAATTTCTTATCGAATCTAACAAAACGAGAGCGCCGACAATTACGACGCATTTTTTCTCGCTAGAAAGAAATTTACAACTGACGGCGGACAAACGTACATCCGTGAAAGCGGCGTAGCAGGTAATTTAAGAACGAACGGTCAGCTCGTCGTCGGGGTTAATTGGTTCATTGCCTTTGGACAAATGCGTAGCCGAAATAACGTACAATACTCATATACGCGCAGCACATATATGGCATGCGCTCTCCTCACGAATTATCTTCCACCTCGCGTGACGTTTGTTCCGCGTCTTGCTACATGCTTTCTCCTTTACAGCCTCCCCTTACGGCAGGGAATACTGAGAAGGGCGAAATCGAAAGTGCAATTTTCATCGAAGCCGCATACACGTTCGCCGGATCCGCGATCGGCATTCCCACGATCGCATCGTCGTAGAGAATCATTATCCACCCACGTTGCGGATCCGAGCGAGCCGTGCCAAAGGGTTATCGATCAACAAGTGCGATTTAATATACGCGCTCGCCTTTTTCATGCAAATGAGTTTGCGAATCCTTCAATGTCTCGGTGACTGCGTGTGGCCTTGACGTCTTTACGTAACACTTCGCGGACCACTTAAGCGCGGTTTGTTCAACGACCCCGCGATTTGGACGGATTATTAAAATAGATCGCTATTAATAATGAGTCCGACAGCACCGACACGTACCGACTTCCGGAAGCTGATTTTGTGATAGGTATCGTGTGATGTCGCGCCGACGATCCTTCTGAAGTAGATATTATATCCAGGATTTCGGTACACGCGCTTACGCGCACCATAATATATTTACACGCTATGCTGTCACCGAGCGCGAGATATATTTTTCACGTAGACATTTATGAGAGACTCTGGCAATAAACTTCAAGTATTTTATTCTTTACGTTTTTTACCGTTGAAAGCGACCATGTGTCAAACATGATAATAAAAAAAATATGATTGTGTTTATTTATAACTAAAAAGTACATGTTTATATCTTTATAAAAATTATTAGCTTTAATTTTTTTTGAATTATATAATCAGGATAAAATAATATTTTAATAACAACTTTTTTTTTACTATACGCGCACGTCTATAAAAAAATATCTTTTAAAATATATATTATAAAATGTTTAAAAAATATATATTTTATTTATTTAAAAGCGAGTTATTTTTAAACAAGATCGATCTCTCACACACAAGTAACGTCACTCTGTATTTGTGGAGAAAAGTTTCAAGTATCTCAAGTATACGGAGAAAATGTTGAGGAAGAGGAAGTTAGGTACACCATGGGAGATTGATGGGGTTTATTGCGACCCCGTAGAGCTTACTGGTTTCATCCATTACCCACATTACAAGCACCCACCTGCATCTACCATCATGCTCTTACCGATAAACCTAGTAGACGAAAGACAAACGCGCGACTATCGCTGAAACTGATTTTACCTTCAATAATACAAGCAATGCAGTGTAAATTAATTATTGGATCAAAGGCGAATATAAACTTAATTGTGAAAATTACATTATCATAGGCTATGATATTACACTATTATTGCATGCTCGTCACAGGAAAGATGCGCGTTACACATATCAATAATATGAATATGCAATAATAGTGTAACATCGATTTTTATAGTAAATGTCTTAATTTTTTAAAATGCATTAGGATACAAAATAAAAGCAATCCCATTCATTAAAATAAAATTGGAATCTCTCTCTTTCTTTCTTCTTTCTTTTTTTCTTTTTCTCTCTTTCTTTCTCTAATATATTATCGATTTTTTATTTTTATAATTTATTTTTAAATATATTTTAATTGCTAAAATGCACGCTATCGCAACAAAGTGTCGTAATAAGCATAAATTTTAATTAAAATCCAATCTGTTATCATCTCTTATTACATGATATATATATATATATATATGATCCATTAATAAGAATTGTAATTAATTATCTCAATGATTATCTTGATATATAAAGTGCGTATGATTTATATTTTTCAAATAAAGTCTTTGGGGAACATAAAAGAAAAAAAAATCTCTTAATATACATATATAAGAGAATATTCTCGAACATATATATTCCAATAGCTTCACTTAAATCAAAATTTATGCAATATATTGGCAATACTTTCTGCACGAAGGCTTCGCATAGCTGGGCATGCTACTGGCAAATGTGGAAAGGACGTGTCTGCTATTGACGGCGATCCACGTTTTGCTCAATGATAAGAGTGTCGTCGACGCGGAGACCTTCCTATTAGGATATATCACTGGATCAAAACGACGTCTAGAGGATTTGGAGTATCAGCGACCAGGCTTTCGCATATCAGGGGCACTCACTCTCGCCGTACAAGAGGCGAGTAATCGTATCCTTACTATCCCTCTCCTCCCTCTTTCCGCCACCTCATAATACTATTGTCGACCGTGATTAACGCGGAAGCAGATAATTAAATTTAACAATTCCAATCGGGCGGAAGCATAAGCTTATCCGTTAAACGTCAATTATCTGTTTAACATCGATTAAGCGAAACTAGAGCAATTTGTGGTTGCGCGAAAGAATTATATATGTATACTTTATTGCTCTTGAAAATTGCACAATTGTTGTCACGCGACTAGAACACAATTTAAAGAATACTTTATATGAACATACGAGAAAAAATTTTTTGAAATGATATGTATAGGCTTTACACGAGATATATCATGATAAACATTGTTATTAAGATTTCATAAAAAATTCGATATATTAGATTCAATAAATTTATTATTTTCTAATAACCTTCGATCTTTTTATCTGAAATATTCTTCTTAAATAGTACTTGGAATACAGGTAAACGCTGGCGAGCTTGGTAGACGAGGGCACAAGTTGGAATTTCTCGTTGCCGAAACTTATGGTGAGGAAGAAACTAGCATTTTAACTGTGGCAGATTTGTGGAGGAAAAACGTTAGTGCTTACATCGGTCCGCAAGAAACTTGCATTCACGAAGGCAGAATGGCCGCTGCATTTAACATTCCAATGATATCCTATGTAAATAACTTTTTTTTCTATAATAATCATATTAATTTTTGTACCCGTTTTATTAAAGATGTATCGATGTGCTTCAAATCCAGTTTCCCCTTTGCATACAATAAAATTTCTTCTATTTCTTGCTCGTCTCGCGTATTGCATAACGTTATAACCTGATTGCAAAAATTCCATACAGAGAGAAAAGTGTTTATGGCTAGCAATTTTCGCACTCCAGTTTCTTCTCAGTAAGCAGTTTTTATTTGATGCAATGAAAGAGAACTTTCAGCAAAATGAATAAAAAACTTAAGATACTGGAAAAATAAAATATTCTATTAATAGCTAAATGGAAACCTATTGAAAAAAAAACAAATAAAAATAGTGGATTCAATAGTATTTGTTTTTATATATAGCTGATTTTATATTAGCATTTTTTTCTATGACATAAATATTTTTAAGAAATCTTATTTATTTATAAATCTCTCTTACATACATTCTCTAAATATTTATTAAAATCCAATAGCTATAATTAATATGAGTTAATTTTTATTGATTAATATATTTAATGTAAAAATATTTTATATTTTTTGATAAAGAGAAAAAAAAATCTATCATAATTTTTACAAAATAAAAAGATAATATAAATATAAAATATTAGAACTTTGACAATTTTATTAGAATATTAGCAATTTTTGTGTGAGATAGCAATTTTTGTCACTTAGAAACTATTTCACATAATTGCGGAAAATATGAAATATTTTCAAGAATAGCATATACTTTATAAAAAATAATGTTCGTCGAAATATACGAACACCAGTGATATTCTACTCAAATCTCGAAAAGAACAGTGCATAATAACACAAATGATCTCCGCGAATTTCTCGCAATCGTCTTTCTCTCGTTTCGACGTGATTTGGTAATCCAATGTGCAATTTGTTCCCAAGAGGAACGAACTATTATATAAAATAAATTATACTCGACGAATATGAATACACGGTTCTGACTTTGCCAACATTAAGATGGCATATACACATATAAATAAAACTAAAAAAAAAAAAAAAAAAAAAGGAAATTTGATTAATGACTGTTGTTGTATTTTCTAGTTTTGCACACACCACGAAACGTCAAATAAGAAAGAATTTCCAACATTTGTAAGAACGAGGCCACCCGATACGCAAATCTCAAAATCCGTTGTTTCTGTTTTGTTGGCATTCAACTGGACAAAAGTGAGTACAGTGTTTGTTTTTTTTTTGTTCTTTTGTTTATTTCTTTATAATAAAAATGTGTTATCTTTTTATAATATATATTTTAAAATATATTTTTAATATTTCTTATCTTTAGGTAACGTTCATGTACATGAATTCAACAATGTTTGAATTCAACAAAATGTCCACAATAGCCACGACAATTCTTACGTCTTTCGAAGCGGCCGGAATTAGCGTGACGTACCTTCGATCTTGGAGCGAACCTTATTATGTAGATACGCACATGCAAAATCCTTTTCACAAACACGTTAGAGAAACATTTCGAAAAACTCGAAGTGAGTAACGAAAACATATTTCGATTTAAATAATAATCATTCGCTTACGCGTTACTGTATTTATCAAAAAGAAATCGTAGCTTCACAACTTATAATATATTTTTCATCATCGATATTTGATTTCGAAGTATGTAGGTCAGTTTCTATAACATTAATCTTTTCACGCGGGCTTTCATTTCTAGTTCAAAGGTTCAGTTCATCGTCCGATGATATGTATCTTTTCTCAATCGACTTGCATGTACGAATCAAAATAAACTACCCGCATTTTAATTCTTTAATTTATACCGCGACAAGATACGGAATGAAACTTACAGTTAAAAAACAACTACCCGCATACTGAAGCAAGTATGCTAACTCGTGAATAGATACAGCTTGTTACTCGTTTCATTAGTCACACATCTATTTGAATGTATTAAGAGACCGAGTACTAAAAATAAACATATACGTGACTGGTTTTAGCAATCCCGATTCGATAAAGCGGATGCGCTAGACCGATAGATTACAAACCGGAAAGAAGTTTCGATGACGCGATTTTCTTAATATAAATAACATTTGAAATGGCATTACAGTTTACGTGATTCTTGGGGAGTATTTTGAGCATATTGGTCTCTTGATGGCTCTGGACGAAATGAATCTCTTGACAAAAGGTATAAATATTTATAGCTATGAAATAATTGTAACATGTATATTATATCGAAGAGTAACTGACTCATTAATCATAATATTAATGTCAACTTTCACGCATCACGCATATGATCGTATCATAAATCGAATATGTTTCAAAATAGATAAAGTAAAAAAAAAAAATAATAATAATAACTGAAAAAAAGATACTGCATTATTTAATAATTCATACTTTCATCATTGTCATATAATCATTAATAATAATATAAGATACGGCAAAAAAATATAAGCTTTTTTTAGCCGCGAGTAATATCATTTTTCATATAGTTTTATAGAGTTTCTTGTGTCCTTTTTATCGTCTATTGTAATGGATAATATTTACTGCATTTTATGATAGGCGAATATTGGGTTGTCGGCGTCGACATCGAACAATATGATGAGAAGCGGCCGGACAAATATCTTCGCGGATTATGGCAGAAGGAGATGGATCTATCAATCGTGAATGCGTATCGCAGTTACTTCAGCATTGTCGCGTCAGCTCCAATTAACTTTATGAATTTTACTCGGCTGGTTAATAAATACAGGCAGAAACCGCCGTTCAATTTTACCAATCCATTGGCAAAAGTCGGAGGAATAGTTCAGGTGACTATTAAAAACGATGATTAGATTAAGAAAACATGTTAAAAAACTCACCCCTCATGTAAATTTAAAAATACAGTCTTATGAAACTCGGATTTTCTCTTTACCTCTTTCTATTATATTTTTTTTAAGGTTTAGAATCTTCTTTATTATTTTTTTTAATAGTAATTTAACTTACAATTAGAGAAACCAATTAAAGTTCTTTATTTCTTATCGAAATAGAAAAATTATGACTTATAAAGTTTGCACACATGAATATCCCCATATATTTAATACTATTTATTTTTTCATGTGTTACAAAATATTATGTTCTTATTGTTGTAAAAATTGTTCTCATACGTAATTCTTTTAAAAGCGATTTATTAGTGAAAAGAAAAGCCATCTATATATCCAAAAGTTTAACTCGTATTAAAACATTGTACGCTAATCATGAGTTATAGTGCAGGCAAATTGAAGTGCGCACTCATGTTTGTATAATAATATATATCGTATATTATCCATCGGGGACCGCATTATAAATAACAATCTTCTCTACATGCGGCGAATTATCCGCAGCATCTCCAAAATTATCACACTCGTTCGCTCTGTTATTATCGTCTTCTTTGCGACTACTCGTCAATATATGTAATCCGGGAGCGATATCTCTCGAACGAATCGCATGACGTACAACCGCATTCACCCCCAATTTCGAAGCGTAATCGTTACCTCATGTTATAAGGCAGATCGTACCGGAGACAGCGTACCTGTACGACGCGGTGCACCTTTACGAGAGATCGCTGCTGCGTGCGCTCGACGAGAACCGGGACCCAAGGAACGGCCGGGAGATGGTGTCGGCTCTACACGGTGTTCATTATCGAAGCGCAATGGGGTACGTGTGTAAGGAAATATGAAATAAAAGCGCGAGCGCGATCGTTGCGTCGTAATGTTTTACGACATGCAAATCAGATGCCTTACGTGGAGAATGTCACCCGGTAATTTCTCTCACCCGTGAGGCCAAGCCGAAGGAGAGTCGCGCTTGTACGCGTGCGATGTATTTTCGGCGAAGTAATTACCGTTTGCATACCGTAACGAGGTCGTCGAAGTCGGAAGCTAAACGATTTATCATCCGAGATCGCCGCGCTAAGATTTGTGGCTCGGTGATTAAGCCAGAGTTATTATGCGTCCTTCTCTCGACGGATGAGAACGCCCGTCGGGGAAAAGAGATTCGTCTGACGATTAAAAACGAATGTTTCGCGTTTTTATGAAGATGAAACGAAAGTGTTCGTCCAACGGGAGACGTTTCAATCTTTTCGCTAGAGTATCCATCTGGCATCGGGTATTTCGTTACTAATAAAATACCAGAATTTCTGTCACAATGTATATATTGACGGAAATGGAAATCTCAACACCAAGATGGAGTTGTGCTGGCCGAATGAAAATTACACAGAATCTTTGTTTACATATGTATTTATTATTATTATTATTTTTTTATTTTTATTATTATATATATTGTTATTATATATATATAATAAAATAAATAAATAAATAATAATAATAAATACGTAAATACTTATGTAAACAAATATTCTGTATAATTTTCATTCGCCCAGCATAACTCCTTCTTGGTGTCGAGATTTTCATTTCCGTCAATTTATGTAAAGTACTATCATATTTTATTATATAAAAAATAATATTTATATATAGTTTTTTTTTTCGAATCAAAATTACACTCGACAAAAAGATGTCGATCAGAAAGCATTATGTTAAACAATTTATACATATAATCTTATTATTTGATATTGTATATATATATATTTTAGCGTGTATTTTCTAATTTAATCACTTTTTAATTTTTTATAATTAATATAAACGTGCGAAATTTCCTCGATTGCAATAAAATATTGTGAATACGCGTATTAGAATCGTCTTGTAATTCAACCATTCTATCTATCTAATGGATCGAACTGACATGAGCCTAAGTGAGTGTAACGGAATTCGCACATTATACGCATAATCAATTCTAGCTATATGGTCTATATGGATGAGAATGGAGATGCTGAGGGAAATTACACGCTAATTGCATTAGATGATCGATCTACAAGAGGTTATGGACTTTATCCAATAGGTTATTTCGTTGGAAAAGAGCAAGACACAAATTTACCAGTAAGAAAATTATTTTTCTTGCCAAAACATTATTTTTATCTTCAAAACAAAGGAATATTACTAAGAGAATAGTTATAATACAATATTATACATCGACAGATATGATACAAATTTAATATTATTAAACATTTAAAGTCTTATACTATTACAATCTTACTAAGAGAAAAAAATATATACTTTTCTTTAATGCTGATTCTTTAAAACAACTAATCGTCATTTCACAATTTGAAATCAGAAAGAAGAATAATGCATGCATAGAATTAGACTAGAATATTTAATTATTTATCTTTCTTATAAATTGTAGAACTGCATTGATAAATAATTATAGCTATTGTAAATAAAAGTTAATAAAAATATAATAAATAATATAATAAAAATAACTCTTCTCATCTGTAGACACTTCGCTTAACAAAAGAAATATTATGGCTTTTTGGAGATAAGGGACCACCAGTTGCAGAACCTTATTGCGGATACCACGGTGAAAAATGTAATTGTAGGTAAAATATATATAAATCTTTATATTTAATTAATTATATGCAAATATGCTTCTCCCTATTTAATTATTTGTTTATCAATATCTTTATAAGTACACAACTTTGTCATCGTTTTCTTTTCCCACGAAAATTAACATATATTAATATGTTTGATTCTTTTTTACAAAAATATATATGATACACATGTTTTGAAAACAGGAATTAAATATAATATTTGAATTTAATATTTCCTCTAAAGTATATACCTTCGTAATAAAAATTCTTCGTAATAATATTGATTGAATGCTATTGCAGCTTACACCGGTGAAATTGTAGGAGGTATAGCCGGTGCATTGCTGCTCATTATCGCAGCAGTCGTTCTGGTTCTTTATAGAAACTGGAAGTATGAGCAAGCATTAGATAGTTTGCTTTGGAAAGTAAATTACAAAGACATCCAGATCAAGGTGCAGAAGGACGAAACAGTTGGAGCCAACGAGACGTCTGTCAAATGCAATTCCAAGGTAATTGTCTGTTTTTATGTTGCTGCCGCTTCAATACCGCTATTCTCGAGGAAATTTTTGTTCCCGATTTTTTTTTTTTTTTTTTGTACGATTGATCGCATAGTAATCGAAATCACATTCGTGATACATTTATCTCACTCACAAACTATTATTCGAGTTTTTAGATTCAACGTTTTGATAAATTATTACAGAGTTTTCATAAATCTGCAGAATATATTTTTGTTTTACGAAAAATATTTAAAATCATAAAATAACCATGGATATATATTATGATTATATTAATATTTTCTTCTCGTCAAAGCCACCGACAACGCAACCTATAGTACGAACAGTACTCTGCGTTGATACCACTG